>NC_082727.1:30814281-31117311 GCF_030144855.1 Hypanus sabinus | reverse complement strand
TGGGGATAATAAATCAGCCATGAAGAAATGGTGGAACAGACTTGATGGGCCAAATGGCCTAATTTTGCTCCTATACCTTATGGTCTTATAGTCCACATTACATGACCAAATTTATAGATTTCATACAAGAGTGATCATTATGGAAATTCATTTGTTATTTTTTGTTATGCTGGTAAAGCCTTGCTTGATCCCACACTGTGACTGCCCATGAAATGATACTATCTCCATGCTATGATACTGTTTCCTGTTATATAATATTTTATCATTTGGTGCTTAAATAAATCCTTCACAGAATACTAGATATTCTCCTTTCACTGGAGTGTTGTTACCTATCACTCTAGTTCCAGTGAAGAGAGACTGTACTTTCATTAAGCAATAATGAATCCAATTTGATTTTCTAAGTACCCTGTCATGCCATTGTTAATAATGGATTCCAGCATTTTCTCCGTTATTTATGTAAAATTAAATGACCTATGGTTCCTTTATTTTCTGTTCCTTGTTTTTGGATAAGCAGGTTACATTTGTTAACTTCCGATCTACAGGGAGCAGATTGTGTTTTGGGAAGGCCTAGAACATAAAGAAATGTTCTTTAGCAATTGTTGCAGCCTATGCTTTTGAAGCTGTCAGGGGACTTCGTCAGGGTCCTGATGAAGAGTCTTGGCCCAAAACATCGACTGTTTATTTCCCTCCATATATGCTACCAGACTTGCTCAGTTCCTCCGTCATTTTGTGTGTGTGGCTCGAGGTTTCCAGCATCCATAGTCTCTGTTTTGTCTATGATTGCCTGCCTCTAAGTTTTGTTAATTACTCCAGTAGTTTAACTTTCCTAACATTAATTCCTTCAAGTTCCTTACTCTCATTATACCCCTTAATCTTCTCAGATTCCAGTATGTTCCTTAAACTTATAATTGTGAAGACAGATGTAAAATGATTGCTTAGTCTCTCTGCCATTTCTTTGAAACTTAATGAGATTGCTGACAGTTGGCTCGGTGCTCTGAGCTCATTCTGTGCCCTCATCCATTACACCTGCGTTGAGCTTGGTTAAATTCAGAGGGCTGATTCTTCAGCCCTGCACAACCCACTGTGCAGCAACGTGGCCTCAGTGGTGATTCTACCCTTCCCTCCTCACCCCTAGGAAGCTTCCACTGAAATTTCCTGACAACATTGCCAGGATAGGATCATTGCTGAAAGCGTAATTGATTTTAATCATTTTAAAATTCAACAGTATTTTATAGCCATAATATTGTTCGCATATGATATTCATTAAAAGGTTTTGACAAAACAAACACAAACAAATAAAAATGTGAAAAACATCCAACCAAAATAAACTAATTTAAAAGAAGCAAATTACTTTATTCTTTATCATTTATGTCATTATCCTATAGTTTTCCTTGAAATTAAATGTGATTTTAACTCCAGCTCCAAATTCCTAAGAATCTGCGAGAACCTGAGCCCATTCCACTACTGGGCTCTATGTAGCGTGCAGTAGCTGATCTCTCTCTGTGCACACCAGACACATGCAGGACCTCATTCAGTTAGCTCAGTTGAATGCCGGTACTGACAGCAAGGTCCAAGGAGATCAGCACAATGTGCAACTCTACCATGTTACAATCAGCCTTGTGCAGAGAGCCTTTTTTTTTACTATGAAATGACTAATTTAATTTCTCATTATAAAATTTTAAAATAGCCTGTTCAATAAAATTGTAATGTTGTCAAAAGCTAACATAAATGTATTCCATGAACTTCTCCAAGCTAATGTCGTTAATTTGGCTTGCAATCTATGCGAGGATAAAATATCTTTGATTGTTCTGTTATCTGCCCTATAAGCTCTCCTGTTAGAGATTCTCTGACCGGATAGAGAGTGTATAAGATACCACCAGTCGTAATTATCTACCATGTTACTTTCTAGCTGCATTCACTTAGGTTCCTGACTTTCTGGATAAGATTATTTCTCATTGCATCTTTTATCAACTCCTTTATTGCTCGCTCTTTCTCTTCGATACAGCTTCTAAAGAAAACATGGACTATTCCATTCCCAACCTTATCAATGGTTTATGTAGTCATTACATCTCAGTAATGGCTAACAGTTCAGACTGATTTCTCTATTTGTTGTGCCGTTAAATCTTCTTCCTTGGTATAAATGTATCACAAGCAGATGCGGGTCATCTAATTTTAACATTATTCCTCATGAAGTGGCCCCTCAATCACTGGAGCCCCAACTGTAGTTAAAAATTGTCAATATTCAAAGCAATTTACTTGATTTTACTCAAGTCTTTGCTCAACTCAGCTCTCTTCTTTTCAAACATATGGTTCACCCTTTCAGAACTCTCCTCACCTTCATTAATTTAAGCCTTGGTTATTTGATTTACTGTGAAATTGTTCCCAACTGTAGTTTAGTAGAATCTGTTGCACTGAAGTGACTGGTGTTAATGCCCCAGAATTGAAGCCCGTGTCTTTCATACAAATCCTTAATCCTCCAATCTTTCTTGTGTATTCCAACCTGCCCTTGACTCAAATAGTAACCCAGAATTTATTATTTCTTAATGGGTGTCCATGCTTTTCAAACTTCCTTCTTTCCATTTGACTTCTGTGTGAGCCATAATAACTGAATCCTGTGTTTTCTGCTGCAGCTTCCCCAACCATGATAGGATATACTTAACCCTATAATACATAATATTGGTAGTTCAGCCTTTGGGACATCCAGCAAAGTCTGTAAAGAACATTATATCTTACCATTTCTACATGCTCTACCTTACCTTTCCCGGTCCCTGTAAATGAAAGGTATTGTGTACTATCCAAAGACATGCTAGTTGGTAGATTAATTGGCCATGGTACATTACCTTCAACGTGCAGATGAATGAATGGTGAAATCTTTTGGGGAAGTGAGTTGTTGGTGGTGGAGGGGAAATTGAGGGAAATATGGGGGAGGGCAGATGGGATTTATATGAATGGGGTCTTGTTGACTTATGCAAAGTGTGTGTTTCTGTGCTAAATGGTTTTGTAAGCCCTGTGAACCCTGGCTTCTAGGATTTAATGTGGTCCCTGCTGTCTTCTCCACCATTCTCATCAGCAGCCAGTAGTTTGTGTAACGTATGGATCTATTTGTTTCAGAGCAATGACCCACTTCCTTTGTACTACGTAATGATCTGTTGTCTGCACATGTGCTGTTGTCTATGCATGTGCATTGTTCTGTCTCTCTCTCACTGCAATGTGAATACACCATTTAAAGCCATCTCCCACATGTGTGTTTTTACTTAACCGATATGTAGTTGTGCACAGACACAAGAAATTGGTGACAAGTACGAATCTGAGTGTCAGAAAATATTATGAGCTGCACCGAGAGTTCCGGGACAAAACAGTGCAACTTAAACAGCACAAAAAAGCTGTCATGGAAGCTAACAAAAGAAGATGTAAGTAACAGTGAAAGATGTGCTGAATTTAAAGTGAATATAACGTGGTGATAGCTTCAGTTGGGAAAATTGACAATTTTGGAAGTGCTTTTGAAGGCTGGGAGTCATATATCTAGAGGGTTAAACTGTATTTTAATGCAAACAACGTAGGGGAGCAAAAGAAACTCCCTACACTTCTTAGCTTAATGGGTCCAAGAATGTACAGTCTCTTACAGAACCTAGTAACCCCTGAAAAGCCAGCAAGCAAGATGTTCAACACAATTGTTACAATTTTACATGATCACTTGAGCCCTAAACCGCTGGTAATAGCTGAGAGATTTAGATTTTACAAAAGGAATCAGTCAAAAGTAGTAAGTATTTCAGAATACATAGCTGAACTGCGCAAATTTTCTCAGTACTGTGACTTTAGAGTTGGACTTCCTGATGCATTAATGGACAGGCTTGTATGTGGCATGTATAGTCAAAGCACTCAAAAGAGGCAACTATTCGAAAGAGACCTAACCTTAGAATGGGCAATGACCATTGCAATATCATTAGAGACTGCAGTAAAGGATACAGCAGAACTACAGTAAAGGAAGTTAGAATGGGAAATGCACAAAATGTCCCTGAATGGTGCAAAAAGCCAAAGATGTTATCAATGTGGCAAATCCTCCATGATGCAAATGACTGTTGGTTCAAAGAACAAGTTTGCAGAGAGTGTGACAGACAAGGTCACAAAGAGAGTGTGTGCAAGGCAGACAAAAAGCACAACCGAGTGAAAAGTCTCAAACACAAAGCTAAGCACATACATAAAGTTACTGAATGTAAAACAGAATCAGACAACACAGAGTTAGACAAAAGTGAACTGTCATGTCTAGAAATGCACAGTATTACTGAAGCTTCTCACCATATAATATAGATCACAATAGATGTGTCTGGTGTGAAACTGAAAATGGAGCTATATACAGGGTCAGCTTTGTCTATAATTCCACAGGCTGACTACAACAGACTGTTGTCAAACATACTGTTAGAGAAGACCTCAGTGATGCTGAAGACCTACACAGGCATAAAAGTGTCCCCTAAGGCAAACAGAAAGTGAATGTGATGCATGGAGGCCAAACACAACAGTTAGAGCTGTATGTATTGAAAAGTGCTAGCACTTCTCGGATGCGAATAGTTGATAAAAATCCAACTAACCTGGCACTCGATCAAAGCTCTCAGTGTGACATCAACAGGCGACAACAGCCCAAATGGTAGAGCTAACCAAAGACTAGCACAGCTACTTAATGCTAATGAGAATGTTTTTGAGAAGGGGAGTTGGTAAACTCAAAAGTATGAAGGCCAGAATTGAAATGGATGAAGCAGCAACACCAAGATTCCATAAAGCATGTCCAGTGCCATACACACTACATCCTAAAGTGGATGCTGAGCTTTAGAGCTTGGAGGCATCTGGAATTCTCTCCAAGGCTGAGTGGGGTGACTGGGCCATGCCCATTGTCCCAGTGAACAAGAAAGTGAAGGCTGGAGCTATTTGCATATGTGGGGATTTCAAAGGGAGCATCAACCCAGTGCTGCGTACTGTGCAGTATCCCCTGCCTCGAATGGAAGGCATTTTTGCATCCTTGGCGGAGAGAGGTTTTCAAAGATTGACTTGTCACAAGCTTATCTGCAAATGGAGATTGAGGAGTCAAGCAGGAAGTTCCTCACCATCAACACTCACAAGGGACTGTTCCAGAATAATCATCTCGTCTTTGGCATCGCATCAGCTCCAGCAATCTGGCAAAGAGCAATGTACCAAGTGCTTCAAAATAACCCAGGAACATGGTTTTCCCTTGATGGCATAATCATGATTGGCAAGAATGATGAAGAGCAGCTTCAGAACTTTGGTAAAGTTCTTACCAGGCTGATTGAGTATGGTCTCTGCGCAAAGAGAGAGAAATGTGAGTTTTTCAAGAATGAAATCTCATATTGTGGACATGTCATTGACAAGCATGGCTTACATAGGTCACAAGAGAAAACTGAAGAGTGCTACAGGCACCCAAACCAGAAAATATGTCATAACTCAGGTCATACTTGGGCCTTGTAAACTACCACCAGCGGTTTCTCTCCAACATTGCTACAGTGCTGCATCCATTGAATGCACTGTAGCAGACAGGAGCAAAGTGGGAATGGTCAGAAAGAAGTGAATAAGCATTTGAGGAAACAAAGAGACTAAGAACATCCGATGAACTACTCACCCATTATAATCCATCCCTGCCCATCAGACTGGTGTGTGATGTGTCCCTTTAAGGCATTGGGGGCTATTTTGTTACACATCATGAAAGATGGATCTGAACGCCACATTGCATTTGCTTCAAGATCACTGACAAATGCAGAATGCAACCACGCTCAGATCAACCTAGAGGCCCTTAGTCTAGTATGGGGAGTAAAGAAATTCCACCACTACTTCTATGGACAAAAATTATTGCTAGTGACAGATCACCAGCCCTTTGGCTCCATTTTCAATTGCACAAAGGGAATTCCAGTGCTGACTGCTACCCAGTTACAACGTTGGGCACTATTCCTTGGAGCCCACCCTTATGACATAGAGTTCAATGGCACCAAACAACCCAGGAATGCTGATGGCTTGTCACGTCTTCCACTATTGGCAACTGAAGAAGAAAAGTCTTCATACTGTGACCCAGCAAAAGTGTTCCTCACCGCATTGGTGGACCAGTTGCCAGTAACAAATTCTAAGATACAAAGGGAAACGAGGAATGACCCGATGTTGTCAAAAGTCTATGAAATCACCATGCAAGGTTGTCCAGCTCATGGCAACTATATTTCCAGAGATCTCATTGAAACCAGACCAACTGTAAGAATGTCAAAGAATGCAGATATGTGGATTTGATGTTGTGCGTCTCTCTAAACTGTGCGCCAGAGTGTTAGAAAATCTGTATGAAGGACTCCTGGGTACAGTCAAGATGGAGAGTCTCATCTGGAGCTATGTGTGGTGGCTGGGAATAGACAAAACAGATTGAAGCCTTGGCCAAAAGCTGCTCAGAATGCCATAATGTTCAAAATGCACCCCCAACAGACACTGTTACACCCATGGGAGTGGCCATTGTCATCATGGCAAAGAGTACGGACTGACTTTGTTGGACCATTCATGGGCTCCGTGCTGCTGATTGCTGTGGATGCTCATTCGAAGTGGCCAGAGGTTATGCCAATGAAGTCAACCACATCAGCAAAGACGGTCTCTGTTCTGAGGACTATCTTCACCAGGAACGGCTTACCAGAACAAACTGTGAGTGACAATGGACCACAATACACACCAGAAGAATTCTGACTGTTCATGTGAGAAAAATGGCATCAGATATTTCAAGTCAGCACCTCACCACCCAGCAATGAATGGGTTTGTTGAAAGGTTTATCCAAGCATTCAAGAAGTCCATTAATGTGATGGGCAAGGGTGACATTTTTCTGCAGCACAAGGCTGACAACTTCCTTTTTGTGTATCGAAACTCTGTTCATGCGACAACAAATCAAACACCTGCAATGCTGTTCATGCACAAGAATCTGAGATCTTGCATAGACCTCCTGAAACCAGACCTCCGGAGGGAAATACAGAATAAGCAGTTCAGCCCGTTGCCAAGTGAAGCAGCAAGGATTGGACAGGAAGTCCTAGTGTGTGATTTCTGAGAAGACAAGTGGACACTTGGTAGGATAGCTACAAGAGCTGGACCACTGATGTACACAATGGATGTTGGAGATCAGACATTGAGACATTATGTGGACCAGATACTGGATGCTTAACCAAAGCATCCTATCAAACCTGATGCCACTCCACAGGTCCAGAGGTGTTACCTTGAAAGAAATAGAGCACCACCCAAAAGACTGAATCTTAAGAACTATGATGTTAATGATAGACTGTTATTGTGGAAGCATGTTTATATTTATTTGGAATATGGGTTTATGAAAGGGAAATTGAATAATTTGTACATCTACGTTTTTATCTTGCATTAATCAAAAGGGGGGAGGTGTAATGTGTGGATCTATATCTTTTAGAGCAATAACTGATTATTGTTGTCTGTGCATGCGCTTTCATCTATGTATATGTGTTATTTTCTCTCTCCCTCTTCCTCTCTCACTCTCACTCTCTCCTTCTCCCTCCCTCCCTCTCCCCCTCCAGTTAAAGCCATCTCCCGCATGAGGGCTTTTACTTAATCGATATACGGTTGTGCATAGACACAATTTGTATTTGTTGAATCAGAATCAGGTTTATCATCACTGATGTATTTCATGAAATTTGTTGTTTTGTGGCAGCAGTACAGAGCAATATATAAAAATCAAAATGTATAAAAAATACAAACATTTACAAAAATTATATAAACTTCAGTAAATAGTGCAAAAAGAGAGAAAAAGTAAGATAGTGTTCATGATCCAATCAGAAATCTGATGATGGAAGGGAAGAAGCTGTTCCTAAAACATTGAGTGTGTGGTTTCAGGCTCCTGTACCTCCTCCCTGACAGTAGAAGTAAGAAGAGGCATGTCCTGGATGGTGAGGGTCCTTAATGATGGATATTGTCGTCTTGAGGCACTGCCTTTGGAAGATGTCCTCAATGGTGGGGAGGCTTGTGTCCATGATGAGTTTACAAACCTCTGCAGCTTTTTCCAGTCCTGTGCATTGGCATCTCCAGACAGTGATGCAATTAGTCAGAACACTCTCCACAGTATATCTATAGAAACAAAGGAAACTGCGGTCTCCTCTCAAATCTGAACCATATCCTAAACCACCCTTTCAAATAATTCTTCCTCCTCATGATGCATCACAATACTAGCACCTAAAGCTCTAGCCTGCCAACTCCAAATGAAATTCCTGATTGCAGAAACTTGCAATGCATATGGTTGCCTGGGAATTATTTTGGTCTTCACAAACTCACACATACTGAAGATATATTATACATTCTGCACTGTCATCTACATCTCTCCATGTTTTATATCTGTAAAATAAAGTAGCAACAATCTGTACTTATACAACACCTTTAGTATACTGAAGTGATCTAAGATGCTCCACCTTGAAACAGAATATGACCAAGCCACATAACCTATTGTCAGGACAGATAAGGAGAATCTTAGTCAAACAAGTATACTTCATAAAGCATTTGATAGAAGAGGTATATGGAGGTGGAGACACATATGAGGGGTTTTCCAGGGTGGTGGTTGATAGGTTCTTCATTAGTAAGGGTGTTAAAGGTTATGGGGAGAAGTCAGGAGTCTGGGATTGGGTTGGTGGGATCATAAATCAGACATGATGGAATTGTGGAACAGCCTCATTGGGCTGAATGGCCTAATTCTGCTCCTATGACTTATGGCTGCTTTTCTGGGAGCTGGAGGCACAATCACCGTTTAGGGAGAAGTTAAATTCCAGGAATAATAAAAGGCCAGAATTGAAGGAACTCGGGCAACTCATTTGGTTGTACGGTTAAAAGAGATTTACAGAGTTTAGAAGGATAATAATTTTGAAAAAATAAACAAGACATTCTTAACCTAGAACCAACTGAAGTTAATGAACACAGTGGTGAATGAGGCCAGATGCAGATTAGGATTAGAGCAGATGCCTGGCTAACTACAAAAAGTAGATCATGTGAGGTAATTTAGGAATAGTCAAATGTAGGAGTAACATTGTATAAATGAGGGTTCTACAGCAGGTGAGCTTATTTTATTTAGTGATACAGAGCGGAGTAGGCTCTTCTGACCCTTTGAGACACACCACCCTAGCAACCCCACAAACCTGATTAGCTCTAACCTAATCACAGGACAATTTACAATGACTAATTAACCTACCTGTTCCATCTTTGGACTGTGGGAGAGAAACGGAGCACTCAGGGAAAAACCCATGCATTGCACAGGGAAGATATACAGAGACTCCTTACAGAATGGCACGGGGATGGAAGTACCAACTCCGAGACGACCTGAACTCCAACAGTATCACACTAACTGCTACACTACTGTGGTGCTCAGGCTGAGACAGTAGTAATGCTGTGTGGTCTGAGGAACTGGGAATAGCACCTACGGTGATGGAGCAGGGAGTTGATGGGAGTTCACCTTAGAGCCAAATATGATCCCAAGGTTATGAACAGTCTGGTTCAACATCGTATTGCTAAGGAGAGGGACAAAGCTCATGCTTAAACAACGGGTAAGCACAAGAGGTTCTGTAGATGCTGGAAATCCAGACTAACGCACACAAGGTGTTGGAGATGTCAATTCATTATTCCTCTCCATAGATGCTGCCTGACTTGCTGAGTTCCTCCAGCATTTTGTGTTCTTAAACAATGGAATTTATGGAGGAGTGCACAAGCATTTAGCTAGAGGCCATTTCTACTAATCCATTACAGGACTTCCACTAGTACTGTCATACTTCAGAGAGTGTGAGGAGATTCAGAGTGCTTCTGAAGTAACAGTAAATGTTATTATACACATCACTATACGCAAGGAAACATTGAACAAGTTTTTAAATGCTGATTATCCAAATCATTGCAAATATTAAATAAAAAATGGAAACACTTTCGGTAATCATGTCTCAGTCCATCTCATTTACGTGGCAGTCAACTCACAAAGCAATCTGAGATGTAGCTCTGTACCTCCACTCCTCTTGTTCCTCGGTTGTTTGTGAGAAGTTTCAGTGTGTAGTTTGTCATCATGCCAACAACATTATGGGTGGCACAGTGGTGTAACAGATAGCATCATGACATCACAGTGCCAGTGGCCTGGGTTCAATTCCCACCACTGTCTGTAAGGAGTTTCTGTGTTCTCCCATAATTGCCTGGGTCTCCACCAGGTGCCTTAGTTTCCTCCCACACACTGGTTAGTCGGTTAATTGATCATGTGGATGTAATTGGATAGTATGGCAGGGCCTGTTACCATGCTGTATCTCTAAGTAACAGGAAATAAATTTCAGCAGGGTTTAACTTCAGCAGTGCTTAGGGATTATGAAGACACAAGAGAGTGAAAATGCTGGAAATCTGCAGCAATGTACAAAGGCACTGGAGGAACTCAGCAAGTCATCTATGGAAGGAAGTAAATGCTGCTTGACCTGCTGAGTCCCCTCATCTCCTCTCTGTATTGCTGCTGAGATCATGTAGAAGTCCAGGTCTTTCTATGACCATGTTGTACTAAGTGATGAAGCTCCTGTCTGAAGCAGATGGCATAATGGACCCCTTATCTGAGAAGGGATGTGCTGGATTGAAGAGAGTACAGAGGAGATTCATGTGAATAATCCCAGGAATGAAAGGGTTAAAATCTGAGGAGCGTTTGATGGCTCTGGGCCTGTACTCACTGGAATTGAGAAAAATGAGGAAGCATCTGATTGAAACCTATCAAAAATTGAAAGGGAAGCTGAGATAGAGTGGATGAGAAGAGGATATTTCCATAGTGGGGTCCAGAACCAAAGGGCACCGGCTCAGAATAGAAAGGCGTCACCTATTCTTTCTCCATTTTAGTTGTATCGTGTTCAGGATAAACACCAAGCCGAGGGTTGAATTTAAACTGGAGATTAAATACAAAGCCGATAGGCTCATTACAATACTCAAATGGATGTGTTGCCCCAAGCCACCTGATTGTCCCTATATCACCCCAACATCCAAAGTAAAAAGAACAATGAGAAATTGGTTAAATTTTTATGGCACCTTTTCAAATATGAGTTCACATTTCTAATGTTGCCTGTCTGCTGCATGTTTGCTACATACAGTATTCTCTTATACCAGTCTTCATCTGGACCAACAACACACACAAAATGCTGGTGGAACACAGCAGGCCAGGCAGCATCTATAGGGAGAAGCGCTGTCGACGTTTCAGGCCGAGACCCTTCGTCAGGACTAACCGAAAGGAAAGAAAGGAAAGGAAAGTTCTTTCCTTTCGGTTAGTCCTGATGAAGGGTCTCGGCCCGAAATGTCGACAGCGCTTCTCCCTATAGATGCTGCCTGGCCTGCTGTGTTCCACCAGCATTTTGTGTGTGTTGTTGTTTGAATTTCCAGCATCTGCAGATTTCCTCGTGTTCATCTGGGCCATCTGCACAATCACATGTTCTTCTGAACCATTTTTATTATGTAAAACAGGGAACTCAGCAGCTAACCTTCAGCGAGATTCCGTAAACAGTGGGTGATTATGACCTAGTAAATCACTATAAATTGCTGCTACAAACAATCTGCTGGAATCTGATTGAACTAGACCAGGGGTTTTTGAGGAGTAAGCAGTGACCAGAATGCTTGAAGAGCTTCCCTCCTCATCTTCAGGTGGTGTCATAGAATCTTTTGCATCCATCTCAGAAGGGTCAAAACCTTGGTTTGAGGCCTCATCTAAAGACGGACTCTTCGGACTGTATGATATTCTCCCAGCAATACGCAGAAAGGTTCAGGCAGGATCATGGATTTAGTCTGGTTAATTGGGGAAAAAATACGATCAATGATCAATGGATTATATGAATTCATAGAGGAGTAGAATGCACATCAATTTCTCTAACTTCCAGTAATTTCTCACCCCTACCCCTTTTCTCTTTCATTCCCCATTCTGGCTTCCCTTTTACCCCTTCTCTTTCCCTCACCTGCCCATCACCTCCCTCTAGTTCCCCTCCTCCTTCCCTTTTTCTTATAGTCCACTGTCCTTTCCAATCAGATTCCTTCTTCTTCAGCCCTTTACCTCTTCCACCTATCACCTCCCAGCTTCTTACTATATCCACACACCCTCACCCTCTCACCTGGATTAATCTATCACCTGCCAGTTTGTACTCCTTTCCCTCACCCACCTTTTTTATTCTGGTTTCTGCCTCCTTCATTTCCAGTCCCGATGAAGGATCTTGACCCAAAATGTCGACTGTTTATTCCTCTTCATAGATGCTGCCTGACTTGCTGAGTTCCTCCAGCATTTTTGTGTGTTGGTAGAATGGAATGTTTGACTATTTTATTTTTTCTGTTCTACTATACTAGGAAGCTAAACCAACCACAATAAATAAATTGATTAAACCAGGGTTTATTGGCCAGGATTTGAACACCCACCTGTGGAATCACTTACCTTATGTGATAAATTTTTACTGCAATAAAGTTCCAACCTTGTGTTGGGAGGCTAAGAAATTATACCTGTTTTTGTGTTTGTATTTGCCAGTTAATGTGGAGGCTGCCTTACAGTGCAAGTTGCTGGGAGCGTCAGATGAAAATCGCATCTTTCGTTTATCGATTGTCTGTGATCTGTGTGGGAAGGATATCTACTGAAGTAATCAGAATGACGGGTTATGAAGTGAGCACTGGAAAGATAGAAAACATATTTAACCCAGTGAGTGGATTGAATTTCAGATCACGTACCAAAAGAAAAATAAAGAGGTGCATAGTTCAAATTATTTATTTATTTAGAGATAAACACAGAACTGGCCCACCAACTCACTGAGCCATGCCACACAGCAAACTACTGATTCAACCCTAGCCTAATCACAAGTCAATTTACAATGACCAATTAACCCACAAACCAGTACATCTTTGGACCACCGGAGGAAACTGGAGCACCCAGAGGAAACCCAAGAGCACACGGGAAAGATGTATAAACTTTCTTACAGAGAACGCTGGAATTGAACTCCGAACTTCAATGCCCCAAGCTGTAATAGTGTCACTCTAAGCTGGATAGCAAGCAAAGTTCAGAACATTAAGTTTGATCATTTATTTTAAAATTCTCCAATAACAGTTAGAAACTAGTGAAATCATTCTGCATGTGTGATAACAGAGTAGTTGACTAGGCGTTTAAGGATAAAGGGGAAGCCTTTTAGGAGCGAGATAAGGAGAAACTTCTTCACACAGAGAGTGGTGAATCTGTGGAATTCTCTGCCACGGGAAACAGTTGAGACCAGTTCATTGGCTATATTTAAGAGGGAGTTAGATATTTGTGGCTAAAGGGATCAGGGGGTATGGAGAGAAAGCAGGTACAGGGTTCTGAGTTGGATGATCAGCCATGATCATACTGAATGGTGGTGCAGGCTCGAAGGGACAAATGGCCTACTGCTGCACCTATTTTCTATGTTTCTATATTAGTAAGAAAAAATACTTAGAATAAAAATAACTTGTCTCTGACACTTATATTGCTATACAAAACAAGGTCTTGATGCTGCTCAATCTACTTGAATGAGAAAAGAAAGATATTAAGATGCTATTTGCAGAGATGAGAATCTCCAAGAACAACTTGATTTTTACTTTTATTTTTGTACTTTCTCTCATTTGAAATTACTGTGTTGTTTTGCATAAATAATAAGATGAAGGGACACCTTGCTGTTAGTTTGACAGCAAAGTTTGCCCTCAGCTGAAATGATTGTGTTTTATTTTTGCAGAAGTATCTTAAGAAGCTCAGTTTCACTGTTACCTAGACAGTAACGTTTGCACCATAATGTTTGCTGGGGGAATATTGGTGAGGTACAAATAGCCCAGAAAGATCTATCTAATTAGATGTAGTTAAACTGTTGCAGTTGGAAATGCTTTATAATGAAATATACATTAAAATACTGCTTTGAAATATTAAATATTCTGTGCAGTTTTCAGATTCCATTTTCACAGTTTTAATATACTCTCAGGAGCCACTTTATTAGTACACCTGTGCACCTACTCATTAATGCAA
Source organism: Hypanus sabinus (assembly GCF_030144855.1). NCBI lineage: Eukaryota > Metazoa > Chordata > Chondrichthyes > Myliobatiformes > Dasyatidae > Hypanus > Hypanus sabinus. Next base: position 31,103,294 of record NC_082727.1, on the reverse strand, counting down.
ATATCAAGTCAGCCAATCATGTGGCAGCAACTCAATCAGTAAAAACATGCAGACACGGTCAAGAGCGCAAACATGAGGAAATCTGCAGATGCTGGAAATTCAAGCAACACACACATAAAATGCTGGTGGAACGCAGCAGGCCGGGCAGCATCTATAGGGAGAAGTACAGTCGACGTTTCAGGCCGAGACCCATCGTCAAGCAGTTTGAGTGTGTGATATGGTCAAGAGGTTCAGTTGCTGCCCAGACCAACCATCAGAATGGAGAAAATGATCTAAGTGACTTTGACTGTGCAATGATTGTTAGTGCCAGATAGGTTTGTTTGATTATGTCAGAAACGACTGATCTCCTGGGATTTTCACACACACCAGTCTCTAGAATTTACAGAGAATGTTTCAAAAAAAACAAAAAAAATCCAGTGAGTAGCAGTTCTGTGGGTGAAAACAGCTCGTTAATGAGAGGGGTCAGGGGAGAATGGCTAGACTGGTTCAAGCTGACAGTAACTCAAATATCTACATGTTACAACAGTGATGTGCAAAAGGGCATCTCTGGATGCATAATACATTGAACCTTGAAGCGTGTGGGCTACAGCAGCAGAAGACAATTAACATACATTCAGTGGCCACTGGGTGTATAACTATTGTGGTACTCCCAAAGGAAATCAAAGTAACTTATAGAAAGCGGAGAATGCTAAGTTGATAAAATACAATGCCCTGTCTTAAGTGAAGATCTCTGTTTCTTGTTTTTACTGTTATCTCACACTGGCAAGCAAGTAAACATATCAAATTGAAACGATAGCTGTAAATTTTAGTATGATTAAATGTTATACTGTTTGATATTACTCTATTTGCTTTATGTGAGGAATGATCATTTTCAAGAATGAGTCACGAATGCTTGTTAATTATTTCAGGAACAGAAGAGATTTCTAGAATATGAGGAAATAATTAAGTGTGGGAATTGAATTGAAGATAGCAAACCTCCATGGTTTCTCAAATTTAATAATGTTTAAAATTAGCATTGTGTTTCAAGTTACCTTATTTAGACATTTTCTCTCCCCTATGTAACTGACTGATAATGAAGAAAGGTTTGCCTTGTCAAAATACCTTGTTTTAAAGTGACAACATTTTCATCCATCTTCAAGGCTTTGAACATCTACATGGCCTACCTTGGCATAGATAACCTTTTACTCTCTGCACTAAAAGAAAACAGGCTGGTCATTCTCGCAGTGAATAACTCTGCCACTGCACCTGGTCTGGTCATAAATATTCTTAGCTGTCCTCTACACTGACCCTGGAGTGGCTACGTGTTTCATTAGTGGCATTGAGAAAATTAAAATTACAGTCATACTACACTTCAGAATCTAAATTAGTCCAGATCATGGCTGCATCTTGACAACCTATTGGAGTAATCAATCGGTAAGTCTGATGGTTCAAATTATTTCATACCACCCTACCTGCTCCCCAGCTCAGTGAAATATGACCGGCAAGACCTCTCTTCACAGACCTCAGGAAATCCAGTAATATGATTTGCTGCATTCTTTTTACAGATGGTCCTGCTCTTAAAATGTCATCCAGCACCTTAACATTGTTCAGTCTCACAGCACACTATGAAGCCTTTCAATCCACCATGCTTATCCCAGTTCTTTAAAGAACAAAGAAACTAAAGAAATGTGCAGATGTTGTAAACTTGAAGTAAAAACATCAGTGAACATACTCAGCAGATCAGACAGCATCTCTGTTGTGTGAAACAATATTTCAGGTTGATGACTCTACAGCAGGAAAAGAGAAAGTTTGAAAATATATATCTTTTAAGTTGTTGAGAAAGAACAAAGAATTGGGGGAGATGAAGAGACTGAATGGTGTGAATGCAGACTATTTACCCAGTCATTGATACACAGCAATAATCTGGACAAATGCATTGTGCCAACAATTTTAATCTGTCCTCTGCCAATAATAAAACATATTGCCATGCCATAGTGACAAAGACTGCTGAGAATTTTTATGACAAGATGCAGTTGCAGAGTTATTTGTTGTAAATTACAAACAGGGTGAGGTGAAGGCTTTTTAATCATGTCTGATTTGCCTAGGAGTGGTCTAAGTAGAAGATGATGAATGAGAACAGAAGAGATGAGAAGAAAATAAATGCATGAAACTGTGATGTTGTTGCTGGAAATCTGAACTGAAAGAGAATTCAGGAAATACCTAATGGGTCAGGCAGCACCTGGGGAGAAAGAAACTGATTTTTTTTTTATGTTCTACATTTCCACATATGATTTCTCAACAAAACTGACTGGTTGATTCTGATAACAACTGAAAATATTGGCTATTTATTTCTTTTAATTTATTGTAAACTGCCCAGTAAGAAGATGGTATGATATCCCTTGAACTTAAATTGGGCTTCATTGGAACAAAGTAAGAGTAGAAAGACAAATAGGTAAGAGAGGCAACTGGAAGCTCAAGTTCATCTCTACAGACTGAAAAGAGGCATCCCTGTAAAGTAATTACCTAATCCAAATTTTGATTCCCCATTGTAGCAGAAATTACAATGTCGATACTGAACTCGGAAAGTTGGAAGATATACAACTTGATAGTTGTTTCAACTGGATAAAGGGTTCAGACCCCTGGAGCATGGGAAGGAAAGAAGTAAGAGACAGATATTGCATCTCCTGGCAATGTGCTTTGAGGATAGTGAATGTGGAGGGAAATGGAAGAGTGAAATGGTAGATGGGGTTCAACCTGGTAAAGTGTGAAGTGATTCACTTTTGAAGGTCAGATTTAAAAGCAGGGTTAATGGCCGGATTCTTGTGGAGGAACAGAGAGATTTTGGGGTCCACATGCATAGATCCTCCAAGTTGTTAAAATGCCTGCACTATGCTGTATGTTCTATGCAGCAGGGAATAGGAGAGGGAGCCATGCCTTCAGAATCTTGAAAGTGGAAATAAAGGAGGATGATTGTAGAATGAAGCCTGTGGGTTGGAAGGTGAACCCTATCTGTTTTCTGAGATGATGGAGAGGAATGAGAGAACAAATGTGTGAGATAGAACATATGCTGTTGGGAGTCCTGTCATAGAACCGGGAAAACATTTTGGAAGCTGTCATTTTCAGAACAGATATGACAGATCTTCCACAGATACCTGACTAAACCTGCCATTAATTGCTTCCTGTAAGACTCCATTCCATCCTTCATATTTCTCTGACTCCATCATGACTTTTCTAACGACAACATCTTCCATGCCAGCACTTCAAAAAAACTTGCCTTGAAGATTGATCGGCAATTATTTGGAAGTTTAATCTAATAATGTCAGGGAGGGTTTTTGTTCCATTTTCCTTGAAATCCTAAAAAAAATTCCATGAAATCTGCAGCGTATGAGAAGAAAGAAAGAAAGTTAATGTTTCAAGTCAGTGACCTTTTAGCAGTGATGGAAAGGAGGCAAAATTAGTGTGTTCTGAGTAGCAAATATAGAGGGAGATATGGAGAACATACAGAATGCCTGGGAAAACATGGTGGCCAAGCCCATGCAGGTGATATTTTGTCCTTTACTGAAAGTCTGCCATAAAAGAGTGCTGAGCAAATCAGGTACTAATCTGTGGAGAAGCAGAAACTGAGTTAAAGTTACCAGTAGATGACTTTGCATCAGGAGTGACCTGTTCAGACACAAACGAGAGATTGTGATGAGTTTAGTGTTAAGGTCTTGGAGCTACAATGTAGGCCAGATTGAAGATGTTGTCCCTTAGGGTTATGATAGACTTCACTGGAACAGCGAAGAAGAGGGTCCGACTGAGTATTTCCAGCAAGTTCTGCTTTTATTTCAACTTCCAGCATCTGCAGTACATTGATTTCCTTTTTTCTGTTATTTTCCTCATTGCCATTCAAACCACTTTGAACTCCTTCACTATCTATCTTGTATTTCATCTTTTCCTGCTACTTTCCCATCATAAGATCTTCATCTACATTGCTGGTCAAGAAATGTAATGAAAAAGTCAGTGCATTTGGTCTGTGTAAGGGCTGTCAATTTCTTCTAAATATTTATAACACACTGCAGTTCACGTATAAAACCATAAATGATATGTAAAAAAAAATCAGCTATTATTCTTCTTAGTTTAGTTTTCAGATTCTTCCTTTGTGGACACAATCATTTATTAGATACATGCACAAAATTGATGAATAGGAGGTATCCAATTGGCCCATCAAGTCTGCCCTACTGAGATACAGTGCCTGTAAAAAGTATTCATCCCTCCCCTTGGAAGTCTTCATGTTTTATTGTTTTACAACATTGAATCACAGTGGATTCATTTTCTTTTTTTAAACACTGATCAACAGAAAAAGACTCCTTAGTGTCTAAATTAAAACTGATCTCTACGAAGTGATCTAAATTAATTACAAATATAAAACACAAAATAATTGATTACTTAAGTATTCATCCCCTTTAAGTCAGTATTTAGTAGATGTATCGTTACAGTATTGAGTCTGTGTGGATAGGTCTCTATTTTGCAAATCTGCAAATTTTGCAAATCTGGACACTGCAATTTTTCCCCATTCTTCTTTATAAAACTGCTCAAGCTCTGTCAGATTGCATGGGGATCATGAGTGAACAGCCCTTTACAAGTCCAGCCACAAATTGTCAATTGGATTGAGGTATGAACTCTGACTTGGCCACTCCAGGACATTAACTTTGTTATTTTTAAGCCATTCCTATGTAACTTTGGCTTTATGCTTGGAGTCATTGTCTTGCTGGAAAACAAGTCGCAGTTCTCTTGCAGACTGCATCAGGTTTTCCTCCAGGATTTCCCTGTATTTTGTTGCATTCACTTTACTCTCTATCTTCACAAGCCTTCCAGGGTGAAGCATCCCCACAGCATGACGCAGCCACCACCATGTTTCACAGCAGGAAAGGTGTATTTTTGATTATGTGCAGTGTTTGGCTTATGCTAAACATAGCATTTAGTCTGATGGCCTAAAATCTCAATTTTGGTTTCATCAGACCATAGAACCTTCTTCCATCTGACTTCAGAGTTTCCCACATGCCTGTTGATAAACTCTAGCTGAGGTTTCATGTGAGTTTTTTTTCAACAGTGCCTTTCTCTTTGCCACTCTCCCATAAAGCTGCTACTGGTGAAGCATCCGGGCAACAGTTGTTGTTGGTGCAGTCTCTCCCATCTCAGCCACTGAAGCTTGTAACTCCTCCAGAATTGTCATAGGTCTCTTGTGGCCTCTCTCTCTAGTCCCTAACCAGTGCTCTTGTTACAAACCTTGTTAAGACCAGAACTAGAGGTAGTAGCTTAAAGGAGAAAGATGAAGTATTCAAACGGAACTTCTTCACTCAGATGGTGGTGAGAGCATGAAGCAAGCTGCCAATGGACATGGTGGATGTGGGTTTGATTTCAATACTTAAGAGAAGTTTGGATAAGTACATAGATGGGAGGGCTACGGAGGGCTATGGTCCAGGTTTAGGTCAATGGGACTATGTAGATTAACAGACAGCACAGACTTGATGGTTTGAAGAGCCTTTGCTGTACTGTAGTGATCTATGTCTCTCTGACTCTGTGATTGGTTCATAGCAACAAGGAACCCGAATGAGATGGGGCTGCAAGATGGATGAAGGACTATCTGACAAATGGACAAGATCATGTGAAACTGCACGACGACTGGTGGCAGGCTTATCGGCATTCGATTGACTGGAGACACAATGGCCTGAGGTGAGAAAATGAGGATTCCTTTAAGGCAAGCAGATGAATGAAAACATAGTCTAAAATCAAAGCAACTCTGATATATCACACTCCAAGAATCAGTGAAAGAATAGAGTGGTCAGGACAGAAATGCTAAGATGAAGGGGAAATCAAACCATCAGTAGCTATGAAGAAAACTTCAAATCAGTTTGAGATGATTATTAAACTGAAAAGTAAAAGCCAAAAATGGTTTTTATCTGAATCAACAAATAAAACTGAAGTAATATTTACCTGCAGCACCATCTAGAGAAATCTAGCTGGATGACAAACAGGATTGAAATGAAATTATCAATATAGATTGTTAAGAGTTAAAAGCACTGAGCTATGTCATTCTGATGAAAGGCACCCAGTATGTTAAAACTTCAGTGTAAGAATTCAGCCAGGCAAAGAAGAAATAGTGTGAGGCCCAGCTCTATCACTTAGGACACACATCATTGGCAGAGCTTCACGCTGAACTCTGAAACCTGACTAACTACCGAGGCTTATTTTCCATCCATCACTTCTTAGTTAAAAATATTTAAGTGTTATGTAGTGTGGAGAGCTAAGAGAAAAAAAACTCCTATCAGGCAGGATCTGAGTGAATGACAGATCATATGTGAAGACAGAATTCTTTATACATGTGAATACCTGCAAGAAAATATATCTCGGTGTAGTATATGGTGACATCTATGTACCTTGATAACAAATTTACTTTGAACTTTGAAACTTGATAGCAGCTTGGTTGGCAATCTTACAAAGCTGACCTGTTTTGGTGAAAATATAACCAGGATTGATAGTTTGCTGACCATACAATTATGAACCAAAATTATTCTTTTTACCATAATTTTCGGTACAGGTGACACCTGTGGTCTGGAAGGGATACATTCCCAGAAAATCCTCCACATCATTGTTTATCTTAATACAAACCCCTACTTGCTATTGAATCCCGTTTTATAAGTAGAGATACATCCTATGGGATGTATTTCTCTGAACAGTAACAAAAGTACTGTGGCAGATGGCTTGCAGAGGGGAGGGGGCATTATAGAGATTGCCATGTCAGTTTCCAAATCAAATTTTTGAAGTGGCTTGTGTCTGCCTATGCAGATGCAAGAGACTGCAGATGTAATCTGGAATAAAGAAACAAATCGAAGGCTGGAAGATGGTGATGACAGGTAAGATGAGAATAAAAAAAGGTAGTTGAAGTCAAGTAGAGGCAGGAAAGGGTGGAGGTAGGTTGCAGCCTCTTGAATCGCCACCTATAACCTTCTAGCCTTCAACCTAAATGGAGACATACTCTTCTGAACACTTCTGAACAGAAACAGGTAAGACAACAGAAGGTAATGTGGAAAAGTCTGAAAAAAGTTGCTAAATCGCATAATGAACCTACTGCACTAAGAAATCCCACCAATTATCTGCATAGGTGTCAAGAACCATGATTTGAAAATAATAAAACTAGACAAAATGTATTGCTTTGTTCAGATTTTATGTCTGTTTGCTTAATATTATTTCCCATATAAAGTCCTTAAGAGCAAATTCTATTCTGTGCCTCAGGTTTTTGCACAATAATTTCATTAGAGTGAATCTGCAAAACCTGAATGTCCACAGCATTGTTATCACCAGCATATGCTGGTTATATTTTGCTTTCAAGGGATTTTGCAGATGCTGGAAATTTTGAGCATCATGCATGAAATTTGGGAGGAACTCAGCAGCATCTATGGATGGAAATGAACAATTGAAGTTTTGGGTTGAGCCCCTTCATTAGGATTGGAAAGGAAGAGAGTAGAAGTCAGAATAAAAAGATCAGAGAGGAGCAGGAGAACAAGCTGGCAGTTAAGAGGTGAGTCCGGGTAAGAGGAGGAGGCAGGTGGGTGGGTGGGGGGAGGTGAAAGGGAATGATGTGAGAAGCTAGGAGGTGACAGGTGTAAGATGAAAAAGACTGGGGAGGAAGGATTCTGAGAGGATGGGACAGTAGACCATGGAATAAATAGAAGGAGGTGGAAAACCAGAGGGGGGTGATGGGAAAGTCATGAGAGTGGAAGGGAGGTGGCTCTTCCAACCTGCGCCTGGCCTCATCGTTGCAGCAGAAAAAGCCATGGGCAGACATGTTGGTGTGGAAAAGGGAAGTGGAATAGAAATAGAAGCCACTGGGAGATCCTGGCTGTTGCAGCCGATGCAGCAAGGGTGCTTGATGAAGCAGTCTGCCATTGGATTGCAATGCCATTGCCATTGCACTGCATTGGATATAGAGGAGGCCATACTGCGAGAAATTGATGCAATAAATGACCTCAATAAACGTGAGATGTCAACTCTCCTGGGAAGATTGCTTAGGGCAATGGTGGCAGGGGAGAAGGTGCAGCACTTAGCATGGTTCTGTTCAGGAGCCCTTTAATCATCCACTTTTGAAGCTGAGATGAGTATCTGGTTCGGAGTTTATTTCCATTGCATTTTATGAAGTATTACCAGTCACCAAAGAGCAATGTTATGAAAGAAACAGTTCAGTTACTTGTGCTCTGCTGAGCTATAAAATTCCAATCAATTAAGAGACTCATGTACTATGAACTCTTATGGCAGATATTAAGATTATCTGCAAAAGCAATGAATAATAAATCACATTTCGAGAAAAAAATATTTTAAATATTTCCAGTAACAGAGTTCTGCAACATTAGATTGAAGAAATGAAATAAACAGTTCCTGTCTCTTACTCATGGCCAAAAAATGCCCACATTTAAAGCTTGTATAAAATAAAAGTTAGCCATGAAGTTTTGCAGTTGCATACTGCTGGAGATTGGTATACCAGCCTGCTTTCCACAGTGCTGAGGGACCTAATTATTTCTCATTGGTGGTGGATTATTTGTATCCCACTCACTGTCAGCCCCTCAATATTTATGGTTGGGGTGAGACAGAGCTGAGTGATATTGCAGCCAATCCTAAACTCAGGGATTCTGCAGATGCTGGAAATCCAAAGGATCGCACCCAAAATGCTGGAAGAAATCAGCAGGTCGGACTTCATCTATGGGCAGAAATAAAGAGCTCACGTTTCTGGCCAAAACCCTCACCAAGACTGGAAAGGAAGGGGGAAATAGCCAGAATAAGGTGGGGGAACGGAAGGAGTACAAGCTGGAAGATAATAAGTGAAGCCAAGTGAGGGGGAAGGTAGGTAGGAGGGAGGGGGAGGATGATGCGGGAAGCTAGGAGGTAAAGGTAGAAGACTGAAGAAGAAGGAATCTGATAAAGAGAGGAGAGTGAACCATGGCAGATGGGGAACTAGAAGGGCACCAGAGGAGGTGATAGGTCAGGCAAAGGGAAGGGATAAGAGAGGAGCCAGAATGGGGAATGTAAAAAGAAGAGAAGGGAAAGGGTAGAATTTACCGGAAGTTGGAGAAATTGATGCTCATGCTGACATGTTGGAGGCTACCCAAATGAAATATAAGGTGTTGCTCCTCCAAGCTGAAAATGGCCTCATCACAGCAGTAGAGGAGGCCATGGACTGACATATCAGAATAGGAATGAGGAGTGGAATTAAAATGGTTGTCCTCCCTGTTGCAGACGGAGTGAAGCTACTCGACAAATTATATTGAGCAGTTGGGTTTGAAGGAGTCCAGTACTTCTCCCAAAATCTTCCAATGAATAACATGTCATTTGTATATCATTTCACAATATGCAAAACTATTGCCAATTAATTAGAGAATAAATGTTTACATTGCTTGGAAACTTCAAATATTTGTCAATTAAGAGGACATAAATGTAATAAAGCTTGACAAATTTTGTATCACTCTATATTTATTTCAATTCATAAATTAGATATTAATTACCTTCACTAACAGATTATTCGCTTGCACTGGCTGCTCTTTGAGAATTCATCAAATGTTTTGAATACCAAATGCTACAAATAGTCACTTGTAATTCTCTTTGAAGGAGGACATTGTGGATTTGGCATTAAATATTTAAAGAATGTCGAATTAAGAGGTTTGATTTAAATCAAATAATAACATAGTTTATAATCATAAGAAAGGATTCTTCAATCAATAATGCAGATATATCTTATTAAGCTGTTAAGCTACTTTAAAAATTAAAATAATAATTAATTTTCTATTGTTAAATGGAAAGCAAACAGAATCATTAAGGGCAATTCAGGATCAGCTCACAGGAAACATTCCATTGCACAACCAGCAATGCAAGTTAACTCAGAAGTGAACTGAACTGAACTGACTGAGAAACCATTGCAACTTCTCCCAATCTATGGAGGACTTTTTTGGCAGCAATGAAGGGAGTGGCGAATAGCTATGCACAGAGGAGAGAGGGGGAGTCCCAACAAAGCTAGTTTTTAAATACCTGAGACACATTGATAATATAGATAGAAAGCAGAATCTGGAGTATAAATATCAAACATTAGAGGATATACTTTTAAGGGTTGGGGTTAGAGGGTGTGAAATTTAAAGGTGATATGAGGGGCAAGTTTTTTATGCTGAGTGTTAGCTGCCTTGAATAGGTTACCAAGAATAATAGAGGAAGTTTGATGGAGTTTAAGAGTTTTAGATAGACACATGAATACTTTATTCCATATCTGTACTTCTAGCTTTATCGGTATATAAGTTTTATTCATTATTGAACATTGTTGTTTTTTGTTCATGTCATACCAGCACAACACAGTAAATTCCTAATATATGTAAATATATTTAGCAAATAAAGTTGATTCCTAATTCTTGATATGAAGAGAATGGGTTGGCATGGACATTGCACAGGAGCAGAACATTTAGTATAAATTGGCATCGGAATTGGCATAACATTGTTCATGAGGGGGATGGGAACCAGAGTGATAGGACTGAGGATGGGGCAGTTGGTATACAAATCATTGCAGTATGTAGTGAGACTGTGAGGAAGGACAGGCAGATGATAGGGCAAAATTGCAGTCCGTGGGATAAGTTGAAGTGTAACATGGGGACAAAATTGAAAAGGGTGATGAATACTGGACTAAATATGTGATATTTGAATGCCTATAGTATATGGAATAAGGTAGATGATCTCCTAGCACAGTTAGATATTGGCAGGTATGATATTGTGGGCATCACTGAGTCAAGAAGATCATAGCTGAAAGAGGATCATAGTTGGGAGCTTAACATCCAGCGATACACAGGTCAGGCAGATGGTCAGAGGGGGTGGGATGGTTTTATTGGTAAAAAATGAAATCAAATCTTTAGAAAGAGGAGACATAGGATTGGAAGATGTAGAATCTTTGTGGGTCGAGTTAAGAAATTGCAAGGGTAAAAAGACCCTTATGGAAGTTATATGCAGGCATCCAAACAGTAGCCAGGAAGTGGGTTATAAATTACAATGGGTGATAGAAGAAGCATTTAAAAAGGCAATGCTGCTATAGTCATGGGGGATTTCAATATTCAGGTAGATTGGGAAAATCAGGTTGGTGATGGATCCCAAGAGAGGGAATTTGTAGGATGCCTATGAGAGAGCTTTTTAGAGCAGCTTGTGGGAAAGGTACCTTTCCCACTAGGGGAAAGGTAATTCTGAATTGGGTGTTATGTAATGAAGGGAGCTTAATGTAAAGGAACCCTTAGGAGTCAGTGACCATATCAGAGGGAGAAGAACAAGTCAAATGTCACAGTATTACTGTGGAGTAAAAGGAATTACAGTGACATGAGAAAGAAGCTGGCCAAAGTTGATTGGATGGGGACACTATCAGGGCTGATGGCTTGAGTTTCTGGGGGCAATTTGGAAGGCGCAGGGTAGATACATCCCAAAGGTGAAGAAGTTTTTTAAATGGAGGATGAATCAACAGTGGCTAACAAATGAGGCCAAAGAGTGCATAAAAGCAAAAAGGCCATATAATATAGCAACAATTCCTTGGAAGCTTGAGGATTGGGAAGCTTTTTAGAACCATCAGAAGACAATGAAAATGCCACAAGGAGAGAAAAGGTGAAATATGAGGGTAGTCTAGACAAAAATATAAAAGAGGCCAACATTTTTTTCAGATATTTTAAGAGTAAAAAAGACTGGATACTGAAACACTGGAAAATGACACTGGAGAGGTAGTAATGGGAGGGGGTAAAGAAATGGCAGATGAACTTAATAAGTATTTTACAACTTTTTCACTGTGGAAGACACTAGCAGAATGCCTGAGATTCCAGAGTGTTGGTGGGCAGACATGAGTGTAGTTGCTATTGCTACAGAGAAGGTGCTTGGGAAGCTGAAAGGCCTGAAGGTAGATAAGTCACCTAGATGAGATGGACTACATCACAGTATTCTGAAAGAGGTAGGTGAAGAAATTGCAGAGGCATTAGTGATAATCTTTCAAGAATCACTGGATTCTGGATGGTTCTGGAGGACTGCAAAATTGCAAATGTCATTCCACTCTTTAAGAAAGAAGGGAGTAAGGTAATGATAGACCAAATAGCCAGACATCAGTGGTGGGGAAGATGTTGGAATCGATTGTTAGGGGTGAGCTTTCGGGGTATTTGGAGGCACACAATAAAATAGGCCAAAATCAGCATGGTTTCTTTAAGGGGAAAATTTAAGGGGAAAAAGTTGGAATTCTTTGAGGAAGTAACAGGCAGGATAGACAAAAGAGAGTCAATAGGTGTTGTATACTTCAGCTTTCAGAAGGCCTTTGACAAAGTGCCGCATATGTGGCTGCTTAAAAAGATAAGAGTCTACAGTATTACAGGAAAAATACTAGCGTGGATTGGTTGATTGGCTAGTAACTGGGGTGTTCTACAGGAGTTGTTATTGGAACTGTTTCTTTTTATGTTACATGTCAACGATTTAGATGATGAAATTGATGGCTTTGTAGCCAAGTTTGTGGACAATATGAAAATAGGTGGAGTAGCAGAAGTAATATCGAGGAAGCAAGGCATCTGCAGAGTAACTAAGACAGATTAGCAGAATGGGCAAAGATATAGCAGGTGGAACTCAGTGTAGGGAGGTGTATTGTCATGCACTTTGGTGGAAGGAATAAAGGTGTAGAGTACTTTCTAAATGGAGAGAAAATTTAAAAATCAGAGATGCAAAGGGACCTGGGAGTCCTTGTCGAGGATTCCTTGAAGGTTAACTTGCAGGTTGAGTTGGTGGTTTAGAAGGCAAATACAATGTTAGCATTCATTTTGAGAGGAATAGAACATAAGAGAAAGGATGTGATGCTGAGGCTCTGTGAGGCGTTGGTCAGATTGCACTTACAGTATTGTGAGCAGTTTAGGGACTCGTATCCAAGAAAACGTGATTGCATCGGAGAGGGTCCAGAGGATGTACACGAGAATGATTCCGGGAATGAAAGGGTTAACATGAGCAGTCTTTGATGGCTCTAGGCCTGTACTTGCTGGAGTTTAGAAGAATGAGGGGGGATTTCACTGAAACAAATTGAATACTGAAAAGCCTAGTTAGAGTGGAAAGGAAGTTTCTTATAGTGGGACAATCTAGGACCAGAGGGCACAGTCTCAGAATAGAGGGACGTCCACTGAGAACAGAGAGGAGGAGGAATTTTTTTACACAGACAATGTGTGGTGAATGTGTGGAATTCATTGTCACAGACAGCTATGGAGGCCAAGTGACTTGAGTATATTTAAAGCAGAGATTGACAGGTTCTGGATTAGTAAGGTCATCAAAGGTTATGGGAAGAAGGCAAGAGAATGGGGTTGAGAGGGGTAGTAGATCAGCCATGATAGAATGGCAGAGCAGACTTGATGGGTTGAATGGCCTAATTCTGTTCCTATGTCTCATGGTTTTATTCTCTTATGGCCAAATGCCCTTTCCAGTGCTGCACTGTTGTTTCATGTTCAATAACCTATCTGTTATATATACACATGTTACCTATACATTTATATTTAAATAGTTATCTATAATTTATATAAGTTACATAAAAGGACTTGATTGAAGGTGAGATTACCATACCATGCTCAATCTGGAGACACAGGAGACTACAGAACAGAAAACAAACTGCGGGAGAAAATCAATGTCAGGAGGCAGAGGGATGCTCGACATTTTGGGTTGAGACTCTGCATTTGGGCCACAAATATTGTGACATGAACAGTGGATAGTGGGAACAATGTCGACTCTGCACACAGCGCATGTCATAAATATTGTGAGGGATCACTAGGAAGTGAACTTCAGAAATAAACCAGAGATGCTGGAAATAGGAACAAAAAGATGCTGGACAGCAGGCAATATCTGTAGAAAGCAAAACAATTAATGTTTCAGTTCTGAGACCTTTAGACAGAACCAGGGAAGAGAATAAACAACTTAGTTTGAGTGTGAAGTAATGGTCAACCCTGTAACTAAAAGAAGCATTGTCTCCGTTTTCCAGTTCAGCTGAAAGTTCTCGGACTTGAAACATTAACACTGATTCTTTCCACAGATGTTGCCTGACTGTTGAATGTTACCTTACTACTATTATTGAGCATTAACTAAATAGTCTACTTTTGTTACCTTAGATGGCAGGTGAATATTAGCCAGAACTTTGAAAGAGAACACAAAAATATATCTTATCACTCTTTAAAAAAGATTAACTTTATTTGTCAAATGTGCATCGAAACACAGTGAACTTTATCATTTCGCATCAGAATCAGAATCAAGTTTAGTATCATCAGCATATAGAACATAGAACATAGGAATTTACAGCACATTACAGGCCCTTTGGCCCACAATGTTCTGCCGACCATGTAACCTACTCTAGAATCTACCTAGAATTTCCCTAGTGCATAGCCTTCTATTTTTCTAAGTTCCATGTATCTATCTAAGAGGCTCTTGAAAGACCCTATTGTTTCCACTTCCACCGCCACAGCCGACATTGCATTCCATGCATCCACCACTCTGTGTGAAAAACTTACCCTGACATCCCTCTGTACCTCTTTCCAAGCACCTTAAAATTATACCCCCTTGTGTTAGCCATTTCAGCCCTGGGAAAAAGCCTCTGACTATCCACACGATCAATACCCCTCATCATCTTATACACCTCTATCAGGTCACCTCTCATCCTCCGTTGCCCCAAGGAGAAAAGGCCAAGTTCAAACAACCTATTCCCATAAGGTACGCCCTCCAGTCTGGGCAACAGCCTCGTAAATCTCCTCTGCACTCTCTCTATAGTATCCACATCCTTCCTGTAGTGAGGTGACCAGAACTAACACAGTACTCCCAGTGGGGTCTGACGAAGGTCTTATATTACCTCATTAGCTCTTGAACTCAATCCTATGGTTGATGAATGCCAACACACCATATGCCTTCTTAACAACACTGTCAACCTACGCAGCAGCTTTGAGTATCCTATTGACACAGACTCTAAGATCTCTCAGATCCTCCATACTGCCAAGAGTATTATCATTTATATTATATTCTGTCTTCAAATTTGGTCTACCAAAATGAACTTCACACTTATCTGGGTTGAAATCCATCTGCCACTTCTCAGCCCAGATCTGCATCCTATCAATGTCTGTTGTAACCTTTGACAGCCCTCCACACTATCCGCAACACCTCCAACCTTTGTGTCATCAGCAAACTTACTAACCCACCATCCCTGCACTTCCTCATCCAGGTCACTTATAAAAAAAAGACACAAAGAGCTGAGATCCCAGAACAGATCCTTGCAGAACACCACTGGTTACCATCCTCCACGCAGAATATGAACCATCTATGGCCACCCTTTGCCTTCTGTGGGCAAGCCAATTCTGCATCCACAAAGCAAGGTCTCCTTGTTTCCCATGCCTCCTTACTTTCTGAGGGAGCCTCGCATGGGGAACCTTCTCAAATGCCTTACTGAAATCCATATACACTACATCTACTGTGCTACCTTCATCAACATGTTTTGTTACATCCTCAAAGAATTCAGTCAGGCTTGTGAGGTACGACCTGCCTTTGACAAAGCCATACTGACTGTCCCTAATCAGATAATCTCTCTCCAAATGCTCATAAATTCTGCCTCTCAGAATCTTCTACAACAGCTTGCCCACCACTGAAGTCAGACTCACTGGTCTATAATTTCCTGGGTTATTTCTATTCCCTTTCCTGAACAAGAGAACAACATTTGCAAACTTCCAATCCTCTAGTACTTCTCTCATCCCTATTAATGATGAAAATATCATCACAAGAGGCTCAGCAATCTCCAATCTCACAGTAGCCTGGGGTATATCTCATTGGGTCCTGGTGACTTAATGCTTTTCAAAAGCTCCAGCACATCTTCTTTCTTAATGTCTATATGCTCAAGTGTTTCAGTCCACTGTAAATCATCCTCACAATGCCAAGGCATTCCCTGGTGAATACTAAAGCAAAGTATTCATTAAGTACCTCTGCTACCCCCTCCAACTCCATGCACATGTTTCCAGTATCGCACCTGATTGGTCCTATTCTCACACGGCTCATCCTCTTGATGTTGTGAAATTTGTTAACTCTACAGCAACAGTATAATGAAATACATGATAGATAAATAAATATAGAGGAAAAAAACTGAATTACCTGTATGTGTATATATATATATATATATATATATATACATACATGCATACATACACACACACACACACACACACACACACACACACACACACACACACACATATATATATATATATATATATAATAGTTAAGTTAAAATAAGTAGTGCAAAAAACAGAAATAAAAAAATAATGAGGTGGTGTTCATGGGTTCAATGTCCAATGTCCACTTAGAAATTGGATGGCAGAGGAGAAGAAGTTGTTCCTGATCACTGAGTGTGTGCCTTCAGGCTTCTGTACCTCCTCCCCAATGGTAACAATAAGAAGCGCGTATGACCTGGGTGGTGGGGGTCCTGATTGATGGATGCCATCTTTTTGAGGCACCACTCCTTGAAGATATCTTGGATACTACAGAGACTAGTATCCATGGTGGAGCTGACTAATTTTAGCTACATTTGCAACTTACTTCAATCTTGTGCAGTAACCACTGCTCCCCCACCACCCCACCACCAACCATACCAGACTGTGATATGAACAGTCAGAATGCTCTCCACGGTACATTTGTAGAAGTTTTTGAGTGATTTAGTTGATAAACCAAATCTCCTCAAACTTCTAATGAAATATAGCCACTGTCTTGCCTTCTTTATAGCTGCATCAATATGTTGTGTTCAGGGGTTAGGTCCTCAGCAATTCCGACACCCAGGAACTTGAAATTGCTCACTCTCTCCACTTCTGATCCCTCTGTGAGGATTAGTTTGTGTTCCCTCATCTTGCCTTTCTGAGGTCTACAATCAGCTCTGCGGTCTTGCTAATTTTGAGTGCAAAGTTGTTTCTGCGACACCAGTCAACTAACTGGTATATCTCATTCCTGTACACCCTTTCGTCACCATCTGAAATTCTGTTAACAATGGTTCTATCATCAGCAAATTTTTGGATGGCATTTGAGCTATGCCTAGCCACACAATCTTGGGTGTAGCTAGACTAGAGCAGTGGGCTAAGCACACATCCTTGCAGTGTGCACCAGTGTTGAATTTCAGATGTTATTTCCAATCCAGACCAATTGTGGACTTCTGGTTAGGAAGCCAAGGAACCAGTTGCAGAGGGAGGTACAGAGGTCCAGGTTCTGTAGCTTTTCAATCAGGACCGTAAGAATGATGGTGGTAACTGCTGAGCTATAGTAAATAAACAGCATCCTGACATACTATAGGCATTTGCATTTTCCAGGTGATCTGAGGTCACATGGAGAGCCTTGACGAAAGACTAACAGAGTCTGAAGATTGCGCTGGAGGTAACCCACAAGTGTCACCATACTGCCAGCACCAAGATAGCATTCCCTAACACTAACTGTATGTCTTTGGAATGTGAAAGGAAACCAGAGTACATGGCCATCAGGAGAATATATAAACTCCTTACAAGAACTGAACTCTGATTGAAGATTGCTGCTGCCATTAAGTGTTTGCACTAACCATTATGTTACTGTGTCATTTTATAAGGGATTCTGGAAAAAACTGTAGTAATATAGAGCGAAGGGCATATTTTGTTTATGAGGATTATAGCAGCCACAGATTTAGCAAGTTGATAAATTAGCAAAATGCAATATTTGTGCTCAAGAGCAGCTCAGTATCTCAGCAGCTTAAAGCAATTACTACATTGGATATATTACCCA
Organism: Hypanus sabinus; assembly: GCF_030144855.1. Classification (NCBI taxonomy): domain Eukaryota; kingdom Metazoa; phylum Chordata; class Chondrichthyes; order Myliobatiformes; family Dasyatidae; genus Hypanus; species Hypanus sabinus. Next base: position 31,085,498 of record NC_082727.1, on the reverse strand, counting down.
GTTCTGCTGGGAGAATTATTAAAGTCAGAGGCTTAACTTCTCTTCTTCAAAATATTGGCACTTCTGGTATTGATTTATGCTTTATTGATGACATTTACTCAATCCACCCTAGGAGTGAGGCTGATAAACTTGCTACATTAACTATAGTATTTTCCTGCATCTTGGTGTAAACTCCTCTTAATGACAACCATGGGAGAACCTCCTTTTTCTCCTGGTAGATCGTAAGCAATCATTCAAAGTTGGCATTTAAACTATTGATCCTTGTAAATGCAATGGGACAGTTTCATGAATTTTGGATGTCAGCCTGGCAAAGGAATGACAGATAATGCATTCCATAGATTGGATTTTGTACCTACAACTGCATTTAGATGTATTCCTAATGCACAGCTTGAAGATTGATTGTCCTCATCCATGATAGACAGCTGTGATTCTGTTTAAGATGGATGACTGAAAATGTGCTGAAGTACATAGAAATTTCTTCTAGGAAGGGGGAGAGATCCCTGGAATTTTCTGCCCCTATGGAATTGTGGAAGATGGATCGTTTGAAATATTTATCTCTGAATGAGCACCTGAATTGCGTAGGCATAGAAAGGTATAGGCCAAGTACTGTTAGATGGGATGAGTGTGGATGGGTGCCCACTGGTTGGTGTGAATGTGATAAACTGATTGTCCTGTTTCTATACTATATGTCTCTATGACTTAATCAGATCTATCATTGAAAGACTGGGGGATGAAAGTCGATAAGGATCTGGTACCAAGAAGACATTGAGTCTTGGGGTTGATCTGCCATAATTATGTTGAGGGAGAAGGTGGTTTACACCTGCTCCTGTTTTCTTACGTTCCTGTATGTTTTCTTTCACCCCTCTTGTAGCTGAAGCTTAATGATTTGGACATGAGGTCCTGATGCAATTTCTGTTGAAGCAGCTGAACAGATAATGGTCCAGGTGATTTGTACCTCAGTAGTAACAGGAAGAGCTTTGAGATCCTCAAAACATTCCAGATTGGACAATGGCATGATTGTGCTAACTTTAGGAGGACTGTACAACTCAGCTCAGTGGGAGATTAGAATTAGCTGTGATGTGATGTTCTCCAAGGTGAACCAAGTTTGATAATCTCTTCCAAATGAAATGCAATAGGACAGAAGTTTGATAGAGGTTTGTCTTAGGTGTCCTTGTTACAATCCTCATTGCTGATCTAATTGTAGTGGAGTTTTCGAGGGCCAGAGCTCAGGTGCTAGGTCTGCAGTCAGTGCCAGTGAGTTTGCTCACTGTAGATATTTGGTACATGGTTTGCTGTGAATTTTTCAGATGAAGATCCCTGAAACTTTCAGGAATAGGACTAGACAATGAGTCACAATATTTAGCATCATGGTGAGCAAATCTCATTTTGCTTTTCTAAAATTCCACCTGTTTGTCAGGATGGTTTCAATCAGTGGCTTCTGCAAGCTAATCTGGATAATTGCAGACCTGAACTGTCTTGTTTGGAAATTGGCCAAGAACATTCAATAGTGCCAGAATAGTGACTAACTGCAGACATACCCTTCACCTCATGAAACAAAGAGATTCAACCAAGTCTACAAAATGGGAAATGGAGCCCAACTGAGATCCATTGTGGAAAATTGATGTCTCCTGGAATCTAATCAGGGCCTATTAGAAAAGCATGAGTTGATATGTAAGATAACTAAATAAGTATGTTGTAAAGTTCTAGGTGACATTTTACAATCAGTTATTGCAACTCTACAACATGACAAAAACTGTATGGTTTCTTGTCAATTGCTTTCACCATTACTATGTGGCTGGTAAATCTAGGCAATTAGGAACATAGAAACATAGAAAACCTACAGCACAATACAAATTGTGCTGTAGGGTTTCTATGTTTGTAAGTTGTTTTTACAATACAGGCCCTTTGGCCCACAAAGCTGTGCCGAACATGTCCTTACCTTAGAAATTACCTAGGGTTACCCACAGTCCTTTCTTTTTTTAAGCTGCATGTACCTATCCAGAAGTCTCTTAAAAGACTCTATCATATCAGCCTCTACCACCATTGCCGACACCCCATGCCACGCACTCACCACTCTCTTCCCTGACTTACCCCTGACATCTCCTCTGTACCTACCTCCAAGCATTTAAACCTGTGCCCGCTTGTGCTAGCCAGTTCAGCCCTGGGAAAAAGCCTCTGACTATCCACACGATCAATACCTCTCATCATCTTATACACCTCTATCAGATCACCACTCATCCTCCATCACTCCAAGGAGAAAAGGCAAAATTCACTCAAACTATTCGCGTAGGTCATGCTTCCCAATCCAGGCAACATCCTTGTAACTCTCCTTTGCACCCTTTCTACGTTTCCACATCCTTCTTATAGTGAGGTGACCAGAACTGAGCACAGTTCTCCAAATGGGGTCTGACCAGGGTCCTATATAGCTGCAACCTTACCTCTTGGCTCTTGAACTCAATCCCACGATGAATGAAGGCCAATGCACTGTATGCCTCCTTAACCACAGAGTCAACCTGCGCAGCAGCCTTGAATGTCCTATGGACTCGGACCCCAAGATCCCTCTGGTCCTTCACACTGCCAAGAGTCTATTAATTCTATATTAATATATTAATATTCCATATTCTATATTAATTCTATATCCTGCATACTTGACCTACCAAAATGAATCACCTTACACTTATCTGGGTTGAACTCCTTCTGCTACTGATCAGCCCAGTTTTGCATCTTATCAATGTACCACTGTAACCTCTGACAGCCCTCCACACTATCCAAAACACCCACAACCTTTGTGTCATCAGCAAATTTATTAACCCATCCCTCCACTTCCTCATCCAGGTCATTTATAAAAATCACAAAGAGTAGGGGTCCCAGAACAGATCCCTGAGGCACACCACTGGTCACCAGCCTCCATGCAGAATATGATCCGTCTACAACCAATTTTTGCCTTCTGTGGGCAAGCCAGTTCTGGCTCCACAAAGCAATATCCCCTTGGATCCCATACCTCCTTACTTTCTCAATAAGCCTTGCATGGGGTACCTTATCAAATGCCTTGCTGAAATCTATATACACTACATCTACTGCTCTTCCTTCATCAATATGTTTAGTCACATCCTCAAAACATTCAATCAGGCTCGTAAGGCATGACCTGCCTTTGATAAAGCCATGCTGACTATTCCTAATAATATTATGCCTCTCCAAATGTTCATAAATCCTGCCTCTCAGGATCTTCTCCATCAACCTACCAACCACTGAAGGAAGACTCACTGGTCTACAATTTGCTGAGCTATCTCTACTCCATTTCTTCAGTAAGGGAACAACATCCGCAACCCTCCAATCCTCATTGATGATGCAAAGTTCACCGCCAGCAATCTCAGCAATCTCCTCTTTCACCTCCCACAGTAGCCTGGGGTACATCTTGTCCGGTTCCGGTGACTTAACCAACTTGATGCTTTCCAAAAGCTCCAGCACATCCTCTTCCTTAATATCTACATGATCAAGCTTTTCAGTCTGCTGCAAGTCATCACTACAATCACTAAGATCCTTTTCTGTAGTGAATACTGAAGCAAAGTATTCATTAAGTACCTCTGCATTCTCCTCCGGTTCCATATTCACTTTTCCACTGTCACACTTGATTAGTCTTATTCTCTCACGTCTCGTCCTCTTGCTCTTTACCTACTAGTAGAGTTCCCTGGGGTTTTCCTTAATCCTGTCTGCCAAGGCCTTCTCATGGCCCCTTCTGGCTCTCCTAATTTCATTCTTAAGCTCCTTCCTGCTAGCCTTATAATCTTCTAGATCTTTATCATTACCTCATTTTTTAAACCTTTAGTAATCTTTTCTTCTTGACTAAGTTTACAACAGCCACAGTTCCTGTACCCTACCATCCTCTCTCTGTCTCATTGGAATGTACCTATGCAGAACTCTATGCAAATATCCTCTGAACATTTACTACATTTCTTCTGTACATTCCCCTGAGAACATCTGTTTCCAATTTATGCTTCCAAGTTCCTACCTGATAACCTCATATTTCCCCTTACTCAAATTAAACACCTTCCTAACTTGTCTGTTCCTATCCCTCTCCAATGCTATGATAAAGGAGATAGAATTGTGATCATTATCTCCAAAATGCTCTCCCATTGAGATAACAATTATTGTCTCTACTTCGGATGCTGAATCAACTTTAACCATTTCAACCTCAACACCATTTATGTAGACAGTCTGCCCCCTCTCCTTCCTGAAGTCAATGACCAGCTCTTTTGCTGACATTGAAGGAAAGATCTTAGATTCAAGGTTTAAGGTTCAAAATTCAAAATTAAAGCTACAAGACACTTTAATTTGTATTTAAATGTATTTATCATGTGTATAATGAAAAATACAGTGAAATGCATCATTTGTGATAACCAACACACCTGAGAGTGTGCTGGGGGCAGCCCACAAGTGTCGGCATACCTTCTGATGCCCAAGTAGCATGCTCACAATGCTTGGCAGAATAACACAATGAAAGCAACAACAGAAAAACAAGCTCTATTCCCCTCCCCCCCCCCCCCCCCACCTACTCATGCAGAGACACAATCCTCCAACCCAGGACAGGCCGTCTTTATCCTCTAGCCTCTAACGGACTGGGACTCAAGGACATTGGGCCTTTGAATTCCCCAGCAAAGTCACAGAGATTTTCAGACTTAGGAATCCAGCCAACAGGTTTTGACTCCTGGTATTGTCCCCAGGACCCATTGATCATGACACCATGTCATTAGGCTTGCGATCTCCTTCCTGTACACTGACTCATTGTGACAGATATGGACACTGTGTAGACAGAAGGGTTTAGTTTTTTTATGCAGTTAATAGCCTGGCACAACTTGCTGGGCCTGCAGACCTGTACCTGTGCTATACCATTTTATGTTCTGTGTTCTGTTTCAGTGAGGGTGTGTTTACTCAGATGAAGAAATCTCACACTCAATGCTTCACCGAGATCCCAGCATGCAAGTGGGGCTCTGAGCATACTGGACCAACTTGGCCTTCCCCTGATGTTTCCACTCGGTAGAACAGGTGGGAGTGATTTGGATGGGAAGACATTGTCTGACTGAAATTTCCTCTGCCCTGGGATGCTAATGTAAGATTAGATTTAGAATATATAAAGCAGCACAGCAAAAGAACAGGCCTTTGGCTCTTGTTGTCTGCCGCAAACATGGTACCAAATTAAACTACACATACAAGAGATTCTGTGGATACTGGAAATCCAGAGCAACACTTACAAGTTGCTGGAGGAACTCAGCAGATCAAGCAGCATCTATGGAGGGGAATAAGCAGTCAGCATTTTGACAGGGGTTCTTCCTGAAGCATCATCTGTTTATTCTCCTCCATAGGCGCTGGCATACCTGATGAATTCCTCCAGCATTTTGTGTGTTGCACTGAATTAGGCTAAACCTCTTCTGCCTATACACGATCCATATCCCTCCATTACCCACATTTTCATGTCTCTATGTAAAAATCTAACACTGACTACTCTTGGTGTGAAAAAAACTGCCCTCTATATCTCCTTTAAGCTTTGCTACTCTCACCTTGACACGCTGACTAATGGGCCAAATGAGCTCTTGTGTATTCCTCTGCTAACCGTTGACATCATGTGTGCTAGTGCCCTCACAAATATCTTATCCAGCATAATGACTTGCAAAAAAAAATGTTCACGTGAAGTCAGGATGCAGGATAGAACTCTGGTTCTCAAGTACTGAGCTGAATGTGCTGGCCAATAGGTCTTGTCACCATGGCTGAGTAATAAATATTGGCCAGGTTACCAGGGAGAATTACCTACTCCTCTCAAATAGCAGTTTTGACCTTTGATATATTTGTTCAGAAATATAATCACATAATGCCGCAATTTTCAGCAAAATATCATTGATTTTATTTCTTTTCTGAAGTGAATTGCAACTATAGTGTTTCCAGGTCATTTCTCATCACTGTGAAGTTTCAGACTGAATCACCCTTCTGAATCTGATGTAGACATCAGGGTTAATCCTGTAATATCCTAGCTGTTTGTCTTTTTGATATAATGAATATCCTTGAAGGTTAAGCTCCCGACTTCTTTCAGCTCTGACTCAGTGATGCCCACAACGTCATATCTACCAATCTCCAACCATGCTACAATATCATCTACCTTATTCCATACACTGCGTGCATTTCAATATGCCACCATCAGTCCTGTATTTGTCACCCTTTTCAATTTAGTCTCCATATTACACTGTAACTCATCCCACTGACTGTAATTTTGCCCTATCATCTGCCTGTCCTTGCTCACAATCTGACTGCACACTGCACTTAGTTGTATACCAACTGCCCCATCCTCAGCCCTATCACACAAGTTCCTCTCCCCTTGTCGAATTAGTTTAAACCAGGGGTTCCCAACCTTTTTTTATGCCATGGACCCCTACCATTTACCGAGTGCTCCGTGGACCCCAGGTTGGGAACCTTTGGCTGAAACCCTCTCCAACAGCTCTAGCAAACCTGCACACAAGAATCAGGTTCAGGTGTAAACCCACCATTTTGTGCAGGTTATACTTTCCCCGGAAGAAATCCCAACAACCCAGAAATTTGAAGCCCTCCCTCCTGCATCAGTTCTCAGCCACACCATTATCTGTCAAATCATCCTATTTGTACTCTCACTGGCATGTAGCATGAGCAGCAATTCATAAGTTACTACCCTGGAAGTCCTGCTCTTCATCTTTCTACCTAACTTTCTAAATTCTGTCTGCAGGACCTCCTCTCATTTCCTACCTATGCCATTGGTGCCAATATGTACCAAGACTTCTGACTGCTCTCCCCCCCACCTTTAGAATGGCGTGGGCCCAATCTGGGTCATCCCTGGCCCTGGCACCTTGGAGGTAATACTATTCAGGTGTCTCTTTCACATCCACGGAATCTCGTGTCTACTCCTCTAACTATGGAATCCCCTATCACTACTGTAGTCCTCTTCTCCCTCTTTCTCTTCTGAGCCGCAGTGCCAAAGACCCAGTCACTGCGATTCCCCTATTATTGAGGGGAACAGCCACAGAGTACTCTGCACTGGCTGCCTATTTCCAGTTAAGATAGCACTACCGAAAGTATTTAATCACTTTCTGGTAGTCAAAAACCTAAGAAATCTGAATTAAAACATCACTAAAATGACCTTTTCTGAGGTAAATTGTGTTAAGTTATTGCTGCAAATGGTAAAGGGACAAGCGATGGTGAGGTGAGTTCAGGGGATGAGCTGAGATGGTATATGAAGAATAGTTTTTTTTAATTAGTTTTTTTATACATTTTCTACATCGCTACAGATAAAAAAAAACCCAGATCAAAATGAAGAACATTGATACAGTGCAAAAATAAACATACAATAATAATATGGTACAAAAAAAGATAATTGAGAAAGAACCCAAATTGAAGACATACAAAATTAGTATCCTCCCCAAGCCCCGCAACAAAAAAATCTCCAGACCAACCACAACACAATATAGAGAGTATAAATCAGGACAATCAAACCCCCAAAGCTGTAAATACACTTAGCAACAGAAGATATTAATGCCTACTACAAAAAAAAGGAGCTGAAAGCAAGGGACCGGGAAAAAAACCTTAGTTAAGAGGAAGGTTATGAAAGTACTCAATAAAAGGTCCCCAGACCTTATGGAACTTTATATCTGAAATAAGAACTGAATAATGAATTTTTTTCAAGGTCTAAGCAGGCCATAATATCATTAAGCCATTGAGCATGCGTGGGCGGGGCAACATCTCTCCATCTAAGGAGGATTAAATGTCTAGCCAGGAGAGAAGCAAAAGATAATATTCGATACTTAGTCAAACTCAGAAGTAAATCTGTCTCACCCCAGAATCCGAACAAAGCAATTAAAGGGTTAGGTTCTCGGTGGTGATTCAGAATATACGATAACGTTATGAAGACATCTTTCCAAAATTTCTCCAAGCTAGGACAAAACCAGTACATATGAATGAGAGAGGCCTCGCCCCTTTTGCATTTATCACAAAGCGGACTAATGTTAGGGTAAAATCGAGATAATTTAGATTTAGACATATGGGCTCTATGAAAAATCTTAAACTGTAAAAGGCAATGGCGAGCACAAAGAGAGGTTGAATTAACCAATTTGAGAATCGAGTCCCAAGTCTCAGCAGATAAGGGGGTATTTAAATCATGCTCCCATGCCATTTTAATTTTATCCACAGGGGCACGTCGTAAGGCAGCTAATTTATCATGAATAAATGATATTAAACCTTTACCTAGTGGAATAATAGAAAGAAATAAATCCATAACATTTGTCTCAGGCATTTCAGGGAAGTTAGGAATTAAAGGATTAATAAAGTGTCTAATTTGGAGATAACGAGCATTGGGCAGATTGAACTTAACAGAGAGCTGTTGAAAAGAAGTGAAGCGATTATCAATAAAAAGATCTTCAAAATGTCTAATGCCTTTCCTATACCAATCATGGAATGTTGAATCATACATAGTAGGTAAAACAAGGTGATTATGTAAGATAGGGCTAGAAAAGAAAAAACCATGGAAACCATAAAATTTCCTAAACTGAGCCCATATACGCAAAGTGTGTCTAACAAGAGGATTAACTATTAATCTGGACAAACTACTAGGGAGTACAGAGCCAAGAAGTGCAGAGATAGATAAATCTTTAGTGGAGCTCAACTCCATTGTCACCCAATCAGGGCACTCGGGTTGGCCATGGAAAAAAGACCAAAAGGTAGCACAACGTATATTGGCTGCCCAATAATATAAACGAAAATTAGGTAAAGCCATGCCACCCACTTTTTTAGATTTTTGGAGATAAACTTTATTAATTCTAGAGCGCTTATTCTTCCACAGATATGACAAAATAATAGAGTCCAAGGAATCAAAAAAAGATTTAGGAATAAAAATTGGGATTGATTGAAATAAATATAAAACTTTAGGGAGAACATACATTTTAACAACATTAATATGACCTACCAAAGACATAGATAGAGGTGACCATTGTAACAGACTCTGTTTTATAGTATATGAAAGATTAGCAAAGTTTTCACGAAAAAGATCTTTAAACTTCCTTGTGACTGTAATCCCAAGATAAGTAAATTGATTATGAACTACTTTAAAAGGGAGATCACGGAATGTTAGTTCTTGTGCTTCTTTATTAATTGGGAAAAGTTCACTCTTATGTAAATTAAGTTTATAGCCAGAGATCTGGCTAAACTGATCAAGAAGTGAAAACATTGGAGGTAACGATGTAGACGGATTTGAAAGGAAAAGTAATAAGTCATCAGCATAAAGAGAAACTTTATGCTCAACACCCCCTCTCCAAATCCCAGTCAATTCAGGGCAATTTCGAAATGCTATCGCCAAAGGTTCTATAGCCAAATCAAAGAGAAAGGGACTTAAAGGGCATCCCTGACGGGTGCCACGTTTGAGGTTAAATAACTGGGATTTCTGAAAATTAGTCAAAACAGAAGCAGTAGGACACAGATACAGCAATTTTATCCAAGAGATAAAACTTTGACCGAGGTCAAATTTTTCTAAAAGTGCAAAAAGGTAGTTCCACTCTATACGATCGAATACTTTCTCCGCATCGAGGGAAATAACACATTCAGGAATCCCATTTGGAGGTGAATATAAAATGTTAAATAAACGCCAAATGTTAAAAAAAGGAAGACAGTTTTTAATAAAACCAGTTTGATCCTCAGAAATAATAGAAGGAATAACAGTTTCTAATCTATAAGCCAAAACTTTGGCCAAGGTTTTAACATCAACATTAAGCAAAGAAATCGGCCTATACGAGGAACACTCTGTTGGGTCTTTACCCTTTTTTAATAAAAGAATAATAGATGCCTCATTAAAAGAGGGTGGCAATTTACCGTAATTAAACGAATCAGATAATACTGAGAATAACTGAGGAGAAAGAAGTGAAGAGAATGATTTATAGAATTCTACGGGGAACCCATCAGGTCCAGAAGATTTCCCTGAAGACAATGCAGAAATTGCAAAAGATATTTCTTCTGATGATATAGGCGCATTAAGTTTAGCTTTGAAATCAGATGAAAGCGAAGGAATATTCAGATTATTTTAAAAAATGATCAAGAGAGATATTCTCATTCAGAGATTCAGAGGAATAAAGTCGAGAATAAAAAATTTTTAATGCGTCATTGATTTCTAAGTGATCTGATGTAAAGTCTCCATTCTCCTTCCGGATCTTTGTAATATGTTGTTTGGCTTTGGAATGCCTCAGCTGATTGGCTAGAAACTTACCAGATTTGTCACCATGAATATAGAAGCGACTCTTACTTTCAAGAAGTTGGCGTTCGACAGGTTGAGTAGACAGAAGATTAAATTTAGTTTGAAGTTCTACACGCTTCTTGTATAATTCAGGATTCTTAGTTTGAGCATACAATTGATCCAATTCTTTAATCTGATTAATGAGGTCTAATCGATCTGCACAGGACTTTCTATTAAGATTTGCTGTATAGGAGATATTTGACCCCTCAAATATGCTTTCATGGCATCCCAGACAATCTGGGATGACACTTCAGATGATGTATTGGTGTTAAAATAAAAGGTTATCTGATCCTTAATAAATTTTAGAAAATCATCATCGGATAATAAAGTCGAATCAAACCGCCAGTGTTTATTCCTCTAAGGGAGACCAGGAAAATTTAAAGACAGAGTAATTGGGGCATGGTCAGAAATCAGTATACTCTGATAATCACAAGAATGGACAAATGGAATAAGTTGATTATCGAGTAAGAAGTAGTCAATTCTAGTAAAGGTATGGTGAACATGTGAAAAAAAAGAATAATCTCTGTCAGTAGGATGAAGGAAACGCCATATATCAGATATACCATAATTAGAGAGAAACGACTGAATGGCTAAGGCAGATTTAGTAGGTAGTCTAGTAACAGAGGACGATCGATCCAAATTAGGATCTAACCAACAATTGAAATCGCCACCCAGTATAAGAGAGTATGAGTTTAAGTCTGGTAGTGAGGAGAAAAAAACGTTCAAAAAAATTAACATCATCAAAATTGGGAGCATACAGGTTTGCTAGTACAACTTTAGTATTATATAATTTACCAGAAACAATAATATACAATAATACAATAATAAACAATAATTTGTATCAGATATCTTATTATGGAGTTCAAAAGGAATATTTGAGTTAATAAGGATGGAGATCCCCCCTAGCTTTGGCGGCAAAGGATGAATGAAAATGCTGACCCGCCCACTTTGACAAAAGCCGAAAGTTATCAAAACTATGAATATGAGTTTCTTGAGGGAAAGCAATGTCAGCTTTGAGTTGTTTAATATGTGAGAAGACCTTCCTTCTTTTAACAGTGTGATTCAAACCCTTTACATTCCAGCTCACAAGTTAAGAATTGTTGCAGATGGAGTTCTGATGCCTGTACAGCCGGCCTGGGAGCTAGGTTGGATCATTCTGGGCACTGAAAGGAAGTTGGGGCACGGGCGAAGGAGATTTGGTGCCCATACAACCGGCTCAGGTGCAAGATTGGATCGCTCTGGGAGCCGAGCTGATTGGAAGAGCTTGAGAGCACCTTTGAGCTAGGCGACAAAATCTGCGCCTGGAGCAAGTCGCTGAGCAGCGTGGTCTATGACTGGAGCCTTTCATGGTAGCAGCTCCTGGGTCCTAGTGTGAGGTACGATAAGCTGTTTAGACAATTTAAATGCCGGCCCAGATTGGAGGCCAGAATTGATTTTATTTGCTTGCTGTGATCTTCACTCCTCTCTCCAGAGCGCCAGAGCCTTTCACAGTTCTTTAGTTTGGTCAATTTAAACGCTGACCCAAATAGACTGAAAAGGCAGAGTACCGATTGGGACAAGAGCCAATTTCACTTGTCCTCAGTGATAGTCAGATTTCTCTGAGGATGTGAAGACTGCCTCAGCTGCTTTGCTCCATGCCTCTAATATAATGAACTGATAAACAAGGCTTTGGGCCTACTCCAACTGCTCTGAGATTCAAATCTGAGGACTCAATTTTAGTTTGGAATGTTGTTGTTTGCTTCAGTCATCTGCATAATTTTTTTTCTTTCTCTTGCACATTGAGTGTTGGTCTTTTATTTTTATTTTTATTCTTTTTTTCTTTAATTGGGTCCTTTCAGGGTTCTTGCTTTGTGAGCAAGCAAACCTCTAGGTTGTATAATTTATATGTTTTTTGATAATAAATGTACTTGAATCTTGCCCTTCCTTTCCTTCTCCTGAGGGTTACCCAGGTACCTGCTTCCTGAAACTTAGGGATGACTGCCTCCCTGCAGTTCCCATTATAACTTCCTCAATTTCCCGTATGAGCCAAAAGTGACCAAGCTGTAGCTCCAGTTCCTTACACATTCTCGGAGGAGTTGCAGCTTGGTGCACCACATCTGGAGCAGATGTGGTTATTCGAGAGGCTGGAGGTCTCCCAAAATTCCCACATCTCACACAAAGAATGCAAAAGAGCCCTTGAAGCCATTCTTAACTGCACTAACTATACACTAACAGATATGTATGACATTTACCGAGAGCATTGTAGATTGTAGTGCATTGTAGAGCATTGTAGCATTATTGAGGATCCCTATCACCCATCCCACAATCTCTTTGACCCTCTACTGTCAGGAAGGAGGTACAGGAGGATCAGGACGAGGACTGCCAGACTGGGTAACAGCTTCTTCCCTCAGGCCGTGAGACTAATGAATTCCCTGCCACCACCGAGATCTCATCACAAGGACAATGAGCTGTTTACTGTTTATCTTTGCTGCACACTACATGCATTTTGAATTATATTTTATTAACTTATTTATGTCAATATTTTCTTTTATGTGCAGTGAGTAATAAATGTTTTGTGGGTACATTGTAATCTGGAGGAACGTTATTTCATTTGGTTGTATAAATGTACAGTTAGATGACAATAAACCTGAACTTGATTTTAATAGTTTCAGTTCCATTCTACAATAATTGTCAGTGAAGTAAGGCTGATTTTAACTCTGAGTCATAGTTTTAAGATTAAATTGTGGCATTATACTTTTTCTTTGGCCAGAAAAAAAATGTGAGATCCGTCCTGAAAGCTCACATGTAACTACTTATCATAAATCAAGATGAGAGCTGGTGCTGCAGGAGCAGTTAGACTGGAGCGGTAGATCATTAGCTTGTGGGAAGCAAACTGCACCTGTTATCTGGATCTGAAGGAGAAATGGAGGAGGTAGAAAGTGTCTGAGTATGAACATTTCTGAAAATTCAGACACAGCAGAGTGACTGAGAATATTTCCAGGCTTTTTGCTTTAGTCTTGAGCTGCTTTCCTATTGTTGTGGGACCACGAGGGAATTCCTTCTTCTAAATGGGAATATGTTTGCACACTATAATCTTACAGCAGCTAGGTCAGAAAGTGATAAAGGAAATGAGGATCTTTTAACATTTCTCTGACATGGACATGGAGGGAGACTGTTCAGCCCATTAGTCCATGCCAACTCCCAGAAGAACAATTCTATTAGCCTCAGCCCCTTGTTCATCTCCTTCCATATCTTCAGGTTTCGTGTGACAACCAACTCCTCTGTCATATATTTTATGTTAAACTTTTAGTTTAGGGTGGCACAGTAGCATAGTGGTCAGTGTAACACTATTACAACACCAATGAGGTGGATTCAATTCAGCTGCTGCCCCTCCAAGCTCTCTGGTTTCCTTCCATATTCCAAAGATGTACAGGTTAATAGGTTAATTGGTCACATGGTCACAATAGGGCAGTGTATGGACCACGAGGGTCTATTACTGTGCTGCATCTCCAAATAAATAAATAGATAGACAGACAGTTGGATAGACAAGCACGGAGACTGATAGATAGACAGACAGATAGACAGACAGACAGACAGACAGACAGACAGATAAATAGGCACAGAGAATGATAGATAGAAAGACAGACAGACTGATAGATAGATAGATAGATAGATAGATAGATAGATAGATAGATAGATAGATAAATAGATAGATAGATAGATAAATGGTAGATAAGTAGATAGATGAATGAATGAACTAAGGAATAATATTTAAAAAACTATGCTGAGGGGTAATTTACCAACTGACCTACTAGCCTATCTTTAGGATGCAAGAGGAAACTGGAGCAGCCAAGTCAAGTTACACAACTACACTGTACACAACAACTCAATGTACACAACTACACTGAGGCATAGTACAATAAAAAGATATAATGCAACAACATCACAGGCACATAGATACAGGCAAGGCACAGAATATAAATTAAACACATATAATGCATAGACAAAAAAAAGGGATTGCAAATTCAGGACTTAATTGCATAAAAAAACACAACAAAGACACAACAGAGGACCAGTCCATGTTAGTGCAAAGAGATGGTCCCTAGTATTACATTAACTAAGTAGGATCATGGCTGCACAAGTAGGTTCAAGAACCTGGTGATTGTGAGAAAGTAGCTATTGCCTAACTTGATGCCGTGAGACCTTAGGCTTCTGTCCCTCTGTACCTGATGTCAGCAGTGAGAAAAGGACATTGCCCAGATATTAGAGACTCTTGATGACAGATAATGCATTTTTGAGACATCACCTCCTATAGAAGCCATCATTGATGTGGAGGACTGTCTCTTTGATAGGCCAGACTGCATCCCCAACTCTTAGCAGCCTTTTGTGTCCCTGTGCAATGGAACTGGAATATCCACATTGGGGATTTTTCATGGTGCTCAACAAAAGTATATTCCAGTTAAAAACAAGGACAGTAAGAGTGGGGAGAGCCAGCTATGGATAATTACGGAAATAAAGGAAGGCATCAAACTAAAAACTCATGCATACAAAGTCGCCAAATGCAGTGGGGAAAATGGAAGACTGGGAAAACTTTAAAAAGCACCAAAGAACTACTAAGTGAGTAATAAAGAAAGTGGAGATAGATTATGAAAATAAACTAGCACAAAATATAAAAGCAGATAGTAAAATTTCATAATGCTATAAAGCAGAAAAGGGTGTGCAAAGTGAATATAAGTCCCTTGGAAGATGAGAAGGGGGAATTGATATTGGGTAATGAGCAAGTGGCCAAGGCTTTGAATGACTATTTTGTGTCCGTTTTCATGGTGGAGGACACGTCTAACGTGCGGAAGAGAGACGATATGGATATGATGGGAGGTGAGGACTTCAATACAAAAGCTATCACTAAAGAGGTAGTGCTGAGAAAACTTGAGGGTCTAAAGATGGACAAGTCCCCTGGACCTGATGGAACGCATCCCAGGATACTGAAAGATATGGCGGAGGTTATAGTTGTGGCTTTTGTGAAAATTTACCAAAATTCTATGGATTCTGGGAAGGTCCCAGTGGAAGAAGGCAAATGTCATGCTACTGTTCAGAAAAGGATGTAGGCAAAAGGCAGGTAACTATGGTCCAGTAGGTTTAATATCTGTATATGGGAATTAGTGAGGCATCTGGAAAGAAATGGATCCATCACGCAGACGCAGCATGGATTCAGCAAAGGCAGGTCCTGTTTGACAAACCTACTGGAGTTCTTTGAGGATATAACAAGCGCAGTGGATAGAGGGGAACAGATGGGCATTATTTACTTGGATTTCCAGGTGTTTGATAAAGTGCCACATAAAAGACTTATCCATAAGATAAGGATGCATAGCATTGTGGGTGATGTATTATCATGGATAGAGAATTCATTAACCAATAGCAGAGAGTTGGGATACATGGGTGTTACCCTGGTTGGCAATCAGTGGTGAACAGTGTGTAGCAGGGGTCAGTGCTGGCCCTGCAAATGTTCACAATATACATTAATGATCTGGAAGAGGGGACCAAGTGTAGTGTATCCAAGTTTGCTGATGACACTAAATTTAGTGGAAAAACAAACTCTGCAGAAGATACAGAGAGCCTGTGGAGAGATATAGATAAATTAAGTAATTGGGCAAGGATCTGGCAGATGGAGTACAATGTTGGTAAATGCGAAGTCATCCACTTTGTAAGGAAAAATGGAAGATCAGATTATCATTTAAATGGTCAAAGGTTGCAACAGGACTTGGGAGTGCTTGTACATGAATCACAAATGGTTGGTTTGCAGGTGCAGCAGGCTATCAAGAAGGCAAATGGGATGTTGGCCTTCATTGCTAGAGGGATTGAATTTAAGAGCAGGGAGGTTATGCTGCAACTGTACCGGGTACTGGTAAGGCTGCGCCTGGAGTACTGTGTGCAGTTCTGGTCTCCTTACTTGAGGAAGGATATACTGGCTTTGGAGGTGGTGCAAAGGAGATTCACCAAGTTGATTTCAGAGATGAGGGGTTTAGACTATGAGGAGAGATTGAGACTGTACTCACTGGAATTCAGAAGAATGACAGGAAATCCTATAGAAACATATAAAATTATGAAAGGGATAGATACGATAGAGGCAGGAAACTTGTTTCCACTGGTAGGTGAGACTAGAACTAGGGGACGTAGCCTCAAGATTTGGGGGAGTAGATTTAGGACAGAGATGAGGAGGAACTGCTATTCCCTGAGAATGGTGAATCTGAGGAATTCTCTGCCCAGTGAAGCAGTAGAGGCTACCTTAGTAAATATATGTAAGACATGGTTGGATAGATTTTTGCATAGTAAAGGAATTAAGGGTTATGGGGGAAAAGACAGGTGAGTGGATCAGCCATGATCTTATTTAATGGTGGAGCGGACTTGGTGGGCCAGATGGCCTACTCCTGCTCTTATTTCTTATCTTCTCATGTTTCTATGAGAAGGTGCAATGACTGCATAGACCCTGAAGTCAGGATCAAGCCCGTGTCCCTGGAGCTCTGAGGGGAATAGCCCCTACTGAACATTACAACCTGCATTTAATAAATGTACAAGGACTACAGGACCACTGAACAGCTCCGGGCTGAGCTCTATGTCTGCTTCATCCTAAACATGCTCATGGAAAACCACCATCATCTGCTCTGGACAGCCATTTGTGGAAGGAAGCCCATGCCCTCCAGATCCTTTTTCATTCCTTAATGCACCATCCTTTTGTCCTCTGCCTGAATCTTCAGAAGAAGAATAAGTTAAAATAACAGCTTCTTACCTCTTCTCTTTCCTTCACATGCCTATTATTTCCTTCCAGTGCCCCTCCTCCTTCCCTTTCTCAGATAGTTCATTCTCCTCACCTATCAGATCCCTTTTACTTCAGCCCTTTACCTTTTCCACCTATCACCTCTCAGTTTCTCACTTCATCCTCCTTCCCTACCCAACCTTCTTGTTCTGGCTTCCTTTCCGATCCTGACGAAGGATTTCAGCCCAAAACATTGACTGTTTTCTCCTCGTTATAGGTGCTGCCTGACCTGCTGAGTTCATCAAACATTTTGTATGTATTGCTCTGGATTTCCAGCATCAGCAGAATCTTTTGTGATTTGAAATTATTGGCACCCAAGCTCCTGGTTGTTATCTCAGTTAATCCAAGTAGGCTCCTCTATTCACACATATCATCTCTAATTTCCTACCTCTCAAGGATCAGAATTCCCTTTTCTCATGTGATTTGAGTCAGGCAACACACCAATAGAAATTAGTTTATCTGATGCCATTAGGCTACTTGTGGTGACACGAGATTTTGCAGATCCTAGAATCTAGATCAACACCCAGAATGTTGGTGCAACTCAATGTGTCAGGGAGCATCAATGGAGAGAAATGGACTTTTTGGGTCAATATCTTTACCTGGATTGACAGATTAGTTGGTAGTATATAATGGTGGGCAAAAGCAGGCAGGTAATTAGCAGGTCCAGCTGAGGAGGGGTAATAGGCAGGTGGAGGAGGGACAGAAGCTGGGAGATGATAGATGGAAGTGAAAAAGGGTGCAGATGATTGGATCTGAAAGGAGGGTAAGGTGGAGCATGGAATAAAATGAGGGAGATAAGGAGGGAAGATGAGAGTAGTGAGGAAGAGGAGTCAGTGGAAGGAGTGAACAGCTGCTGAACATCGCTGGCTCCTTGGTAAAGATTGTTAAGAGCACCAAATTTCTTGGTGTTCACCTGGCAGAGAATCTCACCTCATCCCTCAACATCAGCTCCATAGCAAAGAAAGCCCAGCAGCAGCTCTACTTTCTGCGAAGGCTAAGGGAAGTCCATCTTCCACCCCCCATTCTGATTACATTCTACAGGGGTTGTATTGAGAGCATCCTGAGAAGCTGCATCACTGCCTAGTTTGGAAATTGCACCATGTCAGATCACAAGACCCTGCAGCGGATAATGAGGTCAGCTGAGAAGATCATCGGGATCTCTCTTCCTGCCATTACAGACATTTACAGCACACGCTGCATCCGCAAAGCAAACAGCATTATGAAGGACCCCAGGCACCCCCCCCCCCCATACAAGCTCTTCTCCCTCCTGCCGTTTGGGAAAAGGCACCAAAGCATTCAGGCTCTCACGACCAGACTATGTAACAGTTTCTTCCCCTAAGCCATCAGACTCCTCAATACCCAGAGCCTGAACTGACACTAACTTACTGCCCTCTACTGTGCCTATTGTCTTGTTTATTATTTATTGTAAGGCCTGCACTGTTTTGTGCACTTTATGCAGTCCTGGGTAGGTCTGTAGTCTAGTGTAGTTTTTTCTCTGTGTTGTTTTTATGCAGTTCAGTGTAGTTTTTGTACTGTTTCATGTAGCACCATGGTCCTGAAAAATGTTGTCTTGTTTTTACTGTGTACTGTACCAGCAGTTATGGTCGAAATGACAATAAAAAGTGACTTGACTTGACTTGACTTGAGCGTGTGGGTGATGGGCAGATAGAGGGGGTGGAGAAGGAAAAAGATGTCAGACGTTGAGGGCTGGGGTGGGAGTAGGTAGAACTGGAGGCGGGAGAAAACGGACAGAAGGGAGAGCACTTGTGAGCTCAGTCCAGTCAGAAATCCAATTCATCCATGTGAATCACTGAGCTGAATCTAGGGACTCTTGAGATACTGGCAAGTAGAAAATGGATTACTTGTTTGGTTTGGAGTCCAATTCTTCTCATTGATACTGGAACAACTATTTGAGTTTGATCAGATTATACCTTGAGGGTCTCTAGATAATAATTTCTAGGCTTTATAAAGACAGCAAGCATCTTATAACAGCTCCTTCCCCAATGTGACTTATTACCATTGCTAAATCACATGTCCTAAAGAAAACAGATGTTTGACAGTTTGATTAACTTTTGTTCATATTCTGTAGTTTAGAGCAGCAGCATTAAAGCATTTTTGGATGGCTTTGGTGTTTCCAATTCCTCCAAGATTTCCATCACTTATAATTCTTTGGATCATTTATTCATTCCAATCATCAGTATGTCTGCTTCCACATTCTGATTGATGACTGCAGAAACGACTCCAAGGCACAATCCTTAAAAACGAACTTGAGAAAATTAGGTCAGAGAGAAAACCATTTTAAATTTAAATGAAAAGCCGGAGATTTGCTGTCAAAGATTACATATTTTATTTCAGATGAAATTTTAGGGTTAGCCAGTAACATTATCCAACTTATCATAACAATGAATAGAATTATCCAATGCCAATACAACACAATGCCGAAAATAATATTAGTTGGCAATCAATTGTTATTAAAAGTTAAATTACAATTCTGTTGGAAGTGTCTCTGTGATCTGGAAAGATAAATCAGTTCAAGCAACAGTTTGCAGGCAGATCTTTCCAATAACCTTTTTCTTTTGAAATATCACAGATTAAGCACAGAGAAATTGGATTTTTATTGCAGTACTTGTTATTGTGATCTTCTGTACCTTTATGCTTGTACTTGTGTGGTATTAATCTTACACTCATTTTATGTTAGTTGGTAGAACAAATAAGTGAATTAGTTACACAATCCATAAGCAAGTAAACTGAAACCCTAGAATCAACATTCATGTCCTTTGGCACAGAAATTATAATATTATTGCAAGGTTTCTGAAAATAATACAGATATCTAATTTGAATTTGAAAGGATCGCATAAAGAATAATACCTTTATACTTTCTGCCACTCATTGAAATTGCATTGTGCCTTTAAGGAGATTTTCTGTAAGTAGTTTCCTGCAAATATCCTGTACTTACAGAGATGGAAGAACAGTAATTTCTTAATTAATGAATGTTTAGTTTATGCATCTTTTTGCCATGAGGTCACTAACCCTTTTGGGTGTGTCTCTTCAATATAAAAAGCTATTTTAACGACAGTGAACCACTTTCCATGCTTAAGAATGTACAATATTAAAATGCCCGTGCAACACACACAAGATGCTTGAGGAACCAGCATTTGTGCTGGTCTTCACAGTGGAGGACACATCTAATATGTCAAAGAATGATTTTATAGACGAAATGAGAGGTGAAGATCTCAATAAAATCACTGTCACTAAAGAGATGGTGATGAGCAAACTAGAGGGCCTGAAGGTAGATTAGTCCCCTGATCCTGATGGGATGCATCCCACAGTGCTGAGGGAATTTGCAGAGATTATAGTAGACACATTGGTAATTATTTACCAAAATTCTCTAGACTCTGGGTAGGTCCCTGTGGATTGGAAGACAGCAAATATCATGCCACTTTTTTAAAAAGGATATAGGCAAAAGACAGGCAACTATAGGCCAGTTAGTTTAACGTCTGTAGTCCGGAAAATGCTTGAATCTGTCATTAAGGAAGAAATAGTGAAACATTTAGAAAGGAGTGGTTCCATTAGACAGATACAGCATGGATTCAGAAAGGGCAGGTCCTGTTTGACAAACTTACTTGAGTTCTTTGAGGACATAATGAGTGCAGTGGATAGAGGGAAACAGGTGGATGTTATATACTTGGATTTCCAGAAGACATTCGATAAGGTGCCACACAAGTGACTTATAAATCAGATCCAGATGCATGGAGTCAGAGGAAATGTATTGGCATGGATAGTGGATTGGTTAACCAATAGAAGGCAGAGAGTTGGTATAAATGGGTGTTTCTCCAGTTGGCAGTCAGTGGTGAGTGGGGTGCCGCAGGGGTCTGGCCTGCAGCTGTTTACCATTTACATTGATGATTTAGAAGAGGGGACTAAGTGTAGGGTAGCAAAATTTGCTGATGACACTAAACTGAGTGGAAAAGCAAATTGTACAGAGGACGTGGGGAGTCTGCAGGGGGATATAGATAGGTTAAGTGAGTGGGCCAAGGTCTGGCAGATGGAATACAATGTTGGTAAATGTGAGATCATCCACTTTGGAAAGAATAATAGAAGAACAGATTGTTATTTGAATGATGAAAGATTGCAGCATGCTGTTTTGCAGAGGGACTTGGGAGTGCTTTTGCATGAATCGCAAAATGTTGGCTTGCAGGTACAACAGGTTATTAAGAAGGCAGATGGAATGTTGTTGGCCTTTATTGCTAGAGGGATTGAGTTCAAGAGCAGGGAGGTCATGCTGCAACTATACAGGGTACTGGTAAGGCTGCACTTGGAGTACTAGCTTTGGAGGCAGTACAGAAGAAGTTCACCAGGTTGATTCCAGAGATGAAGGGGTTAACTTCTGAGAAGCGATTGGGTCGCCTGGGACTATACTCTCTGGAATTCAGAAGAATGAGATGGGATTTTATAGAAACATAAAAAAATTTTGAAAGGGATAGATGAGATAGAAGTAGGAAAGTTATTTCCATTGGTAGGTGAGACTAGAACTAGGGGGTGTTGCCTCAAGATTCAAGGGAGAAGATTTAGGATGGAAATGAGGAGAAACTGCTTTTCCCAGAGAGTGGTGAATCTGTGGAATTCTCTGCCCAAGGATGTAGTTGAGGCTTCTTCACTAAATATATTGAAGATACAATTAGATAGATTTTTACATAGTAGTAGAATTAAGGGTTATGGGGAAAAGGGAGGTAGATGGAGCTGAGTTTACAAACAGATCAGCCATTATCTTATTGAATGGCAGGGCAGGCTCGATGGGCCAGATGGCCTACTCCTGCTCCTATTTCTTATGTTCTTAAGATCTTATGGAACTCAGCAGGTCAGGCAGCATCTATGAAGGGGAATAAACAGTTGACAGATTTCCAACATCTGCAGAATCTCTTGTGTTTATTAAATAAATTACCTGTAATGTATTTGAGTTTTGGGTTTGGAAATTTTGCTTGGCGAAACGGTTTCCAGGATGATTTCCATCAGTTGAGGAATGGCTGTAGGGCAATTAGCTGTGGGGGGGGGGGCACAATGTCACTGTGAAACCTTAGAAATAAACTTTGTAGGAGCTTGGCAAGATTCAGGAAAACAAATGTTTCATTATTTAATTCAAGTCAAGTTTATTGTCTGTGCACAAGTATGGTGAGTTCAGGTACAATGAAAAATTGGCTTTCAGCAGGATCACAGGCATGTAGTTGCAAACAACACGTGAATTATACAAGACAGTGCAGAGAGAAAAGAAGACTGTAATATCTAGACCTTAGTGTAAAAAGAAAGGACAATAGAAAAGTCTAAATTACTGCAAGAGATGGTCTGTGGAGTGTCGGGCAGCATTGCTGAAGCAGGATTAGGATTGTGCAGGTCAGTTCAAGAACTTGGTTGTCGTAGGAAGGGAACTGTTCCTGAACCTAGTGTGAATGCCTGTGTTGCCTTTTCCGATTAGAAACATTAAAAAATGGGCTATTCAGCGCCTTGCACCTTCACTTAGGAACGTGATTGACCTCTGTCTAAAGTTAGCCAATAGGGTCCATAATATGAACCACTCAGCAAATTCTAGCAATGTCATGGGAAATGGTGGGGAACTTCTTATGTGGACCTTACCCTTAATCCTCTCTTTACTCAATATTAAAATTTCAATGTCATTTGTATATATTGAACAAAAAAATTCAATTAAATAAAAGAAGATGACAGAATCAAAGAAGGACAGAGAATTAGATGGAGGAATTAAGCAAACCTATTCAAGGAAATGAATTGTCTATGTTTTGAGCCAAGACCCTTCATCAGGACTGAAAAGGAAGAAGGCAGAAGCTGCAGAAAGCCAAGGTATGCACATTGTATGCCCTTTCTTTCAGTTGAGATGAATTATAATGTCATTGGTGATTTAATATACAAACTATATGATTGGCTGATGTGATTTCAATGTCAGACTTGAATGGATTCCAGTTCTTTGTGAGAGTTTCAATACATGGTTGGATCTTTAAGAATATTAAAAGAACAAGTAAAGAAATGAATCTTGAGAAAATGGAAAGAAGAATGAGATGGTAAACAAAGGAGGAATTATAAAATTTTAAAAACTGAATGGATATGCCCTTCTGTTCATTGCCCTCTCCTTCTTTTCAGTCCTTTTCTTTATTGTCCTGAACTGCATAACGTCTCCTTATTCTCTCAACTTGCTGAACCTCAATATTTTAAATGATCAAATACATACTACCTGGCATGCACTGCAGGGTATTCAAACTTCAACCAATTGTACGGAACATCTAAAACAAACCAACAACCAGCTTGTAACTGATTTGTTATTCCTTGGCGTTAAAGTGTGGAAGTCCACAAGAAAGGGTTGTTGAAGTTGATTAAAATAACTACACACACAAAATGCTGGTGGAACTCAGCAGGCCAGGCAACATGTCAACGTTTCGGGCCGAGACCCTTCGTTCTGCTGTGTTCCACCAGCATTTTGTGTGTGTTGTTGTTTGAATTTCCAGCATCTGCAGATTTCCTCATGTTTGCTGTTGAACATGATTGTTGTGATGATATCTTTTCTTTCTTTCTTTTTTTCTTTTTCAACCTTTTTATTAATATCAACATGATAAGATTAATACATAGTTATTGAGATTACAAAATTACAAAATTAAAATGAACATAAAAGGATACACAAGCAATAAGTACAATCTAGTTAAGTCTTCCCAAATCATGAATGATACAACTATCATATAAACAAAACAAAAAAAAACTAGGTATATCATGTTGAAAAAAACAGAAAAGAGAAAAAGAGAAAAAAAAATTATTGCCTTAAGAAAAACTAATCTAACAAACTAACCACTAACTACTAAAGAAAAAAAAGGAAAAAAGAGAAAGAAAAAAAAAGACAAAGAATCATCAGTGTCCCCAACTCCGATCCTCTCAACATACATATAATCAAAACCGGAAAAACAAATAGGATTGGAACAGGGTCAAATTACATCATGTGAAAATATTGAATAAATGGCCTCCAAGTCTTTTCAAATTTAATAGAAGGGTCATATATGACAATTAGAAGTGTCATATGTGATGGTGTCTTTAATTATCTTTAATCACCTAGTCAGCTACTCAAGATTAGATGAGGAATTTGGCTGGAGTGGGGTGTTTGAAAATGCAGTGAGGCACCAGCTCAGCTCAGCACAGCACATTCATTTCCATCATAATCTGCCTGATCTGCTTATAGATTATAGTTATAAGGTATGTGCATGCAAACTTGTTTATTATGGGAGCACCACATGCATATCGCTGGAGCTCATCTGAGACCTTATTTTCAATTTGGCCCAAAATGTGGACTTTACTCTTTTCCACAGATGATCCCTGGCCCGCTGAGTTCCTCCAGCACTTTGTGTGAATTGCTTGGATTTCCAGCATCTGCAGATTTTCTCTGGTTTGCATTTACACATCTGTTTAGTTTTAACATTCACAAAACGCAAAGGCATAGCAAAATTTTAAAAAAATTAAAAGTGGAATTCCAGGACTAAACCTCGTGTCATATGAAAATGCATTTGATGACTTTGGGCATGTATTCACTAGAATTCAGAAGATTGAGGGGTGCCCTAATTGAAACTTTATGAATGGCGAAAGGGCTTGATAGAATGGATGTGCAGAGGATGTTTCCTACGGTGGGAAAGTCTAAGACCAGAGGACAAAGCCTCAGGATAAAGAGGCATCCTATTAGAGCTGAGATGAGGAGGAATTTCTTTAGCCAGGGAGTGGTGAATCTGTGGTATTCATTACCACAATCAGCCATGGAAGCCAAGTCTGTATGTATATTTAAGGCAGAGGTTGACAGATCATTGATTGATCAGGGCATGAAGGGATACTGGGGTGGGGAGAGCGGGAGGAAGGAGATTGGGGCTGAGAGGAAAAATGGATCAGCTTTGATGAAATAACAGAGACAACTCGATGGACTCAACCCTGCTCCAATGTCTCATGGTCTTATGGAATGGTATCAGAAAGTCTGAGTGAAGATATTACTCATAATAAAAAGATCACTTGTGTTAAATCGTCAGTCTATAAATTTTGTGCATGAATCTCAGGATAGTGATATGTGATGAACTGCTGCAATCTCCAGCGCAGATTCTCACTAAGTTCTGGTGTAGCAATGCCATTGAATTGACTAAATGATCTGACTGGAATAAATGCAGGAAATGAGTTTTATTAACCACTATTCAATTTTCCATGAACAAATGACTTAACTTTCATTTAAAAAATAAATTGCAAGGGTGCTGAAGCATAGAACATCCCCTTGGCAATGCCTCATGTGCTTACTGAATGTAGTAGCAGTAGTGTAATCTCTTGAGTTGAGTACGATGTTCTCCCAGGTGGTTGTTCCCTTAACGGAGAATGCCTGTGCATGACTTTGTTTTTAACGTGGCGAGGCAGCCACCACACGGGTATTGGGTCATCGTCCAGTAGCATGGAGTACCAGATGACTGGTGACCCTTCAGTGCTGCAGCCTTCCTCCATTGTCACTACTGTGATGACATATCATCATCTTCCACCAGTTCTTAGTTGGATCTCTCTTTGTCTGGAACCTCTCCCTTGATCTTACCACCAAGAGCTAAGTTCCAGATGGCATCACTCTCAGGATCTCAAGAAGGCACAAGCCTCTCCACCACGACAAGGTGACGATCTGTGGAAAAGGTTTACTGAATGCGTCTCAAGCAAAGGGACCAGAAATTGGTAAATTGGTAACTTGGCTCATTTTTGTCATATTTATTGAAGTACAGCGAAAAACCTTGCGTGGCCTGTCATCCATGTTGATAAATTAAGTACAGCGGTGCATTGTGGTAGTACAAGACAAAACAACAGGATACTGAATGAAGTGTTGCAGCGCAGGCGAACGGTAAGGAGCAAGGCGACGACAAGCTAAATTGTGAGGTCGATCATTCAAGGGAACCATTCAGTAATCAAATATCAGAGGGACAGAAGCTGTCCTTAAGCCTGAGTGATTGGTAAGTGCTTTCACATTTCTGACCAAAGGGAGGGCGAAGACCTCCAGGGTGGGTGAGGTCTTTGATTATCCTGGCTGCTTTACTGAGGCAGTGAGAAGAGCAGACAGTCTTTGGAGGGATGTGCTGAGCCACGTCGACAAATCCCTGCAGTTTCTTATGGTCAGTTGCTGTTCCAAGCCACGATGTACTGTATCTGGATAGAATGCTTTCTGTGCAGTATCAAAAGGAGGGTTCCTCTTAAATATGAGAGTATGCAGACAAAGAAAAGATAATATCACATTCCATTGACCTTGAAATAAGTCCTCTCAAAGAAACAGGCACTTTCTTCTGAGGATGTTATTTTTTTTTGGCGCATGTTGCATGTAGGCACCGGTTCACAGGGAATTCCTGAAATAAAAAAAAGAAAAGTATAAAAAATTAGCAAATCAGGCTGAGTCTTTGACAGCAGGGAGAGAGTTAGCACTTCAGGCTACAAAACCTTCACCAGAACCCTGAAAGAACTCAACAGGTCAAGCAGCATCCGTGGAGGAAAAAGATGTAAAATGATGCTTCAGGTTAAACGAGATTTTTGCCTCAGAAGGTGCTGCCTGACCTGTTGAGTCGCTCCAGTATTCTGCTTTTCATTCCAGATTCCAGTATCTCGTTTGGTTTCAAATCTTCATCAGAACTAAAATATGCCATCAAAATAATTAGAACAAAATATAGTGGCATAGTGGCATAGTGGTCGGCGAACACTATTACAGAGCCAGCAAACTGAGTTTAATTCCCAACGCTGCTTGTAAAGGATTTGTACCTTCTCCCCGAAACTGCAGGTGTTTCCTCCAGGTGCTTTTCTTTCCTCCTACATTCCAAAGACATTTGGGTTCGTAGGTTAATTAGTCTCATGGGCTTATTGAGCGGAAAAGCCAGTTACCAAGCTGTATCTCCAAATAAATAAATGCATCTAAAGTAGACAGAGATGAAAAACTGACAGAATGGTTTCGGAGTACTTGGAGACTAATGATAAAGTAAGTCAAAGTCAGCATGGAAATCTTGCCTGACAAATCTGTTAGAGTTCTTCAAGGAAGTAACCAGCAGGGTGGACAAAGGAGAGGCAGTGGATGTCACTTACTTGGATTTTCAGAAGACGTTTGGTAAGGTGCCTGACACGAGGCTGCTTAACAAGATAAAATCCTATGGCATTACAGGAAGGATACTGGCATGGATAGTGGAACGGCTGACAGGCAGGAGGCAGTGAGTGGGAATAAAGGGGGCCTCTTCTGGTTGGCTGCTGGTGATTAGAGGTGTTTCTCAGGGGTCAGTATTGGGACTGTGATTCTACACATTGTTTATCAATGGAATTGATGGCTTTGTGGCAACGTTCGGTGGAGGGGTAGGTAGTGCTGAGGAAGCAATGTGATTGCAACAGGACTTAAACAAATTGGAAGAATGGGCAAACTGGGGCAGATGGAATACAGTGTTGGGAAATGTACGATAATGTATTTTGGTAAAAGGAGCAATAGTGCAGACTGTTATCTAGATGGGGAAAAGGTTCAAACATCAGAGGTGCAGAGGGAATTAGGAGTCCTCTTGCAAGACTCACAGAAGGTTAATTTACAGGTTGAGTCTGTGGTAAAGAAGGCAAATGCAATGTTGGCATTAATTTCAAAGGGAA
Organism: Hypanus sabinus; assembly: GCF_030144855.1. Lineage (NCBI taxonomy): Eukaryota > Metazoa > Chordata > Chondrichthyes > Myliobatiformes > Dasyatidae > Hypanus > Hypanus sabinus. The sequence continues at coordinate 31,057,761 of NC_082727.1, read as the reverse complement.
TAGAATATAAAAGCAAGGAGATAATGCTGAGCCTTTATAAGACACTAGTCAGGCTGCACTTAGAGTATGTCAACAGTTTTGGGCCCCGTATCTTAGAAAGGATGTGTTGTCATTTGAGAGAGTCCAGAGAAGGTTCACAAGGATTATTCTGGGAATGAAGGGGTTAACATATGAGCAGCGTTTGGCAGCTTTGATTCTGTAATTTAGAAGAATGCAGGAGGATCTCATTGAAACCTACTGCATGTTGGAAAGACTCGATAAGGTGGATGTGGACAGAATGTATCCTATGGTGGAGGTATCCAGAACTAGAGGGCACAGTCTGAAAATTGAGAGGCAGCCCCTTGAGAACAGAGGTAAGGAAGAATTTTTTAGCCAAAGAGTAGTAAATCTGTGGAATGTTTTACTACAGACTGCGGTGGAGGCCAAGTCTGTATGTATATTTAAGGTAGAAGTTGATTGTTTCAGTGCGTCAAAGGATATGATGAAAAGGCAAGTGTATGGGGTTGAGTGGGATCTGGGATCAGCCATGATAGAATGACGGAGCAGACTTGATGGGCTGAAAGGCCTAATTCTGCTCCTATGTCTTATGGTCTGATGGAATGGAAACCTTAAAGGAAACATGTTAGGAGGAAGTCTGACCAAGCTGACTGTAGTTATCAGTCACTGACCCACCCTCAGAAAGGAGACCAACGAGTTGAGATAGAAAATGGGAAGAGCCAGAGAATATAGTTGAGTGCTGGGTTGATAAAAATTGCATGAAGGGTGACTGAACATTCGAGTTCAAGAGCAGGAAGCAGTGCCAAAACCATCACTTAGTCCCTTGGGTTCAGCAACAGGGACTTCATTAAGTTGGCTTAACAGCTAGTTACTTTAGAGAATTTTCACAGACTGGAACTCCAGAAGCAATTTTTAATTAACTTTTGAAATATTATGCAAGAGTGTTATATAAAGATTGGAACATGCTCATTATTAAAATAATACGTATCTAAAACAATGCAATGCTTTTGGAAGAATAAAAACATATTTTAAGATCCCTCATTTTGAAATATTTATTGAAGGAAGCTATGAAAAATGCCAAATTTTGTTTTTAAGACTCAGATAATTTGTAAAGTGGTAATTATGACCTAGTACATCATTAAAATGTAATTAAGGTCATGGAACAAGATTTTCCAGTTATTTTAATGCGAAAGACTTCGTAAATTACCCAAGATTCATATTAGGTTGAGTGAATTCCATTGATTCCACGCCTGAAGACATCAGCAGGAAAGTCTGTCAAAGTGCACTGGATCGTAGACAGCAAATTTGCGATTACAACATTAAACAACATGTGTCGAAAAATTGCAAAGTTTCTGTCAGTTTCACTCAGGTGAACACAGCCAGGCTCTATGTCTTGGACTCAGATTCTAGGTTAATAATTTATCTTTTATCTTGCTCCGGAGTGGCATGTACAGTCGATATCTGAAATCTAATAATGGAGAAAAATGCCTTGAAAATTGAGTGGCACAGTTCATAGAGCTGCTATCTCACTAGCTCAGCAGCTGAGGTTCACCTCAGACCCCTGGTGCTGTTTATGTGGAATATGCATGTTCTTCCTGTGACCATGAGGGTGTATCTGTGGTGCTCTTGTCTCCTCTCACAACCAAAGACTAATAAAAGACAACCAAAGATTAATAGCTGCTCTTAATGTAGGTAAATAGCAGAATTTAGATGGGGCAGGGAAAAGATAAAAAGGAGAGCAAAATGGGATTTCTGCAAGGTTTCAGATCTGAATCAAGTTTATTATCACTGACATAAGCAATAAAATTTGTTGTTTTATGGCAGTAGTGCTATGCAAGACAACAATCACTATAAGTCAAGTCAACTTTTATTGTCATTTCGACCATAACAGCTGGTACGGTGCATAGTAAAAATGAGACAACGTTTTTCAGGACCATGGTGTTGCATGACACAGTACAAAAAACTAGACTGAACTACGTAAAAAAACAAACACAGGGAAAGCTACATCAGACTACAGACCTACACTGGACGGCATAAAGTACACAAAAACAGTGCAAGCATTACAATAAATAATAACCAGGACAGTAGGGCAAGGTGTCAGTCCAGGCTGTGGGTATTGAGGAGGCTGACAGCTTGGGAGAAGAAACTGTTACATAGTCTGGTCGTAAGAACCTGAATGCTTTGGAGCCTTTTCCCAGACGGCAGGAGGGAGAAGAGATTGTATGAGGGGTGCATGGGGTCCTGCAAAATGCTGTTTCCTTTGCGGATGCAGCGTGTAGTGTAAATGTCTGTGATGGCAGGAAGAGAGACCCTGATGATCTTCTCAGCTGACCTCACTATCCACTGCAGGGCTTGCGATCCGAGATGGTGCAATTTCCGAAATATTGCAAAATAGGAATTCTGGGGTAGTGAACTTGAAGCTTCCCACCTTTTCCAACTCAATGAGGAATGGGGTGTGTTCCTCTTACTTCCCTTTCCTGAAGTACACAATCAATTCCTTGGTCTTGCTGATGTTGAGTGTGAAGCTGTTGTTGTGACACCATTCAAACACCTGATGTATATCTCACTCCTGCACATCTCCTCATTGTCATCTGAGGTTCTGCCAACAACAGTGGTGACATTGGTGAATTTATAGCTGTACCTAGCCACACAGTCACGCCTGTAGACAGAGTAGAGCAGTGAGCTAAGCGCACATCCCTAAGATGAGCCTGTGTTGATAGTCAATAAGGAGGAGATGTTATTACCAATTCTCACTGACTTCAATCACCCTCCTGATTATGGAAGTCAACAATTCAGTTGCAGAGGGATGTATAGAGGGTCAGGTTTTGAAGCTTGTTGATTAGCACTGATCGCTGATAGTGGAATGGAGGTCAATTTCTGTGCTGTATGACTCTATGAAGTACTCGGTGAAATCACTGCTATTTTTTTCCAGAGCTACAAACATGTAATTTCTAATATTTCCAGAGTAGAGAGCAATTGCAATAACTTCTGAGCCACCATCTCTAACAGTCTTGCTTCATTCTTTGGGCCATTTGTTAGGGTTGAAAGAGAAGTGTTGCTAATTGACCTATTATTAAGGTCAGTTTTTTACTTACTGAAGAAGCAAATTTTGGACCCCACAGCTAAAATTGCTTATGTGATCTGCTCCTCAGTTATGACCACTCTGAGTCTAAGATATCTGAATAAAAAAAACACACGGAATCTGTGAATGAGAATCAGAATTATTATCACTGACTTAGATGACATGAAAATAGTTGTTTTGTGGCAGAAGTACAGTGCAAAGACATAAAATTACTATAAATCTTAAAAATAAATTAAGTGCAAAAAAGGAAATAATGAGATAGTATCCATGGGTTCTTGGACCATTCAGAAATCTGATGGAAGAGGAGACAAAGCTGCTTCTAAAATATTGAGTGTGTGTCTTCAGTCTTCTGTACCTCCTCCCCTATGGTAGTAATGAGAAGAGGGCATTTCTCCAACATTGAGGGCCCTTAGTGGTGGGTGCCGCTTACTTGAAGATGCCTTGATGAGGGAAGGGTTGTGTCCATGGTTGAGTATATAATCCTCCACAGCCTTTTCTGATCCAAACATCCAAAGTAATGTTTAAAAATTGCTTTTAGTGTTAAATGACTTTTCTCCATTCACTAAAAGCTTGTAATTGAAAACTTTTTTTTCCTGGATTAAGGAAAGCTGGCTTTGGTTTTCAATCAGTTGGATTACCAATTATTGGGATTGCCTTTGATATTCCAGCGAGTATCAATTAATCTCCATGGCACTGTAGAACGCAGCTTGGTGGGGCATTGCAGAGAAGTAAACATCAGACCATGTTGCTTTGCAAATTATTCTTTGAACACTTCTGTGAACTAATTGTCCAAAATATCAACTGTGCTGAAAATCTGCAGACTTTTTGTGCAGTGTCATCACTTTCCAAGTGGTTGGGGAGGATAACACACCATGATGACAACATGGCTGGTATTCAGGAGTAGTAGTGTAAGATCAGGGCAAGTAGAAGCAGAAGATCATATTGTTCAGCTTCCAGGAATAAGTCCCCAGGAGCTGGGGATCCTCATAAGGCCAGCGGGGGGAATGTGTATCAAACCAACGTCCAATTTACCTACCTGACTGTCTGGAAACTAGATCCTTGGAGATCTAGTTACCCCTAAAAACAGGTCATCCAATTGCTGATCAGACCAAAAACAAAATAAAGAGCAAAATCAATAAAACAGAATGGATTTACTTTGTGGGTTCTACCTGACTGAATTCAACAGCTGGTTTAATCCTGGGCTCTGCCTAATGGATTTCTGAACAGTGTGAGTTCAGCATTCTCAAAAGAGATGCTCAAACCCTAGGCACACCAAGATTTTCCCACTCTTTCATTCGTGACAAACGTAAGCCACAGATCTTGCTGCAACATCAGTTAGAAAGTTTGCCTCAGCTTACTACAGTATGATTCACAAGCATAATTTTCCGGGCAGGTAAGGAAGTGGGAACTCTGAACCCACTGCTTTCAGGACCAAAGCCAGCTTTCCTCAATCCAGCAAAGAACTGCTTACAATGGCAAGCTTTTAGAGAATGAAGTAAAGTCGTAATTTAACACAAAAGCAATTTTTAGAGAATTACCTTGATTCCCTTGTCTCAATAATTTATCAATCAGCTGGATCATAAGAGACTGCAGAGAGTTGTAGTTTCAGCCGTCTCCATCGTGGGCACAACCTTCTGCACCATTGAGAACATCTTCAAGAGGCAGTAACTCAAGGCAGCATCTATCACTATAGGCCCTCTCCATCCTGGATATGACCTCTTCTCATTATGACATTCAGTACTTCTCAGCCACAAGTAAAATGAAGTGTGCAAAGTGAGTTATTTCCTTTATGGTTGGAATATTTCCTGAAGCTGAAAAAATCCACTGGTATATCACTATGCAATATGTTGATCAAACCACAGTAAAGAAAGCTTCAGGTAAATAAAATCATGAACAACGATAACAAATGCATAAAAATAAAACTAGGATTGAATTATTTCAGAAACACTTAAAAGTTGGTGAATAATAACCTAATTACTCACATTGGTGATTCATATCTTATGGACTGACGAAATATTCCAATTAGAAAGCAGAAATAACAAAAGTGTCATCCTTTTGTTCATCTGTGTGGATGGAGACACTTTTTTGTATGAATCATCATGATATTCGGATAGATAACCACCTGATATTTTTGTTCAGTATGTGTCACCTTCATGGATATTAAACAGATGAGTATGTTTTAAATTGTAAATTATTCATTGCATCCTACATATTTTTTTCAATTGACAGAGATAAAACAGAACACTGTGTTTTCTCTTCGTAGGTCTCAATTCAAGTCAGACTTCTTGGAAAATAAAACATCTTCTCTTCTAATGTTTTCTCTATAATCCTCAGAGTACATTAATCAATCGCGCAAAACCATCTTTTGCTCAATATAACTGGAATAAATTTTACAGACTTAACCAAAGAGGCCAAAAAGTTTGATGGCATAGCAAATGGAAAGCTAATGATGTAAGGATTGAGAGTTGTACTGTTGATATTGAAACACAATTATCAGAGGTAATGGGCCGAATCGTATTGGCAAAATTACAATGTACTCGCATGCTCACCATTATTAATGTGCCTGTTGGGCAACACATTAAGGGAATTGAGAAGTATACAGTTGCAGTGGGTCTCCAGAATATACTGGCCAATTTGCACTGACACCCTGCCTGAAATTTTGCCCTTTAAAGAAACTAATGAATTAGCACCTTAATTACCCAGTAAATGTACTGTTGAAAGCCAGTTCCCATAATTAAGAATGTAAATACGTTCTTAACAATGAGATAATTGTTAAAGCAATGTCATTCAAGCACGCTGGCCTAGAATTGAAACAACATGAGTATTCATTGACAAACAAGAGAAAATCTTCAGATGTTAGAAATCCAAGCAACATACCCAAAATGCTGGAGGAACTCAGCCAGCCAGGCAGCGTCTTTGGAAAAAGGTCCTGCTGAGGACCTCGGCCTGAAACGGAACATTGACTGTATTTTTTTCCTCCAGCATTTTGCGTGTGTTCCTTCAGTATTCAATGTCATTTCTCTGTAAATTTGTTGTTTTGCTTTTAAAATGTCAGATCACACTTTTTTCTTTCTTTTTACCTATTCTTTTCTTAATCCTGCCTTTTTCCTTCTCTTCACTTATCTTTCCTTTGTTCTTCCCCCATTTCTTCTTTAATTCTCTTCATTTAATGGTGCCAAGACACCTGACCACTGAGCTGTTAACAGCTTGGACCACCGCATGTTACAGCATAAAATGCTTTAAAAGTGAAAACAAGAAGTGCTGGAAACACCTGGAGTCATTTACGGAAAGGGAAAAAGAGTTCATATGTCAGGTCCAAAGCTCTTCATCAGACTGGGAAAGAGGAAAGTCAAATAGCAGAGAAGGTGGGGGAGGAAGATGAATAGAACAAAGAGAATAACTTGATAAGGTGAAACTGAATGACCGTGTTCTGGCCTAAATGGGGCAGATAAGATCAGATTAATAATCATTTTCTGTGCAAGAGATTGCCGATGGTAAAGCTGTTGAACACCCTCAGACTATGTAAGGGAAGAAGAAAAACCAAGCCAAAATCAGAATCAGTTTAATATCACCGGTATGTGTCGTAAGATATGATTACTTTGCAGCAGCAGTACAGTTCAATACATGAATAATTCCAACGTTGAAAGGCCTAGACAGAGTAGATGTGGAAAGGATGTTTCCCATGGTGAGAGCGTCTAGGACAAGGGGGCACAGCCTCAGGATAGAGGGGCACCCTTTCAAAACAAATGCAGAGAAATTTCTTTAGCCAAAAGGTAGTGAGTTTGTGGAATTTGTTGCTACATGCAGCTGTGGAGGCCAAGTCGTTGGGTGTATTTGAGGCAGAGATTGATAAGTTCTTGATTGGACATGGTATTAAAGGTTACAGGGAGAAGGCTGGGGTTGAGGAGGAGATAGGAAAAAGGATCAGCCATGATTGAATGGCAGAGTGGACTCATTGGGCCAGATGGTCTAATTCTGTCTTATGGTCTTATGATAACGTAGAGGAAAAAACTGTGAATCACAGTAAATAAATAAACAAACAAACAAATAAATAAATATATCCATCTATCTATGCATATAATAGTTGAATTAATTAAGTAGTGCAAAAACAAATAGAAATAAAAAGTAGTAAGGTAGTGTTCATAGGTTCAATGTCCATTCAGAAATCGAATGGCAGAGAGGAAGAAGCCGTTCCTGAATCATTGAGTGTGTGCCTTCAGGCTTCTGTATCTCCTGATGGTGACAGTGAGAAAAGGACCAGGGTGTCCAGGGTGGCGGGGGTCCTTAATGATAGATGCCAGCTTCTTGAGGCCACCACTACTTGAAAATGTCCTCGATACTAAGGAGAGTGATGCAGTCAGTTGCAATGCTCTCCACTATACATCTGCAGAAATTTGCAAGTGTTTTAGGTGACATACCAAATCTACTGGGGTGGAAGTCCACCCCTCCTCCAAATGACCAGGTGCTGTGTCTCACCGTGGCCGATGGGAGGAGAACCCTGTGCAGGGTCAACCCACAGAAGGCTGCTGGACCAGAAAATATTCCTGGCAGAGTGCTTAGAGGAAGTGCAGACCAGATAGCAGATGTTCACACTGACATCTTCAACATCTCCCTGAGCAGCACTGTCATTCCAACGTGCTTCAAGGCCACCACCATCATCCCTGTGCCGAAGAAGTCTTCAGAGTCCTGTCTAAATGACTACCATTCCGTTGCACTCACATCCTTCATCATGAAGTATTTTGAGAGGCTCGTCATGAGGCACATCAAGACCCTGCTGCCCCCCTCACTGGACCCCCCTGCATTTTGCGTACTGTTCCAACCGTTCAACAGACGATGCCATTCAACATCACCCTCCACCTGCACAAAAAAGACACATATGTTCGAATGCTGTTCATAGACGTCAGTTCAGCATTCAACACAATCATTCCTCAGAAACTGATTGGAAAGCTGAGCCTACTGGGCCTGAACACCTCCCTCTGCAACTGGATCCTAGACTTCCTGACTGGGAGACCTCAGTCTCAGATCGGGAAGAGCATCTCCAATGCCATCACACTGAGCACGGGGGCCCCCCAGGGCTGTGTGCTCAGTCCACTGCTGTTCACTCTGCTGACCCATGATTGTGCTGCAACACACAGCTCAAACCACATCATCAAGTTCGCCGATGACATGACCGAGGTGGGTCTCATCAGCAAGAATGACGAGTGAACAAGCAGAGAGGAGGTGCAGCGGCTAATGGACTGGTGCAGAGCCAACAACCTGTCTCTGAATGTGAATAAAACAAAAGAGATGGTTGTTGACTTCAGGAGGGCACACAGCGACCACTCTCCATTGAACATCGACGGCTCCTCGGTAGAGATCGTTAAGAGCACCAAATTTCTTGGCGTTCACCTGATGGAGAATCTCACCTGGTCCCTCAACACCAGCTCCATAGCAAAGAAAGCCCAGCAGCGTCTCTACTTTCTGCGAAGGCTGAGGAAAGTCCATCTCCCACCCAAATCCTCATCACATTCTACAGGGGTTGTATTGAGAGCATCCTGAGCAGCTGCATCACTGCATTTTGGATCACAAGACCCTGCAGCAGATAGTGAGGTCAGCTGAGAAGATCATCGGGGTCTCTCTTCCCGCCATTATAGAGATTTACACTACACGCTGCATCCGCAAAGCAAACAGCATTATGAAGGACCCCACGCACCCCTCATACAAACTCTTCTCCCTCCTGCCATCTGGGAAAAGACACCAAAGCATTTGGGCTCTCACGACCAGACTATGTAAAAGTTTCTTCCCCCAAGCCATCAGACTCCTCAATGCCCAGAGCCTGGACTGACTGCCCTCTACTGTGCCTATTTATTTATTGTATTGCCTGCTCTGTTTTGTGCACTTTATGCAGTCCTGGGTAGGTCTGTAGTCTAGTGTAGTTTTTTGTGTTGTTTTACGTAGTTCAGTGTAGTTTTGTACTGTTTCATGTAGCACCATGGTCCTGAAAAGTATTGTCTCATTTTTACTGTGTACTGTACCAGCAGTTATGGTCGAAATGACAATAAAAAGTGATGACTTGACTTGACTACTCAAACTCCTAATGAAATATAGCCATTGTCTTGCCTTTCTTATAGCTGCATCAATGTGTTGGGTCCAGGTTATATCCTCAGAGAAATTGACACCCAGGAACATGAAATTGCTCACCTTTCCATTTCTTATTCCTCTATGAGGACTGATGTGTGTTCCCTCATCTTATCCTTTCTGAAGTTCTTTGATTGAGTGCAAGGTTGTTGCTGTGACACCACTCAGCCAGGGGGTATATCCTGCTCCACTACACCCTCTCGTCACCATCTGAGATTCTGCCAACAATAGCTGTACCATCAGCAAATTTATAGAAGGCATTTGAGCCATACAGTCATGGGTGAAGAGAGAGTAGAGTATTGGGCTAAGCGTACATCCCTGAGGTATGCCAGTATCGATTGTCAGCACGGTGGAGATGTTATTTACAATTCGCATAGATTGTTGTCTTTCAGTTGGGAAGTTGAGGATCCATTTGCAGAGGGAGGTATGGAGACCCAGGTTCTGGAGAATTTCAATCAGAACTGTAGGAATGGTTGTGTTAAATGCTGAGCTGTAGTCAATAAACAGCATCCTGACGTAGGTATTTGTATTGTCCAGGTGGTCCAAGGCCATTTGGAGAGCCATTGAGAATGCAACCACATTAGACCTATTGTGACGATAGGCAAATGGCAGAAATAACTAGTTCTAATAAAAAAAGGAGAGAGTAAGTTATCTAAAGTTGAATAATTTAATATTGGATACAACAGGGTTTGATGGGTCAAGACAGAAGATGAGGTGCTCTTTCCCGAGCTCGCAAGGGGCTTTATTGGTCTTAAGGAAGGGCCCCAAGCTTGAAATATTAACTGTTCTCCACAGGTACTGCCTTTTAAGCATTTTCTGTTTGCATCTCAGAATTCCAGTATCTACAGCTTTTTGGTTTTTCACAAAATACTTCAGTCATGAATGGAGAAAATATAATTGAATGCATACAGTGCTGTGTCCTGACATGGGGAAAGAATATATCAAATTACCTCAAGGATTCATGCTTAGTCCGTTGCTCTACTCTCTCTACACTCATGACTGTGCAGCCAGAAAAGGCACAAATGCTATCTATAAATTTGTCAATGAGACAACTGTTGTTGGCAGAATTTCAGATGGTAACAATGTGATGTACAGGAGTGAGATTAATCTAGCTGATTGAGTGGTGTTGTAACAAGAACCTTTCAGACGATAGTAGTAAGACCAAAGAATTGATTATGGACTAGGGAGGGGATGCTGAAAGTACATACACCAGTCCTCACTGAGGAATCAGCAGTGGAAAGGGTGAGCAGGTTCAAGTTCCTGGCTGTCAGCATCTTTGAAGATCTATCGAAGACCCAACATGTCGACGCAATTATGAAGAAGGCAAGCCAGTGAGAGTTTGAGGAGAGTTGTTATGTCAGGAAAGACTCCAGAAAATTTCTACAGATGTTCTGTGGAGAGCATTCTAACTGAAATGCCTCAACATTTGGTGTGGAAGGACCAATATGCAGGATTGGAAGAAAGCTGCAGAGGATTATCAGTTCAGCCAGCTCCATCATGAGCACTAGCCTCATGACATCAAGGACATCTTCAAAAAGCAATGCCTCAAAAAGGCCACATCCATCATTAAATACCCTCAGCACCCATGACATGCCTTCTTCTCATACTACCACTGGGGCAAAGGTATAGAGGCCTGGAGACACATGCTCAGCATTTTAGGAATAACTTCTTCCCCTCTGCCAAAAGATTTCCAAATGGTTCTTGAACCCATGATCACAACCACACTATTTCTGCTCACATTTTTATATTGTTCTGTACTGCTGGAAAACAACAAATTTCACAACATATGTCAGTGATAATAATGTGAATCGGATAACCTCATCTTTTTAATTACGCATGTTTTCCCCTCAGCCCAGGTCAATTATAAGTCGTGTAAATGCAGACTGGGATAAACTGTATTTAGTGAATGTTACCTTTTATAACACTAAGGTGAAATTGAATGATAAGGCTTATCACCAACAAGGCATCATGACTACTAATGATAAAAGCAACACACACAAAATGCTGGTGGAACGCAGCAGGCCAGGCAGCACCTATAGGAAGAAGCACTGTCAATGTTTCGGGTGGAGACCCTTCATCAGGACTAACTAAAAGAAAAGATAGTAAGAGATTTGAAAGTAGGAGGGGAAGGGGGAGATCCAAAATGATAGGAGAAGACCGGAGGGGGTGGGTGAAGCTAAGAGCTGGAAAGGTGATTGGCAAAAGGGATATAGAGCTAGAGAAGGGAAAAGATCATGGGACAGGAGGCCTAGGGAGAAAGAAAGGGGGAGGGGAGCACCAGAGGGAGATGGAGAACGGGCAGACTGAAGGGCAGAGAGAGAACAAAAAGGGGAGGGGGAAATAAATAAATCAGGGATGTGGTAAGAAGAGGAGGAGGGTCATTAATGGAAGTTAGAGAAGTCAATGTTCATGCCATCAGGTTGGAGTCTACCCAGACAGAATATAAGGTTTTGTTCCTCCAACCTGAGAGGGGCTTCATCTTGACAGTAGAGGAGACCATGGATAGACATATCAGAATGGGAATGGGATGTGGAATTAAAATTTGTGGCCACTGGCTGTGTTCCACCAGCATTTTGTGTTGTTGCTTGAATTTCCAGCATCTGCAGATTTCCTCGTGTTTGCTTTTTAAATTCATGACTGCAAAGCCTCTGCCAGTGATGCCCACACTGAAGAAGTTTAAATCTTCTCTTCAGCCTGGCCTGCTGTGTTCCACCAGCATTTTGTGTGTGTTGCTTGGATTTCCAGCATCTGCAGATTTCCTCATGTTCACTAATGATAAAATCCCAACAAGTTTCGTCTCTAGTTACAAAAGGAAGTAGCTTCTGGTGAGCTGCTGTGCACTGAATGAGGCTACCTTTCAGAGAGAGAATTCACTGTTCTTCACCAATGTGGTTGCCTTTGATCGTGAGTGAGTGATTGCACCGAGGAGCCTGCTGATGTCCCTCCCAAATCTACTTACATTTCTGACAGGCGTTACTGAATGGCAATACAACGAGATGATGGTGGAAATACCCAGGCAGCTTTAATGGATAGAGAAATGTGTTAATATTTCAGATTAGTGACCTTCCATGAGAATTAAATGGATGCTTGGCTTGATAACTATTGAATTCAAGCTGATTTTGCCACTCAGTGGTCATAAAACACAATAATGGTGGGCAAATATAGCACCTTCCACAATATCCCACCATGACACAGTGACACAATGTCAGGAACGTGGCCGGATGGACCCAAACGCAGGACGCAGACACTGAAGTACTAGGGGGAGGACAGGATGGGGATTCTATGGCATTTAAGGGTAGAGCTGGGGTTCAGGTAGATAGAGTGTCGGGCAGGCTGAGCGGAGCGGGCTCCCGGGGTCCAGGCAGGCAGAGCGGAGTGGGCTCCCAGGGTCCAGGCAGGCAGGCAGACAGGTCCACGGGGTTCAGGCAGGCAGGCAGGTAGACAGGTCTTGGTGGCTAGATAGGCTGGCGGAGAGCCCTCCCTGGGCAAGCTGCATATATCCCGAGTAGGACCGCCTCCCGGGTGGAAACACCGGAGGCCTGGGCATGATGCAAACCCCTAGGCGGGTGTGGGGCACAATCCCAGAGTTCGGGTGGAAAAGTAGGACGGGGCAAGGGATAGGATCAGGCAGAACCACCGCTGGGCAGCAGCAGGTCAGCCAGACCTGCCCGACGGAGGCAAGGGGTAGGAACGGGTAGAACCACCGCCGGGCCGCAGCAGGTCGGCCGGACCTGCCCAACGGAGGCAAGGAATAGGAACGGGCATAGGTCCAGGGTGACCAACACAACAGCCATGATAACAGGAAAATTGGGAAAGGCCGGCAGCCAGCACGACCACGCGAACAACACAAACAAGCGGAGAAGTGGGACCAGCGCATGGGAAGAAAGGTGGGGAAGGGGACCAACCTGGCAGTACTGGTACAGGGCAGAGAAGCATGATGAGGAGTAGATCTGAGCCTGGGCAGGATAACGGAATGTAGAGAAGAGTTCGGAGCCGGTGGAGAACAGGAAACAGAACAAAACAACCACCTGCCTGGTCCCAGTCCCAAGGCCCCTTATAAACACCTGCAGCTCAATGAGTCACAGGTGTGCCTCCTTGAACCAGGAGGGTCCTAACTAGGTCACAGGTGACGGGAGGGACAACTGCAGGACCCGGAGTCCGGAGCCCCCGGACCGGATTGAGACCCGGAACGCAGATTCCGGACCGGACCGGACCCTGACACACAAGTACTAGAGCTCCCACCTCACAACTCCAGTGCCCCGGTTCAACTCATTCACCGATGTTTTCCCTGTGACCATGCACGTTTCCTACAGATGCTCCAGCTTCTAATCACACTCCAAAAACATGCGAGTTGGTAGGTTAATTGACCATTGTAAGAATTGTCACTAGGTTGTAGGTGAGTGGTAGAATCTGAGTCGAGTTAATTAGACCCGTCCTGATGAAGGGTCTCAGACCAAAGCGTTGACTGCTTATATCCTTCCATAGATGGTGCCTGACCTCCTGAGTTGCTCTAGCATTTTATGTGTTGCTCTGTATTTCCAGCACCTGTTTGTGTGTCTGGTGCGTTTGTGACCTGTTTGTGTGCTGTACAACTCTCTACAAGTAAGTAACTGTATAGAAAATGACTTGAATCTTAACGTCTTCTAGTCTGTGCAATTTGATGCTTTAATTCAAGCATGTACTGACAGAAGATGTTCAGCAAAGAGATTTGCAAATTCCCTTTTATGACAATAACATAAATTGTATATGAAGTTATGACATTGTTTTGGCCAACCTTTAACTGTCAAGTGGTATCTCTTGTCACTTTTTTGCACTGCTACTTGAGAAATCCTGCTATACGAAATTGACAGTCACATTTCCCACATTACAAATATAGCTTTACTTCCAGAGCTTTCCATTGATTACAAACCACCTTTGGGCTTCTTTTGTTTCTGGGTATGTTCTGGTATTTAAAGCCAGTGAAATCAGAAGGTGACTGCAAAGTCTATTCTAGTTAGAAATTCATTCTATAGGCGCAGTGGTGTTGAAGAATTCAGTGTTGCTCCCTTCCAGCTCCAGAAACCTCATGCTCTGGTGCTGTCTGTGGAGAGTTTGCATGCTCTCTTCATGGTTGTGTGAGTTTCTGGTTATTTGGCCTCTGTAAATTACCCTTTAGTGCAAGAACGTGGCAAATACAATCACAGGGCAGTTGAAAGGCATATAATGAGAGAGAATAGGCTATAAGGGTATAAGGAAAGAAGGAGAGAAGGGGTGGGAATGATTGACCTCCCCCCCCCCCCCCCCAGAATCTGGCAAAGAGCCAATTGATCAAGTGGCATCATTCTATATAGTTGCATGTCATTGCTCTCATCAGGAAGGGGGTACAGGAGCATTAAGGCACACACTTAACAATCCAGGAGCAGCTTCTTCCCCCCTGCCATCTGATTTCTTAAAGGACATTGAACCCATGAGCACTACCTCACTACTTTTTTTGCAATACTTATTTAATTACACTATTGCTTTGTACTGCTGCCAGTAAAAGAACAAGTTTTATGACAAATGCCAGTGATATTAAACCTGATTCTGATTCTGAGATATAAAATAAGGAAGCAGAAATTGCAACCTCTCAGTCTGCATTCTATCTTCCAGACAAGGGATTACTGTGATTTTGTAAACAGTTCTTTTAATTGACACAGCCAGCAATGTATTTTCAAAAACAATCTCTGTTTTTATTCATAACTGCTCTTGAATGTGAGTTTCTCAGTTCCCTCTGTGTACAGTTAAAACCCCACAGATACCTTTTTCTTCAAACTCATCAAATAATAAACACTGCAATTTAGACAGAACAAGTCCCATTAGAAAATTCAATCCTACTTGTCTTTTCTAAGGCTGGAATTGACTTGCATAAGGCTATCAACAAAATCCACTACTGCATCTTACTGACTTGTTCTCTTCCAGTCTTCTATGCTCGATGGATTTAAAAGTACTAAAAACATCCAATCAACTTACATGCAAAATATTGACCTATAGAAGATAAAACTTAGCAGATCTGGAGGTACCAAAGCCTGAAGGCACACAATCAGTGATTCAGGAACAGCTTCTTCCCCTTTGCCAAACGATTCCTGAATAGATATTGAACTTATGAATACCACCTCAGTTATTTTTAAATATGTATGTTTGCATTATTTTAATCAATTTAATATATATACTTACTGTAATGAATTAACTTACATATTTTTTCCTTCCTATATTACCATAGAAACATAGAAAATCTACAGCACAATACAGGCCCTTCGGCCCACAATGCTGTGCCGAATATGTATTTACTTCAGCAATTCCCCAGAGTTACCCATAGCCCGCTAGTTTTCTAAGCTCCACGTACCTATCCAGGAGTCTCTTAAAAGACCCTATTGTTCCTGCTTTCACCAGCGTTGCCAGCAGCCCATTCCACGCACTCACCACTCTCTGCCCTGACTTACCCCAGACTTCTCCTCTGTACCTACTTCCAACCACCTTAAAACTGTGCCCTCTCGTGTTAGCCACTTTAGCGCTGGGAAAAAGCCTCTGACTATCCGCACAATCAATTCCTTTCATCATATTATACACCTCTACCAGATCACCTCTCATCCTCTGTCACTCCAAGGAGAAAAGGCCAAGTTCACTCAGCCTAATCTCACAAGGCATGGTCTCCAATCCAGGCAACATCCTTGTAAATTTCCTCTGCACACTTTCTATAGTTTCCACATCCCTCCTGTAGTGAGGTGACCAGAACTGAGCACAGTACTCCAAGTGGGATTTGACCAGGGTCCTATTTAGCTGTAACATTACCTCTTTGCTCTTAAACTCAGTCTCAAGGTTGATGAAGGTCAATGCACCGCATGCCTTCTTAACCACAGAGTCAACCTGCGCAGCAGCTTTCAGTGTCCTATGGACTAGGACACCAAGATCCCTCTGATCTTCCACACTGCCAAGAGTCTTACCATTAATACTATATTCTGCCATCGTATTTGACCTACCAAAATGAACCACCTCACACTTATCTGGGTTGAACTCCATCTGCCATTTCTTAGACCAGTTTTGCATCCTATCAATGTCCCGCTGTAACTTCTGACAGTCCTCCACACTATCCACAACACCTCCAACCTTAGTGTCTTCAGCAAATTTACTAACCCATCAATCCACTTCCTCATCCAGGTCATTTATAAAAATCACAAAGAGAAGGAATCCCAGAACAGATCCCTGAGGCACCCCACTGGTCACCAACCTCCATGCAGAATACAATCCATCTACAACCAATTTTTGCCTTCTGTGGGCAAGCCAGTTCTGGATCCACAAAGCAAATCCCCTTGGATCCCATGCTTCGTTACTTTCTCAATAAGTCTTGCATGGGGTACCTTATCAAATGCCTTGCTAAAATCCATATACTCTACATCTACTGCTCTACCTCCATCAATATATTTAGTCACATCCTCAAAAAATTCAATTAGGCTCGTAAGACATGACCTGCCTTTGACAAAGCTATGCTGACTATTCCCAATCATATTATGCCTGTTCATAAATCTGGTCTCTCAGGATCTTCTCCATTAACTTACCAACACTGAATTAAGATTCATTGGTCTACAATTTGCTGGGCTATCTTTACTCCCTTTCTTGAGTAAGGGAACAACATCTGAAACCCTCCAATCCCCACCTCTTTTGCCTCCCTCCCTGTCCTTTCTGAAACATCTAAAGCCTGGCACTCTAAGTAGCCATCCAAGCCTCTGTAATGGCCACAACATCATTGTTCCAAGTACTGATCTACACTCTAAGCTCATCTGCTTTGTTCATGATATTCCCTGCATTAAAATAGACACATCTCAAACCATCAGTCTGAGCGCATCACTTCTCTATCACCTGCCTATCCTCCCTCTCACACTGTCTACAAGCTTTCTCTATTTGTGAGCCAACGGCCCCTTCCTCCTTCTCTTCAGTTCGGTTCCCACCCCCCCAGTGGTTCTAGTTTAAACTCTCCACAATTGCCTTAGCAAACCTCCCCGCCAGAATATTGCCCCCCCCCCCCCAGGATTCAAGTGCACCTGTCCTTTTTGTACAGGTCACACCTGCACCAAAAGAGGTCCCAATGATCCAGAAATCTGAATCCCTGACCCCTGCTCCAATCCCTCAGCCACGCATTTATCCTCCACCTCACTCCATTCTTACACAGACTGTCACGTGGCACAGGCAGTAATCCCGAGATTACTACCTTTGAGTTCCTGCTTCTCAGCATCTTTCCTAAAAACCTGTAATCTGTTTTCAGGACCTCCTCCCTTTTCCTACCTATGTTGTTGGTACCAATATGTACCAAGACATTCAGCTGTTCCCCTTCCCACTTCAGGATATCATGGACGTGATCAGAAACATCCTGGACCCTGGCATGGGAGGCAAACTACCAATGGAGTTTCTTTCCTGTGTCCACAGAATTGGCTGTCTGATCCTCTAACTATATAGTCCCCTATTACTCTGCCATCCTCTTCCTTTCCCTACCCTTCTGAGCCACAGGTCAGACTCTGTGCCAGAGGTGCAGCCACTGTTGCTTCCCCCAGGTAGGCCATCTCCCCCAGCAGTACTCAAACAGGAGTACTTATTGTTAGGGGAGCCACAGAGTACCACAGAGGTACTCTCTTGTATCTGACTCTTACCCTTCCCTCTCCTGTCTGTTACCCACGTATCTGTCTCCCGAGGCCCCAGTGTTACTACTTGCCTATAGCTCCCCTCTATCATCTCCTCACTTTCCCTGGCCAGATGAAGGTTGCATCTCCAGTTCTCTAACCCGGTCCCTAAGGAGCTACAGCTCCACACACCTGACGTAGATGTGGCCGTCCAGGAGGCTGGGAGTCTCCCAGACATCCCACATCTGACACCCAGTACAGAACACCGGCCTTACAGGCATACTTCCTGTTTATATTCTTTCAAGTCAAGTTGTCAACTTTTATTGTCATTTCGACCATAACTGCTGGTACAGTGCATAGTAAAAATGAGACAACGTTTCTCAGGACCATGGTGTTACATGACACAGTACAAAAAACTAGACTGAACTATGTAATTAAAAAAAAACAGGGAAAGCTACACTAGACTACAGACCTACACTGGACTGCATAAAGTGCACAAAAACAGTGCAGGCATTACAATAAATAATAACCAGGACAGTAGGGCAAGGTGTCAGTCCAGGCTTCCGGTATTGAGGAGTCTGATAGCTTGGAGGAAGAAACTGTTAAATAGTCTGGTCGTAAGAGCCCGAATATTTCGGAGCCTTTTCCCAGACGGCAGGAGAGAGAAGAGATTGTATGAGGGGTGCATGGGGTCCTTCATAATGCTGTTTCCTTTGCGGATGCAGTATGTAGTGTAGTGTAGTGTAGTGTAACTTTGCAAGTAACTTACCTCACCTTGACCCATTATTTCTGAAGCCCCAATGAGCTAAAGTCCTCCTACTCTGACTCCCTCTACTCTGTTGTCCGCTCTATAAAGCTGTCTTCTTTTTAAATTCTTCCCGCCGGTCCAACTCACTGACGTCCACGCACCTGTGCACTTGTGCCTCGATCATGTATTGCATTGCAATGCTGCTGCTAAGTTAGCGAATTTTATGACACATGCTGGTGGTAATAAACCTGATTCTGATTCTGTTTCTGCAAATGTTTATTATGACACTTGAAAATAACTTGCAAGAAAATATGATGAAATACTTCAGAAGACATTTATTTTCAGAGATATAAATGCATGTTATCATATTTTTACAGTCACAAACTTACAACAGCACTGATAGTGAAATAACATATGGCATTATTTATAAGGAAGTGGCTCAATTAATTCTTTATTTGAATTTCCAAGTTACATTGGTGGCTCTTGAGCTAAAGAGAAATCAGATGCAATTGTTATAAACAAAAGAGAGTTTTATGAGGAAAGGTTGAGCGAACAAGAGCCTTTCATTCTGGACGGAAGGAGGATGTGAGGTGAATTGATTGAGGTGTTAAAGATGGCAAGAGGCAAAGCCTAGTTTGAGTAGATGGCCAGAGACTTGAGGAATGGCTAAGATGAAGGGGCGTAATTTTAAGGTGATTAGATGAAAGTATAAGGGGGATGTCAGAGGTAATTCTTTTACACAGGCAGTGGTGAGTATGTGGAATGCCATGCCAGGGTGGTAGAAGACCCAGATACATTGGGGACATATAAGAAACTTTTATATTGTCACATGTAGGAGGGAAGGGCGAACTGATCAGCACAACAATGTGTGCTGAAAGGCCCTGTACTGTGTTGTAATGTTCTATGATCTCAGATGTCCTAAGATAATGATGGGAAATAGCTTTAAATACATAGGAGATAGGTTATTATCTCAGATGCTGGGTCTTTTCCCCATCCAAATTGGAAACCGATGGTTAAGCTAGGTCGTATATATCAGTGGCCTCAGGAAAAAGTGAAAAGATACACATCAGCTTTCCAAACTGGTTGAACAATTCTTTTCAATCCCTGCGGTAAGTTGAACTAAATGCGTCAGCGTAAAGTTATATCCCTTCCCCACCGATACCAGGATTTCAGAACTGCTCTCTTTCCACAGATGCTGCCTTACTCATTGTCTCCCCAGCACCTTCTGCTTTTATTATAATAGGGTCCCAGCTGACCTTCTGAGAGCTAGAGCTTTGACTCATTTAAGGCAATACCAGCAACATCGAACAGAAGACCATAAGATATTGGAGCAGAATTAGGCCATTTAACCCATTGAGTCTTGTCCAACATTTCATCATGACTAATGCATTTCCCTCCTGCCTTCTTTCTGTATCCCTTATGCCCAGACTAAACAAGAATCTATCAACCCCTGCTTTAAATATACCCAATGATTTATCCTCCACAGCTGCCAGTGACAACAAATTCCACAGATTCACTGCTCTCTGGCTAAAGAAATTCATCCTCATCTCCATTCTAAATGGATGTCCCTCTATTCTGAGACTGTGTCCTTTGGCCTTATACTCCCCCACCATAGGAAACATCCTACTCATATCCACTCTTTTGAGGCCTTCCTTTCAACATTTGATGTTGCGAATGAAATCCCCCTCATTTTTCTGAATTCCAGTGAGTATATTCCAGAGTATATAAAGCCTCAACATTACATCTTTGCTTTTATATTCTAGTCTTCTCAAAATGAATGCTACCATTACATTTACTTACCTCTCCACTGACTCAACCTGCATGTTAACCTTTAGGGAATCCTGCAAAAGAACTCCCAAGTCTAAGCTTTTATTTCTTTTACCAAAGTGTATGACCATACACTTCCCAACACTGTATTCCATCTACCACTTCTTTTCCCATTTTAATCTGTCTAAGTCATTCTGTTAGCCTCTCTGATTCCTCAACACTACATATCCCTCCACCTGTCTTCATATCCCTTGCAAACTTGGCCACAAAGCCATTAATTCCATTATCCAGATCATTGACATATAACGTAAAAAGTGGTCTCAACAAAGACCCCTGTGGAACATCACTGGTCACCGACAGCCAGCCAGAAAAGGCTCTCCTCAGTCCCACTCTTTGCCTCCTGCTAATCAGCCAATGCTTTATCCATGGTAGTATCTTTCCTGTAATACCATGGGCTCTTAACTTGCTAAGCAGCCTCATTGATGGCACTTTGTCAAAGGCCCTCTGAAAATCCAAGTACACAGCATCCACCAATTTACCTTTGTCTATCCTGCTTGTTATTTCCTCAAAGAATTGCAACAGATCTGTCAGGCAAAATTCTCCCTTAAGGAAACCATGCTGACTTCAGCTTAGTTTATCATATGCATCCAAGTACCCCAAAACCACATACTTAACCATCGATCTTCCCAACCACTGAGGTCAGACTAACTGGGCCTTTAATTTTCTTTCTCTGCCTCTCTCCCTTCTGGAAGAGTGGAGTGACATTTGCAATTTTCCAGTCCTCTGGAACCATTTCAGAATCTAGTGACTCTTGAAAGATCAATACCAGTGCATCCACAAACTCTTCCGTCACCTCTTTCAGAACACTGGGGTGTAGACCATCTGGTCCGGGTGACTTATCTACCAAAAAGTAATGGTTTTCTTGCTTCTGATATCAGTTAAGATACCCAGAACAGATAATGGAACAAACTGTACAGAATACTTCACAAGTTCAACTGTTCTGTAACTTGGTTTTGGAAAATTAAAAAATGAAGAAAAGTTGAATGATATGAAAGAAATGATATGATAAAAGGGCAGCTAGTGCAATCACTTTAAGATCAGGGTTTGAATCCCTCTGCTGTCTGCAAGGAGTTCGTACATTCTCCCCATGACCACATGGGTTTCCTCCCACGTTCCAAAGGCATCTATTCAAGGTTCATGAGCTGTGGACATACCATATTGCTACTGTAAGCATGGCAACACTTGTGGGCTGCTCAACACAAATCTCACTGATATGATTTGATGCAAAGAATGCATTTCACTGTACGTGTCGATGTACTGTACATGTAACAAGTAAAGCAGATCTTTAAATGCAAAGAAACAGCATATTGGAAGATGAGAAACAGGTGAAAATGTCTGGACACAGAGGATGAAGTAGCAGCTAGATAGGAAACAGAAAAGCCACGTAAAGTTAGGGCAGGTTCAATGAACAGGGTGGTTGGTTAATTGATTACGTGACTCTGTTACGCTAATGCAGGTGGATGATTAGAGCAAAAGGATGGAGTTCCTGTGAGAGAAACTGGGTTGCTGGGAAATAAGTGGGGAGGTAGGATTGCTCTGAGAGTTGACAGGGACTCTATGGACTGAATGACCTCCTTATATATATAATAAGGAGACATACTAGTAATTGGTTTCTTACTGTCACATGTACCAAGATGCAGTGAAACACTGTGCTTGGCAAGCTACCAGTTCAGATAATCTTAAAGCACATTGAGATAGTACAAAGGGAAACGCCATATCAGCATGAGAAAAATAGTTTTACAGTTACAGAGAAATTGCAGAGCAGTTAGACAAATAAGATGCAAGAGCCAAGATGAGGTAGATTGAGAGATCAAGAAGTCATCCTTATCACTTAAGAGGTCCTTTCAAGAGTCATATAACAGCAGCGTAGAATCTGTCCTTGAATTTAATTATGAATATTTTCAAGCATTTATGTTTTCTGCCTGATGGACAGAAGAGAGAATAAACAGGGTTAGAGTGTTCTTTGATTATGCTGGCTGCTTTCCCAAGACAGTGAGAATGTTGAAATGAAGTCATGGAGAGATGGCTGGTTTTTGTGATGGACTGAACTGTGTCCCCAACTCTGCAATTTCTTGGAGTCCTCAGCAAAGTAGTGGTACCATATCGAGATGTGATGCATCCAACTAGAATGCTTTTTATGGTGCTTCTATAAAAATTGAGGAGGATCAATGGGAACATGTTGAACTTCATTTGCCTTCTGAGGATGTAGAGTCCTTCATGGTTGTACCATTTAGTGATATTTACACCTAGAAATTTGAAGCCCTTCTCCTCAGCATCATTAATATGTGCAGGAGTGTGTATTCCACCACACTTCCTGAAGTCAATGACTAGATCCTTCATTTTACTGACATTGAGGGAAAGGTTGTTGTTTTGGTGCCATTAAATTTTGTTTTCTCGTCCCTTCCAGTGCCCCATCGTGTCATTGAGATCTGGTCCACTGCAGTGGCATCATCTGCAAACCCTGTCAATGGAGATGGAGCAGATGTGACCACAAAGTAGTGAGTAGTGTATATGGAGAAAAGGGAGGCACAGAGGACACCTCCCTGCAGGTTAATTGTGGCAGAAGAGTTGCTGCCTATCCTTGGGGTCTGTCGGTCAGGAAGTCTTAAAATTTTAATGTGGGAAATAGCAACTTGTATTTACATAGTAACTTCAATTAAAATGGCAAAACATCCTTATGGCCATCACTCAAGTAACTATGAAAGTAATTTTGATACCAAGACACAAAGAGGGATGTTTATCTGACGGCCAAAGTCTTGGTAGAAATTAAGAAAAGGAGGAGAGGCGATGTGGTTTAGGAAAAGAATTTTAAAGGAGGCTTTCACAGCTGAAAACTTACAGATGATCAGGAAACCAGTACTGGAGGAGCCAAGGTATCTAAAAACAAAAGTTGCTTTTGGGATTTGAGGAGATGTTCGGCACAGCGAAAATGTAGCATGGAAAATTGTGTTGCTATGGAGATTCAGCTTCTGAATGAGTCTCATGTGATGCAGGTGTTGCAATATTTTTTTCAGTAGTTATCCTCAGGATATTGAAGAGCTGAGTACTAGGCTGTGATAATGGTGTTGAATGTCAAAGGGGAATTATTTGACTATTATCATTAAGGGTGGTCAAAGCACGTCACTTGTATAGAATGACTGCAGCATCACACTTACTGCAGGCCTGAATGTTTGCAGTTCTGCTAAAAGTGGGCACATGCTATCTCTTTATTAGACTCTGACACAGTGGCACAGTACAATGCAATTAATTACTCCTTGCAGTTCACCCAGGGAAGGCCATTCCATGCTGATGCCATTCACCTCTCTATTTCCCATTTTTCTAACACTCCTTCTCTTTCTCCTTCAACCACACAGGGATAATGGACATAGGCTGATTCTGATTTATAGCAGATTATAGATAGACAAATAGATTGATAGATACTTTATTAATCCCGAAGGAAATTACAGTTCCACAGTAGCATTACAAGTATATAGATATAAAAATATACAAATATTAGAAGAGAAGTAAGAAAGAATAAGAAGTAAGTTACCTCAAACAGTCCACCAGGAGGGGGTCATCACTTCCCTGGCCATAGCTTGACCCATTATAGAGACTAATGGGTGAGGATAAAAATGACCTCTTACAGCGCTCTTTGGAGCAGCGCGGTTGTCTTTGTTTGTTACTAAAAGTGTTCAGCCAAGGTGGCATGCAGAGGGTGAGAAATGTCCAGAACTGCCAGGATCTTCCGTAGGGTCCTTTGTTCTGCCAAAGCCTCCAGTGTGCCCGGTTTGACTCCAATAACAAAGCCAGCCTTTCTATGAGGATGTAATGGGTGGGAGAATATTTCTGGATTATATTGCAGTGATTTCTGTGACCAGTCTAGGAACTTAAATGCCAAGGGTTATTTCTACAGTATTTATGATAGTCCCTGCTATCCCATATACCCATATAGAGATCCATTTAATTGGTGAACAGCTGGTGATCTCCAAGGACTATCTGACAGGTTGGCATGCATGCTGAACTATGGTGGAGCAGTGGACCACCTCAGATTGACAAGTTTCCCATGTGTGCACCATTAACCATTACCACCCTGTGTGTTCAGGAAACAATAGCCTTTACCATTGTCAAACCTGTCAGCTCCACTCCCAATATCTTTATAAGCTGCTCTCTAGGTAAATGTCATTGCAGCCTGCCAATGTCTACTCGAGAGGAAGATGAACTCCCTGGATGGGGAGACTCTATGAAAGGACAAATGGGCAAACTGGAACACGAGGCAAGTGAGATCTCCCAGCACACGTGTTTGAAGAAGTTCCACCCTATAGTGACCATTCCACAATGTGGACATAGGTCAATGGCTGCAGCTTGGTCTGGAGCAGATGGTGGTTCTCAGAAACTGCACTTATTTGAGAATTTCAGCTGCATATGTTCGATGTACTACTTGATTCAGTGCAAGTAAGAGCACTGAGTGATAGGCCTCCCTGCACAAAGCCCTCCTCCACTTCCTTCTTCCTCCAGCCTTCCCCTCCTGTTTGTGGTGAAGCTGGAGTGTAACAACACTCAGGCTCCAACACTTCAGATAGCAAAAGAGAACCTGGTCAGCAAAAGTGACACTTTCTCTTCTGCTAATGAACTGTGGCCTTCGCTCCAAATCAATTCCTGCAAATAATTAAGATTTGCACACATGAAATCTACATTATATGCAACTCAATGACTGCTGTCAAGATGACAATGCATATGGATTGAAATCCCCTGCCTCTCCCCACACTCAAACTTCAGATTCAGACTAAGATTTATTTATCACACGTACATGGAAACATACAGTAAACTGCATTGCTCTACACTCTGCATATTTTCAGCAGACCATACACAACAGTGATGTCCTACAATGTGATCATGATTTACAATTGATGTTCTGCCTAAATTGGGATTGAGGAAGAATTTGAAAGCTCTACACTGCCAGCACTCAAGTACAGGATGACCTGGATCACTGGAGCTGGAGATGGTGTGGCAGCAGCACTGCCTGGCAGATTGGAAAAGCTATTGGTTTCCATTTCCCTTTATAATCCCGCTGCATTTAATGTTGCAATCAAAGTTCAAGGTGAAATGGGGGAAAATAAATCTGGGAAATTCCCTTCCAATCCCTTTAAAGATGAAACAAGTTCAAGAGACTGTGCCAAATATGGTGTACAATGGGACCTCCTTCCTAGCCAGAAATATGTCCAGCTTGCTTTTGTAGTGAATCAGAGCTCACTTTACAAGCTTGGTCAACAGAACTAGCAAACTGTTAAATCTAACCTAGTTTTCTAAAGTGCACAAGTGAGCAACAATTATTGTCAACTAAAATATGTAATATTCCATAGAGATCTCCATACCCTTCCTTTCTTTACATCTTAAAACGTAATTGATTTCAATCTTCATTGTTCTGATGAAATCATTACCTGATACATTCCCTCTATTTGTACCTTCAAAGATGCTGCCTGACCTGCTGTGTATTATCTATTTGTTTGTTTGTTCATTATATATACATAAGTATGTATTTATCTCCTTTTGCACATTGATTGCTTGTCAGTTTTTATTTATAGACTCCAATCTGATAGCGTGAGACCTCTTCTTGTGCCGCAGTGAGGCTATCCTCAGGATGGAGGAGCAACACCTTACATTCTGTTTGAGTAGCCTCCAAAGTGATGGCATGAATATCGATTTCTCCTTCCAGTAAAAAAAATCTCCCCCTGTCCCCTCTTCTTCTATTCCCCACTCTGGCCTTCTCACCTGCCTATCTATCACCTCCCCTGGTGCCCTCCCTCCTTTCTCCTATGGTCTAGTCTCCTCACCTATCAGATTGCTTCATTTCCAGCCCTTTACGTTTTCCACCCACCTGGCTTCACGCATCACCTTCTATCTATCCTTCTTCCCCTCCCCCCACCTTTTATTCTGGCATTTTCCCCCTTCCCCTCCAGTCATGATGAAGGGTCTCTTCCAGAAATGTCAACTGTTTGTTCATTTCCATTGTTGCTTTCTGAACTGCTGAGTTCCTCCAGCACTTTTTGTATGTTATTTTTTTAATTTTCAGCATCTGCATAATTTCTTGCTTTTGTTTATATATAGTTATTCATAAATTTTATTATATTTCTTTATTTTCTTATAATTGCCTGCAATTAAATAAACATCAAGGGAGTATATGGTGACATATATGGACTTGGAAAATTTACTTTGACTTTGTACTCGGCATTTTCTATTGTTATTACAATCTTCTAAATCTGCGTTCAAATGCAAACTAAACCCATAACAGACATTTATAGGATGTGCAGTGGGACTAATTTTAAATGGCTCTGTAACAGTGATTTGTAATTCAGATAATGTTAGTCATGGCATGTAAAATGTGTTGAAAAAGGTGTTTGATAAACATGACTTCAAACCTGGCAAAAAGATATGGTCTTACGGATTGCAGTAATCCTTACCTTCCTATATTCTTCTAAGATATGGATGACCTAGAGTAGGCACCTCTTGAGAATTGAAAGATACCACTGGTCTTGCCACTGCAAAATCTTCCTAATTCACTAGAAGGATTGACAAACCGTTGTTGGTGTCCTCTTCCAGATCAACATCTTCAACAGTGAAACTTTAATTGCTCTTGGCTGGCTACATTAGGCTGGAAGCTTGCTCACCTATCTGACACGGGAAGCACCAAACGGGTGCTTTACCCTGAGCTCTGTCATTGGAAGACACTTCCAGGTGGATAGAGGAAATGATTCATGGATGGCAGCAAGCCTTGTTTGAAAAAAAATAACATTTCTACCAACCCTTGGTAATTCTGACCCATGATATCTGAAAATTGAGAACAAGCATGCAGGATGGTACAAGGAACCTTGAGGCCAAGCAACAGGAGAACACAGAAGCCTTGGAGATATGGCAGAACAATCACAGCATGTCATAGATTATCCACCCATCTGCACCTTCAGGCCTGCTGACCCACCCTGATCTGTGGGAGATACCACAGTTCAAAATATTGGCTCATCACTTATCATAGAACCCAATGGACTGGAGTGGAAGCCAGACACCTTGCAGCTTCATCGTCCCCACTGGATCAAAGGCAGTCGACAACATTTCGCCAGAGTCCTCTGTCTTGGCAAATAGATATTTTATCAGCCCTGTGACTTCCACTTTCACCACAGGGCATCATATGTTCCCCAGGTGAAGATCCTTCTGCTCCAAGGGATGAGGTCCTTGGAGTTTCTGCTGGTGTTTTTTTTATCTCTGGGTTTTTTACAGGATAGGTTTGCTCACCCCATCGTGCCCAACTCTCCTCCTTTTGCAGTTGTGCTTGGAACTGTCCATGGTAGAATTAGCTCAAGACATTGCCTAAGAAAAAAAAGTATAATGAATTATGTGGTTTATTGGGTGATCCATTAATGAAAGATCTATGATAAAAGCTGATGACATATCCTTATTAAGCAGTGTATCTCCTTCATATTATCTTCCGTGTAGATAGATTATCAGAAATGCAGAACCTACACATAAAGGTGACAAATTGCCATAACCAAGGTCACTGAACTGATTACAGATTCTGTAGAGGTGTTTTTTTTGTTTGGCTATTGAATTTTGTGATTCAGATGGAGTGTAAAAACCACAGAACCCACTTCATAGTCAATTCATCATCACAAAGGGTGTACTAGTTCCTGAGAGCTCATTCATTCATCCTAGCAAGGAAGTGCTAAGTAGAAGCTGTTTCACTTTCCATTGTAAGGGCTTTATTTTACAAAGGTAGGCACAGAAGAACTAACAGGGAGACAAAGCAAAACAAATCACACATGATGCACTTACATATGTATTGTATTTGTTTTTGTAGCTCTCAGCCATGGTGACAAGGTCAGTATTTATTGCCTGTCCCTTAATACCCCTTAATAAGATATAGGTGAGCCAGGTAATTGAACTGGTGTAGACCGTCTGGTGAAGATTGTCTCACAGTATTGTAGGGAAGCCAGAAGAAAGCAGCACCCATCATTAAGGACTCCCATCGTCCAGGCTATGCATTCTTCTCGCTGCTGCCATCATGAAGGAGGTACAGGAGTCTTCAGGTCTTCAGTCCCAGACCACCAGGTTCAGGAAGTTATTACTCTTCAACTATCGGGCCCCAGTCAGCATGGGAAGTGTCACTCACCTCAACACTGAAATGATTCTGCAGTCTATGGAGTCACTTTCAAGGACTCTACAACTCATGTTCTCAGTATTATTTATTTATTGCATTTGCATAGTTGCCTAATTTTTCACGTTGGTTACTTGAATGTCTTTGTGTGTAATTTTTCATTGATTCTACTGTGTATCTTTGTATCTACTGTGAATGCCCACAAGAAAATAAATCTCAGGGTAATATATGGTGACATATATGTACTTTGATAATAAGTGTCAGCTTTGAACTTTGAAGGGAATTCCAAGAATTAGATCTGAGAATAATGTAGCTGGAGCAATATATTTCCACACATAAGAGTTTCTACAGAAGCTGGAAACTCAGAGCAATGCACAAAATGCTGGAGGAACTCAGCAGGTCAGGAAGTATCAGTGGGGAGAAATAAACAGTGATATTTCAGGCGAAGGTCTTGAAGAAGGGTTCTGACCCGAAGGGTTAACTGTTTATTCTCCTCCATAGATACTGCCTGACCTGCCGAGTTCCTCTTGCATTTTGTGTGTTGTAATATATTTCCAAGTCAGGATGGGAATACTTTTTATCATATCTGTCCTAATTCACTTGAATCTCATTTCAGAAGAGTGACAGAATAGACTGTGTCCTATTTCCTTTCCTCTACTGCTAGTGTCTGGCTCCTAGGCCTATACCAGTGTATCAATACATAACGCATTCTGTGGCAGATTTAATTACAGGAAGGTAGTTAATTTCTGTTCCATTCACAATAGTGCAAGGAGAGTATCCAAAGTCAAAATTGTCAAAAGAAAGAGCTTTCAATCTAGGGCAAAGAAAACTAGTCAAAGAATTAGGCAGCAAGCAAGAAAAGATAGATCAGAGTCTTTCACACAGACTTCTCTGCGTTTGATCTCCAACAATGTTCCAGCAAAGCTCAGTGTAAGCTAAACTAAGTACATCATGTTCCATTTTAGTGCATTAGTCACCTGTACTCAACATACTCAGACAATCAGACATATTAGGTTTGACTGTCAAATTACTAAAACTTTTCTTTCTCCTGTTGGTGTCTCAGATTAATTTCATCCTCTCCTTTTCATAGAGTCATAGAATCAAAGAGAATTTCAGCACTAAAACAAGCCCTTCGGCCCAAATAATCCATGCCAAATTATTATTCTGCCTGGTCCTTTTATCTGAACCTGCACCATAGCTCTCCACATTGGTCCCATTCATGTACTTATCCAAACTTCAATTAAGTGTTGAAATCAAACCCGCATTCACAACTTCCACTGGGAATTTGTCACACACTCTCACCACCCTCAGAGTGATGTTCCCCTCACGTACAACTTAAATACTTCACCTCTAGTTCTAGTATCATCCAACCTCAGTGGGACAAGCCTGCTAACACTTACCCTATCTATATACCCCTCATAATTTGGTATACCTCTAACAAATCTCCCCTTATTCTTGTACACTCCAGGGAATAAAGTTCTAACCTATTCAACCTTTCTCAATGACTCAGGTCTTCATGTTTTCACCACTATGTGTGTCACTTCATCTTACTCTCCACCCAATCACAGAACCTTTTATTTGTTCCCTCCAACCCCTGACTTCCCCTCCACCTTCTCTATAATTTAAAACTTGCTTTCCAATACTGATGAGGACATTGAGCTGACACATCCATTATAGGCTTTATCTCTGAAGGATATTCCCAGTTATGGCTACATTTATCTGAGAAGATTAAGATATCCATTCTTCCAGAGATGATCTTGAGTGCTCCAGGAATTAAAGACTCGTCTCCTGGGGAGTGTTTCAGGGAGCTCCGAGAGAGAGATTATTAGTCCAGAATTTGTATTGGATTGTCAAAAACGCCCTAAAGGAGTGAAGTGAGGAACCTGGGTCAATTGACCTGGAGCTAATTGCACCAAATATTCACACAGGCAATGACTGAGATAACTTCAACGTGCAGCTAGCTCTGTTCATGCTACTTATTACATTAATGCACATTCACAAGGTATAATTTCATGAAATGTACGTTATTTGTCGAGGACCATTCTACCCACTGAGTTGTTGCTAACTCTCAAAGCAATCTCACCAATCCTATTTCCCTATAATATTTTTCTTCTTGCATACCCATTAAGTCTAGCTGATTTCTCCCATAACTCACCTACAGTTGCAGTAAATTACAGTCACATATCAACAAACATGATTCTTTGGTTTGGAAATAACTTAGAAGACGTGCAGCTCAGGTAGTTGATGGTTGGGTTGATTTGTTCTCCAGTCTTGGCAATTTGCTTGCAAACATTCCATCTCCATGTGAGAAGACATCGGCAGTGCACCGTTGATTGTGGTGTGCTCTCAGAATGCTTGGCCTTTATATGTTTTTCAATCAACTGATGTGTCATCATTTCGGAAACTCAGTGTGAAGTAGGTAGGAAATCTCGTTGCTGATTGGCTGTGTGGCGAACTTTCTGGGTTGTGGTCCGGAATTTTGCCTTCATTGGCTCATAAATAGGATCGAGATCTACATGTTTACAGAATTGTTCACGAAAAACCACACTTCTGGGAATTTTCTTGCATGCCATGTGTTTTTTTACCCCATTGCTTTCACAGATGTCCAGTCGAATTTGCACCCCTCTTGAAATTAATGGGTAGAGACGAGGGAGAGTTGCTTATGCGGCTTTATAGCTAGTTGACGTTCATGGATCCTTGCGGATAGCTTTCTCCCAGTATGGCTGAGGTAATATTTGCTGCAATCCTTGCATTGGATTCTGTTGACCATATTGGTCTTATCTGATAGCTTGGTTCATTCTTTTGGTCTGCAAAGTACTCTCCACAACATTGCCGTTGGCTTGTGTGCAACTACAATTCTCCGATCTTGAAGAAGTCATGCCATCATTCCTGAGATATTTTGAAAATATGGAAGGACAACCTGTTTGGTTGGTGCATTGACAACTTCGTAGGCATCTTCGCATGAAATTCTGCAGGGTATCCATTTCGTGCGAGAACTTTAAAGACACGTTTCTCCTCTTTATCCTTTAGTTCAGCCATACTGCAGTGTGTCTCTGCTCTTTTGAACAGCGTTTTGAATCAGCTCTTCTTGTGTGCATTTGGGTGGCTGCTGTGATAAATCAGGATCTGATCTGAGAAGTGAAAGTCATGGCACAAGCAAACATGCGACATGCAAGCGTGGTTTCCATGAACAATTCTGTAAACAAACACATAGACGTTGATCCTATTTAT
The DNA here is from genome assembly GCF_030144855.1 of Hypanus sabinus. Taxonomy (NCBI): domain Eukaryota; kingdom Metazoa; phylum Chordata; class Chondrichthyes; order Myliobatiformes; family Dasyatidae; genus Hypanus; species Hypanus sabinus. Next base: position 31,026,010 of record NC_082727.1, on the reverse strand, counting down.
GAGCCGATGTGGGCGAAATTCCAGACCACAACCCACAAAGTTTGCCACGAGGCCAATCAGCAGCAACATTCCCCCCCACATCACAACTGAGTTTCCAAAATGACGACCAATCAGCTGAATGAAAAGTTTATCAAGGCCAAACATTCGGAGGACACAACACAATCAACATCGCTCAGATGATGTCTCCTTGCATGGCGATGAAACGTTTGCTAGTAAGTGGCCAGTATCAGAGAACAACTCAACCCAACCATTTTTTTTTGGTTGTTTGAGAAAGCTTAAGCACTCCCAGCCCTACTCAATGAAACCTGCACAGCCACAGAGAGAATGTGCAAAATCTCAAATCTAGGTCACTAGAGAGCTGCAGTGGAAGTTGTTCCTGTGTTTCCCTGATGACCAGAGCTACAGACATAGCAATCGACAGACCTACTCATTTCAATGGGTTAGCGCAACAAGTAATGATATATGTGAACTTACAAACCTTTGGAGCTTGCTAGAAGTCTTGACTGATAGTAAGAGTATTTACTTAAATTTTCTGATACCTCAGTCAATGAAATGGAGGAGGGAGATGAGTGTTTTTTATTTCAAATATATCCCAGCAACCCTCCAAATTGATTACATAGCTACAATAGGAGGGCAGGCTCAAGGTGATCAACACCTTCTGAAAGGTACAAAGGACCTGGATGAAAGGCTGGAAAAACAATAGTAAACTCACACTTCAAGGACATTGAGGATATCAACATTTCTCCCCTTTCAACCACTGTACAAATCAGAATCAGCTTTATTATCACTAACATGTTGTCAAATTATTTGTTATGAGGAAGAAGTATAGTGCAATACCTAAAAATATACTATAAATTATAATGTACAAACAGTAGATTCTGGTTAATTGTGACACAGTGGGATCAATACATTTTGGCCCAATTAAATGGCTTTCCTAGTTTGCCAAAATTTCACGGAAATAGTTAAAAAGGTATAAAAAAGACTAATGGAGTAATAAATTATGTATTTATATGAAACACAGAACAAATTGGAACCCTATCAATAATACTAAAGTACTATAAAACTGTGTATTAGTTCCTAATAGTTATCAATGGAGGAACGCAACTAGCATATATCACTGTGTTCTTTTGATTGACTGCAAATGAATAAAATCAGCACAGACACCTAGTGCAGACGATGGACTGCCTTCATACAATACTTTCAGTGACTGCATCCTCCAAATCTTCATTTTCATTGTTATATTCAAGATAATTATCAATGTCTTCAAATTCTTTGTAGTTCTAATTTGCTGAAGTAATGAAATTATTTCAATTTCAGTTCCAGCTGTTTCTGGCATCTCTAAGCCTAAATGTTTGAAACTGCAGTGAGCAAAACAGTTCTGAATTGTCTTACTGCTTAGTTCTCACCAACTATCAGTGATAAAATCACAGCTTTTCAAACACAAGCACACGCAACTGGTGCTAGTTAGAAATTGTTCTGTCCCAATTAAATGGCATAGAGTCCCAAATAAATGAAAGAAATCCCGGCTATTTACTCAATTAGTTTTTGTTCTTTAAGAGCTGTCCCAAATAAGTGGCTGCTCTGATTAACTGATGGCCCAATTGACCAGATCCACTGATATAAATAATAAATAAGTTTCCATTGAGAGTTCTGCTGCCACAAGTCACCTCAAGGCACCCTGGAAGTGATTTAGAAGTTACAATCCTGATTAAGAAGTTACAGAACCTGGTTTCTGTACCTGACTCTGCAATTGGATCCTCGATTTCCAAACCACTAGACTACAATCTGTGCGGATTGGTGATAATATCTCCTCCTCGCTGATGATCAACACTGGTGCACCTCAGGGATGTGTGCTTAGCCCACTGCTCTACTCTCTCTATACACATGACTGTGTGGATAGGCATAGCTCAAATACCATCTACAAATTTGCTGATGATACAACCATTGTTGGTAGAATCTCAGGTGGTGATGAGAGGGCGTACAGGAGTGAGATATGCCAACTAGTGGAGTGGTGCCACAGCAACAACTTGGCACTCAATGTCAGTAAACTGAAAGAGCTGATTGTGGACTTCAGGAAGGGTAAGACAAAGGAACACATACCAATCCTCATAGAGGGATCAGAAGTGGGGAGAGTGAGCAGTTTCAAATTCCTGGGTGTTAAGGTCTCTGAGAACCTAACCTAGTCCCAACATATCGATGCAGTTATGAAGAAGGCAAGACAGCAACTATACTTCATGAGGAGTTTGAAGAGATTTGGTATGTCAACAAATACACTCAAAAACTTCTATAGATGTACCGTGCAGAGCATTCTGACAAGCTGCATCACTGTCTGGCATGGAGGACTTACTGCACAGGACCAAAAGAAGCTGCAGAGGGTCATAAATTTAGTTGGCTCCATCTTGGGTACTAGCCTGCAAAGTACCCAGGACATCTTCAAAGAGCAGTGTGTCAGAAAGGCAGTGTCTATTATTAAGGACCTCCAGCATCCAGGGCATGCCCTTTTCTCACTGTTACTGTCAGGTAGGAGGTACAGAAGCCTGAAGGCACACACTCAGTGATTCAGAAACAGCTTCTTCCCCTCTGCCATCCGATTACTAAATGGACATTGAACCTGTGAACACTACCTCACTTTTTAAATACATATTATTTGTTTTTTTTTCCACGGCTTCTAATCTATTCAATATATGCACACTGTAATTGATTTACTTATTTATTTATTATTATTATCATTTTATTTATTTTTCCCTTCTTCTATATTATGTATTGCATTGAACTGCTGTTGCTAAGTTAACAAACTTCACGACGCATGCCGGGGATAATAAACCTGATTCTGAAATAAGTCGTTCAAAAAGAGAGCAAAAATAGTGAGGTAATGCTCATGGGTTCATCGTCCATCCAAAAATCTGATGGCAGAAGAAAGAAGCTGTTCCTAAAATGTAAAGTGTGTGGCTTCAGGCTCATGTACCACTGCTTGGTAGAGCTAATAGGACTTGATGTTTCAATCCCTATGGTAAAGTCGACACTCTTGATGTTGGCAGTAGGCTTGGAGTGGTGACGAGGAGGGTAGCTACGTCATCGGGGTCATCAGGTGGACACCCTCCTTCTTTGACGTTTCATTGGTAAGCCCACAACGTCTCCAGAGGGTTCAACGGTGCTACCTGGCGTCCCAGATACACCCCCTTCAGTTGCGTACCCTCCTGTCTTCATCTTGGAGCCCAGGTGTTGCTTTTCCTTTTAATCCAAATAGCTACAGTCCCACAAAATGCAGTAAGCATTAACAACAGGGAAATTTATACAACTGATCCCATAGGCCTCTTTCCTGATTTTTCATTCATATTTACAATCTGCAGTCACTATTCAAGTAAAAGCCAGATATCAATGTGAATAGCATTTTATATCATTGTATGCCATAGTTAAAATGGGTCTTTGAAATCACTTTCTGTAAAAAAAAACTGATTTGCGGTAAAATAAGTGGTTTCCATTGAAGGAATATGTGTAACCACTCAGGAGGGGGAGAAAAACACGTGATCCCATTCATTTCTCATGTTAATGCAAAACATAAAATGTTCCATAGGACAAACAAGAGGCAAAGTCAAGCCAGGCAGGTTTATATACTTTGAATAGATTCCAGTCCTAATAGGAAAAATGTCCCCAACCTCAGCCCCTCTGAGCATGTCTATCTCAGAACACAGTTCCCAAACTCCAACACTTCATGTTCAGAATCTGAATCTGAACCGTTTATTACCACTGTCTTATATGATTTGAAATCTGTTGTTTTGTCACAGCAGTGCAGTGCAAAGACATGAAAATTACTATAAATTATAAAATAAATAAATAGTGCAAAATAGAGGAATAATGAACTGGTGCACATGGGTTCAGGGGCCAATCAGAGATCTGATGATGAATAAGAAAAAGCTGTCCCTGAATCACAGAGTGAGGTGTCTTCAGGCTCCTGTACCTCTTCCCTTATGTTAGTAACGAGGAAAGGGCATGTCCTGGATGGGGCGAGTCCTTAATGATGGATGCCGCCTTTATGAGGCAACGCCTCTTGAAGATGCCTTTGATGATGGGGAGAGTTACGCCAGTGGTGCAACCAGCTACGTCTGAGGCACCTTGCAGCCCCTTGCACTCCTTTGGATTGGAGACACCATACTAAGCTGTGATGCAACCGGTCAGAATCTGTAGAAATTTGCAGGAGTCTTTGGTGACATACCAACATTCCTCAAGCTCCTTAGGAAGTAGAACAATTGGTGTACCTCTTTCATGATTGCATCAATATGTTGGGCCCAGGATAAGTCCTCCAAGATGCTGAACCAGGCACTCATAATGATTAGGGGATGGTGTTGATAGTAAAGAAGCTTATCATAAATGACAGGGGTGTCTTCATCAGTTAGGGAAGTGGGCTGAGGAGTGGCAAATGGATTTCAATACAGATAAGAGTGAGGTGACGTATTTTGGGAAATTAAACCAGTGTAAGACTTGCTTTATAAACAGTAGGTCACTAGGGATTATAATGGAACATAGGGTCCTAGGAATACAAGAGCATGGTCCATTGAGTTTTTAACTTTGTCACACAAGACTTATGGGAAAGAAACTTAGCACACAGTCTTTCATTCATAGAAATTGGAGCATTATATTGCAGTTGTATAAGTTGTTGTCCAGTTGGTCACCTTGTTATATGTGGTTAAACCAGAAAGAGGACAGTTAAGATTTACAAGGATGTTGTCAGGACTAGAGAGCCTGAGAATGAGGTGTGTCCACATAGAGGTTTGAAGGACACCATGAAGGACATAGATAAGGTGGATAGTGGTGGACTTCTTCCCAAGATATGGGAGTCCAAAAACGGGATGAGATTGGAAAGATTTAAAAGATGAGGAGCAACTTTTTCGCATAGAGGGTGGTGAGTATTTGGAACGAGCTGCCAGATTAAGTGTTTGAGACAGGTACAATAGCATAATTTAAGAAGCACTTGGATAGGTATGCAGAGGGGCGGCCCTGAAACAGGTAAGGGGCAAATGCAGGAAACTAGGACCAGATGGGTGGGCATTGAAGCCAGCATGGACCCACTGGGCTGAAGGGCCTGGGCCCATGCTGTATTGCTCTGTGATTCTATGACTTTATAATGGGAATAAAGCACCTCATACAAAAGCCCAAACAGAAACTTCAAACAGTTGGGGATAGTTAACAAACTGCTCTTTTCATGCTATACTAAAATGATTCATGGTGAATTCTATGATCCTTTCCTACCTTGTGGGTCTCTATATGTGAACAAAGCTTCACATGGTGCACTATTTGAAACTCTGTGACTCAGTGTCAGTTCTATTTGTTTGGAGATTATTTACATCACTTCACTGCAGCAGCTATATTTTAGCATGTGTCATTCCCTGACGCATATTCATTCTGAGTATTCCTATATCACTACCTGTCCTAAAATATCCTGCTATTTTTGAAGATTTAATCAGGTTGTATTCTACTTTCACATTCTGCAAAACTAATTTGACCTCATTTTTCATCATCTGTAATAATGTCATTTTTTTGCTGTCTCTTATAACATAGGCGCATACAATAAAAGTATAGAGTTGTACAGGAAATTAGCTCTTCAGTCATCCACTCTGCACTTTGTTGTTTGTCCGTCGCATTCGACAATGACAGGGGACCTGTGTGGGAGAGTTTTTAAAGTGGAAAGACAATTGGACTTGGACAGTTCCACTCCCTTGACCTTGGAAGTCTGCGTCCAGTGGTACAATTAGTCATCACAAACTGGGGCCTTCCTTGGTTACAGTGGATGGCTATGACTTCTCTTCTGCCTTGTCATGGTCTTTGCTCTCCACTAAGTGTTACAGAACTGCCTTCTTGGCCGTTGTGTCTCACTGTTGAACTCATCTAATACTAGGCATCCATTAACATTAATCATAAGCTAATACTGTTTTATTCTCCCCACATTTCCATCCAGGAATTCCCCAGGATTCAACCACTCACCTATGCATGAGGAGCAAGTTGCAGTCACCAGTTAATCTACTAACACACATGCCTTCAGGGGAATGTTCAGATTTCACACGGATAGCACCTGAGGCCAAGATTGAACCCTGGACACTGGAACTTTGAGGCAACAGCACTACCCAGAGTACAACTGTTTCGCCCTGTGCCACATACTGCAATCCAATTTTAAGCAACATGCACAAATAAATTGTAAATGAGATTATCAGCCAATAAGATGTTATATTGGGTTTGTTTGAAGGGCAAAAATCAGCAGGGCTTCCTGACTCTATCATTGCTCTCCTGTTACATTAATATCCAGCTAAGTTAGAAAGATGGAAATGAAGCACCAAAAATAATTTTTTCATACAGAGATTGGATAGAATTTGCAACATTGTACCTGAGGAACTGTAGACTCTCACAACATTCAAGAAGCAAGTAAGTTGAATTGCCAAGAACAAAATGCAATAAAGATTAGCTTTATGTGTCACACGTACACCAAAACATTGAAATATCTTGCTTGTGTCAAATCAAATCAGTGAGTATTGTGTTGAGCAGACCACAAGTGTCGACACGCTTCTGGTGCCAATATTGCAGCTTTGGAATGTCGATGGTATCTGGAACACTTAAAGCAAACCTATGCAGTCACAGGGAGAATGTACAAACTCTTTTCAGACAGTGGCAGGAATTAAGACCATAAGATTTAGGAGCAGTAGGCCATTCAGCCCATCGAGTCTGCTCCATCATTCAATCATGGGCTGTTCCAATTCTTCCAATCATCCCAACTCCCATGCCTTCTCCCCATACCCTTTGATGTCCTGGCTAATCAAGAATCTATCTATCTTTGCCTTAAATGCACCCAATGATTTGGCCTCCACAGCCGCTCGTGGCAACAAATTCCACAGATTTAACACCCTCTAATTAAAGTAATTACTCTGCATCTCTGTTCTAAATGGACGTCCTTCAATCTTGAAGTTGTGCCCTCTTGTCCTAAACTCCCCTACCATGTGAAATAACTTTGCCATATCTAATCTGTTCAGGCATTTTAACATTTGGAATGTTTCTATGAGATCCCCTCTCATTCTCCTGAACTCCATGGACTTCAGCACAAGAGCTGCCAGACGTTCCTCATATGGTAACGCTTTCATTCCCGGAGTCATTCTCATAAATCTTCTCTGAAACGTCTCCAATGTCAGTGTATCCTTTCTAAAATAAGGAGTCCAAAACTGCATACAATACTCCAAGTGTGGTCTCACAAGTGCCCTATAGAGTCTCAAAATCACATCCATGCTCTTACATTCTATACCTCTAGATTGCATTCGCCTCCTTCATCACTAACGCAGCCTGGAGGTTAACCTTTAGGGTGTCCTGCACAAGGACTCCCAAGTCCATTTGCATCTCTGCGATTTGAATTCTTTCTCCATCTAAATAATAATCTGCCCATTTATTTCTTCCACCAAAGTGCATGACCGTACACTTTCCAACATTGTATTTCATTTGCCACTTCTTTGCCCATTCCCCTAAACGATCTTAGTCTCTCTGCAGGTTTCCTGTTTCCTCAACACTACCTACTCCTCTGCCTATCTTTTTATCATTGGCAAAGTTAGCCACAAATCCATTAATCCCATAGTCCGAATCATGAATTGAACCCTGACTGGTAATCACTGGTGCTGTAATAGCATTGTGCTATCTGTTACACCACCATGCCGCCCCAATTACCAATAGTTCAATGCAGGTAAATGAGATTTGTATAGATAGGTACATTGTTGGCTTGGAGTGAGCCAAAGGACCTGTTTCTATGCTGCATAACTCTATGATTCAAAATGTAAGTTTTAATTGTGCATAACACTACCAGAATGAATTTCAAACCCACAAGTGGCTCACCCACTGGAGATGCTACCACGAGGTCACACTAAAAGGCTTTAAAAATACAAACTATTTATTTTCACACATGGTTCTTCCCATTTGGCAGCATCTGCCCTCATCTTTTGCAAATGAATTAACATGTCCAAAAGCTGATCTCCTTTCAACCTCCCTTTTGTTTCTACCTGGCATGTTTCCTACATCTAGTTTCCTGCTTTAAATATCATGACTAGTTTTTTTTATATTTTTAGTCCTGACTCTGCTATCTTACTGCATATATTGTATAAAAGAATGAGTTTTTGACTTTGACCCACAGCCTCATGGGAAGAGGCAGGTTAATTTATGCCTTGCAGCTCATAATTTTCCTTTCAGATTGTCATTTTTTTTCTCTCGAACTTCAAAGAGATGCCCTGAAATTCATGATTCTCACTCCATGGTGTCAATTTCTAAATTCAGATTAAATGCTTTTAAAGTGAGCTCTTGGCATTAATTCAGATCTCACAATTTCGCTGATTTATTAAGGCACAACTGTTTGCAAAGAGACTCCAGTTATTTAGGGTGAACACTGTTACAATAAAGTATTTTTAGCTCTGATTTTTGCCAGGATCAGTCTTCCTTAATTGGTAGTGTTATTCTATCACTGCCACCCAAGCAACATTCAATTATTTATCTGGAATGAAACTTAAAAACCTTTTTATATTTCCTGAACTGAAATTTAAGAAGTTGATTTTTCAAAATTGCTCTGTTGAAGACCAATTGGTAAATCACAGGATCTATTTTCTTGATTAAGGAAGCATTTAGGCTGATTTGATAGCCAATGCACATAAATGACTGGTCTTGAGGAATTAAGCAATTTTATTTTGTAATACTGTATGCTCTGTCCATAAACCATGAAACCTTTAATTACCTCCTTCAAATTACTCAAATTTTTAACAAAATAAGCATTTTGAATATATCAATAAAGATACCAGAAAATAAATTCTAGACATCTCTTTCTCCCTTATTAGGGAAAGAGAGAGAAGAGAGAGCCTGTGGTATGTCAAATACCGAGTGAGCAAGTAGTTTTTGCTGCATGCTTGACTGCTCGGCGGGGTGGGGGGGGGGGCGGGTGCCATGGTTTTTCTCCCCAGTGGGGGAGGGGGATCATTGCTTTGCTGCTGTTTATGAGTGGGAGAGGGTAGCTGGGGGGGGGCTGTAGGGTTCTAACATTTAACTGTCATGCATTCTTAGGGGGCAAGCCTCTGCTTTTGCGAATGATTGCAAAGAAAAAACATTTTAGGATGTATATTGTATACATTTCTCTGACATTAAATGTACCTTTGAAACCTCTGAAATCAATAAGATTGAAAGAACGCAAAGAAAATTTACAAGGATATTGCCAGGTCTTGAGGCCATGTGTTATTGAGTAGGCTTGAATAGGTTTGGACTTTATTCCCTGGAGTTTAGGAGAATGAGGTGAGGTTTGAAAGAGGTATACAAAATTATGAAGGTTATAGGTAGGGTAAATACAAACATGCTTCTTCTGCTGAGATTGGGTTAGACTAGAATTGTTTAAGGGAAACATGAGGGGGAACCTCTTCACTCAGAGGTGGAATGAGTTGCCACTGAAAGGAGGATTCGGGCTTGATTTCACATTTTAAAGAAGTTTGAATATGTAGATGGACATGAAGGATATGGAGAGCTATGATCTAGGTGTAGGTCAACAGGACTAGGCAGAATAATAGATGGACTGAATGGCCTGTTTCTGTGCTGTACTCCTCTATCAGTTTACGACTCTATAACACTTTTCACTGGTTGTGATAGTGAATCTACTTCACCTCTTCAGTTTCTCCTGACTCTGCTGAAGCCATTGAAAGGGAAATCAAGGAGATTTGTATGAAAGAAAGTTGATTGATGTCACCTTTTTCATACTGTCAACCAAAGTCAAGTGGATGAGCAAGATACTGGAAAACAGACAGAATATCACAATGAGAATCAGGTTTATTATCACCGGCATGTGTCATGAAATTTGTTAACTTAGCAGCAGCGGTTCTATGCAATACATGATAATATGGAAAGAAAAAATAAATCAATCAATAAATTACTTCAAGTATATATATTTAGAATAAATTTAAAATAGTACAAAAACAAAAATAATATATATTTTTTAAAAAAGTGAACTAGTGTTGTTGGGATCAATGTCCATTTATGAATCCAATGGCAGAGGGTAAGAAACTGGTCCTGAATCACTGAGTGTGTCCCTTCAGGTTTCTGTACTCCTTCCTGATGGTAACAATGAGAGGAGGGCATGCTCTGGGTGATGGGAGTCCTTAATAATGGATGTCATCTTTCTATGACACTGCTCCTAGAAGATGTCCTGGGTACTATGGAAGCTAGTACCCAAGATAGAGCTGACTTTTACAATTTTCTATAGCTTCTTTCAGTCCTGTGCAGTAGCAACCCCCACCCCCTCCCATACCAGACTGTAATGCAGTCTTTTAGAAGGTTCTCCACAGTACACTTACAGAAGCTTTTGAGAGTTTTAATTGACAGACTACATCTCTTCAAACTCCTAATGAAATATAGCCGCTGTATTGCCTTCAAGGTTTAGAGATTTTTACACCCTAGAACTTGAAATTACTCACTGTCTCTACTTTCAGTCCCTGTATTGGTTCATGTTCCCTCATCTTATCCCTCCTGAAGTTCACAATCAGCTCTTTTCCCTTACTGACACTGAGTGCAATGTTATGGCTGCAACATGACTTAACCAGCTAGTATATCTCGCTCCTGTACGCCCTCTCATCTCCATCTGAGATTCCACCAGCAATGGTTGTATCATCAGCAAATTTATAGATGGTAGTTGAGCTATACCTAGCCACACAGTATTTAAAAAGTTGGTAAACACTGGATGGGCCGATCGTAAAAATAAACAACAAAATATTTAGTCTGATCGTCTGGGACTCTGAATGCTGCCCAGAATCATCATCTAGGGTCCCCATTTACCTGAGCCTATTATGGAGGATTATTGTCATTGACCTTCCTCTCATGAAGCCTACCAATCTGGTCCAGATCATGACTAAATTTCTGGAAATGTGGTGCGATCCTAAAAGGAAGTTTAGTCTTCTGTCAAAGCTATCATTGATTTCAATAGTCTCAAACTGATTGATTTCAATAGTCTCAAACGGTTTTTTCTCATTAAAATCTATTAAAGATAAAGCAAGTGTTATAAAACATTTTGACTCTTCAAAATTCAAAACACAGTTATTATCGAAGTATGTATACATTATACAACCTTGAGATTAGTCTCCTTATGGGCAGCCACGAAATAAAGAGACTCCAAAGATCCCAAAATAAGTCTGACAAATGCCCAATGAGCATCGTGAAAAAAGACAAATTGTGCAAAAAATAAAAGTGAGCAAATAGCATTTAGAACAAAAGTGACACCGAGCCCAGAGCAGCTGGAACAAGCTCACTGCCACAGCCTCAGCTCAGAACATAGCAGGGTAAACATGAGAGAGCTTGCAGACATGAAGCCTAGAACAGTCACAGCAGGCCACAACCTCAGCATCAGAGCAGCACAAAACAGAGTAAAATTGCGGAGCAGCAAGCAGAACTGGCCAGACCCTCGCCTCTGGTCCTCACACCCTGCCTTTTCAATCCATCTTGCCCAGTGTTTAAATCATCCAGAATTCAGGCCATTCCTTGCTCTAAGACCCAGGCTCTTCACATCGATATGCTTTGAGTCTGGACCCTGCCACCACATTTCAGCCCTTTCCAAATCAACCCCGTGCTTAAATCAGTCGAATCCCGCTCTCAGTTTAGGTGAACGGGCCCTGACTCTGCTTCTCCTCTGCTTCACTTGCCTCGATTTTGCCTCAAGAATGCCTCAACCTTGACCTGAGTTTGCCTTGCACCCTCACCCTTCGACCCCTCAATTCAGCCTTTTCATTGTTAGCAGTGATCACTTAGCTAATATTTTTTTTTACAGGAAAGTGTTATTAATAAAGTACATTGCTGTTTTTCTTGTTTTGTTAAATCACCAGTAAGTAATCACTCATCTTCAGCACCAGCTTAAACCGGAAGAACATGAAACTTCAAACCAAATCTAAATTTAAAAATACAAATATACCTACAAATAAAGAAGGTAATTTTAGAAGTATCATGAGACTTCTCTGCATTCTAACCCCTGTGAACTCAATATTATCTTAATTTCTCTGCCATATAATGGTGTAAGTTTGAGTAATGATGTTGAAGAATTTCAGCAAGATTGGATCCTGTTACTGGACACTGATCTCTGACCTGCCTTGAGAAGGCTCTTGAGAAGGTGTTGGCTAGCCATCTTCTAGAACCATGGCAGCAGCTCTGGTGAACGAATTTTCATAGTATTAATATAGGAATGAATCCCAGGATTTTGACCCAGTCACAATAAAGCACTGGTGATATGCACGAGGGATTCTGCAAATGCTGGAAAGCCAGAGTAACACCCTCAAAATGCTGGAGGAGTTCAGCAGGTCAGGCAGCCTCTATGAAGAGGAACAGAGTCAATGTTTTGGCCCAAGACCCTTCATAAGTATCAGTGATAAATTTACTAATCCACATGGTCTGCAACTTGGAGACACCCGAAGCCACGGATAGTGAGGTCAGCTGAGAAGATCATCGGGGTCCCTCTTCCCGCCATTACAGACATTTACACCACACGCTGCACCCGCAAAGCTAACAGCGTTGTAAAGGACCCCGTGCGCCCCTCATACAAACTCTTCTCCCTCCTGCCATCTGGCAAGAGGTATCGGGCTCTCGAGACCAGACTGTGCAACAGTTTCTTCCCCCAAGCCATCAGACTCTCAATACTCTCTAGACTCAATGTAGAGTCTAGACTGACACCTACATCATTTATTATTATATTGAAATTTGTCCTCTACTGTGCCAGTTGTCTTGTTTATTATTAATTAATTAATTATTGTTCTGCCCTGCACTGTTTTGTGCACCTTATGTAGTCCTGTGTAAGTTTGTAGTCTAGTGTAATTCTTGTGTTGTTTTACGTAGTCTAGTGTAACCTTGGGTTGTCTCACATAGTCTAGTGTAGTTTTGTGTTGTTTCATGTAGCACCATGGTTCAGGAAGTACATTGTTTCATTTTTACTGTGTACTGTACCAGCGTTTATGGTCAAAATGAAAATAAAAAGTGACTTGACTTGACTTGAACTTTCACTTTCCTGCAGCTCATGTCCTCTTCAGGTGTTAGAGATTGTGGGTTTGAAAAGTGCTGTTAGAGTATCCGAGAGCAACTATAATGCAGCTTGTAGATGTTGCATTCATTGTGAATCCCTGGTGGAGGGAATAAATGTTTGATTGATAGATGGAGTAACCAATCAAATGGGCTGCATCAACTAAAAGAGTTCACACATGTGAGGCATCAAGCAGAACCCTAAGGTCAAGTATCTAAAAGCTCAAACTTCTGGACAGAAAGTAAGACTCTTTGCAAAGTAGTATAGTGTCAACTTACTCAGAAATCTGTGGTGATATTTTTAAGAGAAAAATGTTTCTGTTTCTTGCATTGACAAGATTCTCATTTCAAGCCCTTGGCTCTTACCTGCTGCACCCTCCTGCTCACTCAGTCTTGTTAAATGACTCATTTATTTTTTAGTTTCCAAAATCATCCCTGCTGCACGTAAGGTTTGTGTACATTTTCTCTTTCTGCATGTAAACTATACATTTTTTGATCACCCTTATTCTGAAATGTCAGTTACTGGTGACATTAAAATAGCATCATTGAATTCAGATAAAGGAGTCCAAAATCTGTGCATTAGAATGCGGAAATACTGTTTTTAATAAGCTCACTCACACATATGGTGAGACTTCAGTCCAAATTGGAATGGTCAGTGCTTTATACCACACAGAATGACATTTTACATGGCATAGCAGTCCATAATCAGTGCATCAATTTAGCTTCTGTTAAAATTTACAGTGAACTTTTAGCATTTTAATTACTTACCAGTAAGTGTAATGAGCAGAATGTCTGATCCCACTCATAAAGCCAACAATAACTCATGTTATCTGGTCAGCACAGCAATCCGATATGAATCATCTTCCATTGCTGCTTGCTGCATGCGGCTACACAAAATATGAGCAATTTTAAATTGAGATCTCATATTTGCTATTTACATTAATTCAGTCCTGTGTGAGCACAGTAAACTCAGGCATTCGCTGGAATGGTAATTGGGATGGTTTAATTTTCATGTGGCCATTCCAAATTAATGAGAAGTGTTTTAACTCATCAAGATCATCCTTTATCTTTCATCAGTGAAAACAACATGCAAAATTTAGATGAATATTGAATTTGGCTTTCTTATAAAAAAGCCCAAGTAAGTTTTTTTTTGTTTTCTGTGACAGATGGTTAAAATCTCTGATAATTGGTTGAAATCAGCAATGGTTATATTTCGTTTCAATATGTTTGCTGTGCTATCAAGGGATAAGGAGAATTTCTTGAATTTAATGCATGCATCCTGTTTTACATAGTATCACATTGGACTTTATCTATAAACAACAAATGTTCTTTCAGCCTGACAAACTGGTGCCTCAAGACTCCTCTTACAGATATTAGAAGAGAGCTATCAGTGAAAAGCCCTGCTCAACTTGGTTAGTGATGGCACAGTAGTGTAGCCGTTAACCTGACGATATTACAGCAGCAGTGACCCAGGTTCATTTTCACCACAGTTTATATGTTTATGACTGTACAATTGGGTGGCAAGGCATCATTTAAACAGAGGACCTGTTATTATGCTGTATCTCTAAATAAAGTAAACTTTCTCAAGAATACAGCTGAGTGATGTATTAAGTCAGTGTTCAATGCACTACCATTTCAAGCCAAAGAAGCTCACACAAATTCAGTAATGATAAATCCCCTATCAGTGCACTGTTGAGGCTCATTTCTAGCCTTTACAATATCTAATGATTTCAAGTTACATAATAGGAAAGATCTGATTAACTGTGAATGATAAAAACTGTTCTCTTCACTCAGCTCACAGCAATGGGAACCAATCAATGCAGCAACCTATTTTTCTCTCTAATTCTCTTATTACTGTCGCTTTCAATACCGACATTGAGGTAACTCCCAGAGAAGGAGAAACGTGAAACAGCAAGTGCCACCACCCTCATTTTTCTCAGTTGTTCTCTGAAGTCCCTTCCTCAGAGGTGGTGGCGATATTATATAGAAACAGAAAAAAGCAGAGGGTAGGGGTCATTCCATAGAGGTGGTAAGGTCACATGTAATCATTGCTAGAAAAACATAGCTGCTATGACATCATTCACCATCTTGTGGTCCACTGCAGTGAGGCTAGCAGATTTAAGGGAAAAACATAACTTGTCCAACAACAGTCAAGGGTTAGTTGATATTACCACATTCATACACATGTCATTTGCAGTCCTTTTAGTTGAGGCAGCTATGATTGCAATTGGTGTACCAATACAACTTAAAATGATAGAATCACTCAGTAAGAGAAAAGTTTATGGACCCACCAATCCTGCATTGATCATCAATCACTAATGCTATTTTTTAATCTCCATATACTTGCATCAATTCCTACCTCCCAAGGGCAGTCTAGAGCAGCCAACCAATCTACTGAACCACTGTTGTCTTTTGTGTTATTGTCAATAATTAAAAACTCATTTCAGCAGTGTGCATCTTAAGAATGATTGATAATTTTGCCAAATCGGGGGTACTAGTGTATATTACTGCTGTCTTTCATGTTGACGTTTGGCCAAGTGGTTAAGGCGTTCGTCTAGTTATCTGAAGGTCGCTAGTTCGAGTCTTGGCTGAGGCTTGCATATGTGTCCTTGAGCAAGGCACTTAACCACACATTGCTCAGCAATGACACCAGTGCCAAGCTGTATGGGTCCTAATGCCCTTCGCTTGGACAACAAGGGAACGAGAGGGGAGACTTGCAGTTTGGGCAACTGCCGGTCTTCCATAAAAAAAACCTTGCCCAGGCCTGCGCCCTGGAAACTTTCCAAGGTGCAAATCCATGGTCTATCGAGACTAACGGAGGCCTAACCTACCTACTGTTGTAAAAAGATTTACTTTAATGCCTTCCCTATTTGACATTCTTACAAGTGGAGCCATGGTTGCTCCATGGTTAGCACAATGCTAGTGGGGGCCTCAGAGTTCAGAGTTCAATTCTGGTGCCCTCTGTTAGAAAATTTGAAGGTGTTCTAGTTCAAAGGTTCAAAGGTCCAATTTAATGTCAGAAAAATGTTTACAATATACATCCTGAAATGCTTTTTCTTCACAAACATCCACAAAAACAGAGAATTGCCCCAAAGAATGAACAACAGTTAAACATAAGAACCCCAAATTCCCCCCCCCCCCCAGCTCTCCTCCCTCCTGCATGTAAGCAGCAGCAAGCAATGATCCCCCCTCCCCCCACTGGCAAAAAAAAGCATCAGCACCCACCACTGAGCACTCAAGTGTGAGCAAAGCAATAGCAAAGAGACAGACTTGCAGTTACCCCAAAGACTTCGCATTTCACCCGGCATTCGACATACCACAGGCTCTCTCTCTCCCTAATAAGGGAGAGGGAGGTGTCTCCGTTTTTCCCAGCGAGCATGGAGACATAACAATCAACTTGCTGGTTTACAATGTTAGAAGTCTGTTATGTCAATTTTTCAGAGCTCCGTTCCCACAGCTCTCAAAGATCCCGGGTCTTTGGGCACACAGCAGAAGATTTGCTGACTCCCCCGATGACACATGGGTCTCCTGCTGTGACACTGACCCTCGATCTGCCCGTCTCCAGAGCCCTGAGATCCTAGGTTTCCACCTGTAGTGCAAAGACGTTTAGTTAGGAGGTTAGTTGGTCATTGTAAGTTGCCCTGTGATTGAGTTAGGGTTAAAATCAGTGGGTTACTGGCCGGAATGGCTCAGTGGAGTTGAATGACCTGTGCTGTGTTGTATCTCTGAATTTAAATATATATATAAATAATTAAAAATAACACTGGTGTTGATGGCCTTGAGCTACAGAATGCTGTGATGTCAAGGGTCAACTTTATTCACCCTGAAAATTTACATGTATTAGGAAATTATTGTGGTGTGCTGACGTGACTTGCATAAAAAACAACATTCAACAATTATAAAGAATAAAGAATTACATAAAAAATAAAGTAAGAGGTTAAAGGACAGACATGGAATAAAATGTATAAATACTAGCATGTATTTACAATGTGAACGGCATTAATTTAAGTTCATTGCCAACAGAGAGGAGGTGGAAGAGCTCGAGTCTTGGTGCCAGGCAAATAATCTCTTCCTCAATGTCAGAAACACAAAGAAGATGGTTATTGATGTCAAGAGAACTCTCACCACTCAAGTCCTTCTTCACATTGGCAGCACAGCGGTGGAAACTGCAAGCAGTTTCAGACTCCTGGGAGTGTACATCTCACACTGGGATGGTCCCAGAACACATCCTCCACTGTCAGGAATGCTCACCAATGCCTCGACTTTCTGAGGAGGCACATCAATACTCACGACCTTCTACAGTTGAGATCTTGACTGACCTTTGACCTCAGTGCCAACCCCCCCCCCGTACTAAGCTCATATTCCCTCATTTTCTTAATATCCAAATATATGCACCTCTGCTTCAATAGTAATCAGCAACCAGCCTCTTCAGCCCCCTTGTGTAGAAGATTCCAAATACCATAAGTTTGCACCTTGGAATGATTTTTTTCAACACTGATGTTGCAAGTGCTTCCTTGTAACCGAGCCTGCTGGTGCTCATTCACTGGGAAACCCAGAAGTGAGATAATAATGAGGTGGTCAAGTTGAAAGGCCATTGACAGGCATACGTCAATGCTTCCTAAGCACAAACAACCTTCCTTTCCTTCGCTCCTGGCACTCTGTGCTCTTAAATCCAGAGCAATAATATACTATAAAGCTCTTGACAGTTCCAAATTGGAGAAATGTCTGTAAATTCTTTAGCACTTACCCGGGCAGAGTTACTTCGGCAGCATTTAGAGTGCAGATTTGTCTACTTAGCTGCAGCTTGGGTCCCTGGCTGTCCATCTTCCGTCAACCTTGCTAGCTTGTTCCCTGTGTTGCTCCATTCCTATGGGATGGTGAGAGCAGGAAATTATCATTTTTAAACTTCTAACATGAGATTAGACCAGCTTAAGGTGTTCCTGTGAAATGTAAAGGAAAAAGTGATGGGTGATGGCTTGATTCAGTGGTTACACCCTTGATTACACCCTGTACACTGACAGTCAAAACCAAGCATGGTGAGACTGCTTGCTCCAGGAAGTGTTACCACCTTCAGCAATCCATACAAAATGCTGCAGGCCAGGCAGCATCTGTGGAGAGGAATAAACAGTCCACTTTTCGGGTTGAGACCCTTCATCAGAAAGTTATCACCTATTGCCTCAGATTCATGCTGATCCTCACCCCAGCCTAACCCAACCAGTTTACTAACAATGCAAAGCACACATTTCTTCAAACCAATTCTGTGCTAGCTGTGAAACCACACCTGCAGATTAATTTAATATTTATGAAGCTATATTGGTACTGCTGTATAGAAATTGTTTCCATTCTGAATTCAATGACTATATTAAAAATGCAAATGGTATTTTGTAGCCATGGCTAAATTTCCCAGAGAGTTAGTAAGAATCTATTAATATTCGCAGCACTCTGCAATTACTGAGCAATTTTCACACATCATTATTGTTGCATTTCAGAAGCAGGGCAACGTGTGCACAGGCACATCATTTAAAATTTATGCTGTTTGATTTTCAACAGGAGAAAAATTGAAAACAAACCCTATGCCGGACCTTCATTATAGAACATAATAGAAGAAAAAGATTGGAATTAATTTTTGTTGGTGGAATACCACTGTTAAGATAAACTCAATACTGGGGAGTGCTTTCCTCTCCAGCTGCCAGCATTTTGTATTCCCGCCTCAAGTGTGACTCAAATGGTAGTGAAGCAGTGTGGATCACAACTATAGAAAATAAACTGAGAGGCACAAACTGCTGGATGAATCTCAGCTCTCAAGAGTAATTTCTTCAACAATTTAACTGGCCATATGGACTGTTAACATTGTTGCAACATTTCCCTATTTCTTTACCACCTCGACTGCCAATGATCAAGCTTTGCCCTTTAAGAGAAATTACAGATGCCAAAGATCAAATTCATGCACAAAACTGAGATCTGCAGTCCACGTCTCAAACCTGATGCCACTTAAGATTAATAGTATTTCTGTTTTCTGCTGGCACAGTGAGGCTGTTGGCAGAAATAGCAAATTTCTACAGATATTCTGTGGAGTGGAGAGCATTCCAACTGGTTGCATTGCTGTCTGGATTGGAGGGGTCACTACAGAGGATTTGAAAAAGTTATAAGGGGTTGTAAACTCAGCCAGCTCCATCGTGGACATTAGCCTCCCTACCATCGAGGACCTCTTCAAAAGGTGATGCCTCAAAAAGATGACATCCATCGTTATGGATCTCCACCACCCAGGACATGCCCTCTTCTCATTACTACCATCAGTGAGGAGATACAGGAGCCTGAAGACACACACTCAATGTTTGAGGAACAGATTTCTAAATGGCAGTGAACACATGGATACTACCTCATTATTTTTGCTCTCATTTTCCACTACTTACAGTACTTAACTTCATATGTATATATTTCTTATAGCAATTTATAGTATATTTTATGTATTGCACTGCACTGCTGCCACAAGACTACAAATTTCATGGCATATGTCAATGATAATAAACTTGATTCTGATTCTGATTGAGCCTCACAATAGTAAAGAATGGGTTAAATTCTGACCATGGGTGCTGTCTGCTCCCAGAGACCGTGTGGGGTTCCTCTGCGTACTCCAATTCCCTCCTACATCCCAAAGTCATATGAGTCGATGTTAACTGGCCACTATAAATTGTTCCTAGTGTATAGGTTAGTGGTAGAATCAGGAGAGAGCTGATGGGGGGAATTGTGGATGAATGCACGTAAGTGGTGGACGACTGTAGAGATTCTTGGTGACCTATTTCCATGTTGTATCTCTGAATGACTCCTTGACTCCATTTCATTGTCAGAACTGATGCAGTGCAGAAATAACAGTAATCTGTGCTTACATCCTAAACCTTTCCTTAATCTAGAGATAAGAGAGAAAAAGTGAGAGAGAGAGGACAGAGAAGAGAGATAGAGAGAGACTCAATGTCTGAGGAACAAATTTCTGAATAGCAGTGAGCACATGGACACTACTTCATTAGAGAGAGAGGGAGAGGGAGAGAGAAAGAGAGAGACACAGGGGAGTTGGGAGAGAATGAGAGAAGGAGAGAGGGAGGGAGAGAGAGATATGGAGGGAGAGGGAGAAATGACAAGGTGAGAGAGAGAGAAAGGCAAACAAATAGAGAGGGAGGAAGAGAGAGACAGAAGGAGAGAGAGGGACAGAAGCAGGGAAAGAGAAAGAGTGTGTGTGTGTGAGAGAGAGAGAGAGAGAGAGAGAGCGAACAACACTTTTTGTAGAGTTGGTGCTGGTTTAGCAAAGAAGCGAAGGATCACAATCTTCAGTCGTCGGCTGAACTCCTTCTGTGGCCAAGCAGACACATTTTTCTTTCTGATGCTGTCTGAGATGGCAATTGGGTGCATCCTTATGTGAATCCCTGTTGCCGTTTCAACCACCTGCTTTCAGTTAGCTATGTAGCTACAGCCCTGGAACTCCAACCTCTAAAGGAATCCACACATACATAGACACAACTACACCAACTTGTGAACACTTGGCTAACATTCAGAGAATTAATGTATAGTATATAACAAATACTTATCCCTAGCAATCACAAAAGTTGAAAAGAAAAAGTGGATCAACCATGAGTAACAAGACAATTTAAAGATAGTTTTCAAAGGAAAAAAAAGATCTTGTTGCTGAGAGGCCATTAAGAATTGATTGTCATACTCTGTATGAGGTAAGTTTGCTGGTGACACCACTATCATTGGCTGAATCAAAGATGGTGACAAATCAGCATATTGAAGGGGAATTATCATTGACTACAGGAGGAGGAAACGGGCAGTGCACGAGCTAGTCCTCATTGGGGGATCAGAATTGGAGAGGGTTAGCAACTTTAAATTCCTCGGTGTTATCATTTCAGAGGATCTGTCCTGGGTCCAGCATATAAATGCCATTGCATAGAAAGCACAGCACCACCCCTACATGCTTAGAAAAGTATTCAGATTCGGCGTGTCATCTAAAACTTTGACAATCTTCTATCGATGTGTGGTAGAGAATATACTGGGAAGTATATTTGGTATGGTAACACCAATGCCTTTGAATGGAAAATCCTATTCAAGCACAATCCATCACAAGAAAGCCCTCCCCACCATTGAGCATTCTACAAGGATCAGATTCACAGGAAAGTAGCATCCATCATCAAGGACCTCACCATCCAGGCCTTGCTCTCTTCTCACTGTTACCATCAAGAAAAAGGTATAGGAGCCTCAGGACCTACACCACCAGGTTCAGGAACAGTTTTTACCACTCATCCATCAGGCTCTTGAACCGGAGGGGATAACTTCACCCAACTTCACTCACTCCAAAACTGAACTGTTCCCACAACCTATGGAGTCACTTTCAAGGGCTCTTTATCTCTTGTTCTCAATATTTATTGTTTATTTAGTTATTATTGTTTTTATATATTTATACAGTTTGTTTTCTTTTATACATGGGTTGTTTGTCCACCGTGTGTGATTTCTCACTGATTCTATAGTGTTTCTGTGCATCTAATATGAATGAATGAAGGGAAGAAAATGAATCTTAGGGTTGTATATGGTGACATATATGTACTTTGATAATGAAGTTTTGAAGTTTGAGAGGTTGTTGTGATTGATGGAAATCAGCTCCACAACTCACTGCAAAGTTTTTGCATGGGAAAATCTTTGTCACCACCATTTCATGGAGGCATAGAGTTGCACAGCACAAAAATAGGTCCTTCAACCCACCATGTTCATAGCAACCTTCATTAATGAACTTCCTTCTGTCATAAGGTTAGACGTGACAATGTTTGCTTACTATTGCACGATTAATCCCATTCACAAGTTCTCAGCAAGTGAAGCAGTGATTGTCTGTTATTAATTATTAACATCTGCATCAGCTTCCCCTGCTATGGAACTGGGCAGTCTTCCAGAGGCACACAGTAACAAACTGCAAAAGGAACACCACCGCAGCGCAGTCAATTTAGTGACATGGAAATCTGGCAGAATGAATCAGAGTTTATACAGTGGATTGCAAAATTATTTAGCAGGTTTTTCTACAGAACATCTCCATTAATATTCTAAAGTATGTGAAGTTTATTGTTTCTCTTCATGCCTTTTTAAATTTCTGATCACTCACTTCCAGTCTGAAAATCAATGATGGAAATACTCAGAGAGCTTTACTCATGCCTTATTGTAATCCAAAGGATCTAATGAAACCGGCAGAACATGGAAAGAGTTGGTAAGTCACTGAGAGAGTTACAAGTCATTTACACTTCTTATAGTTAACAGTATGGCTTATATCCAAATTGGCAGCACATAGTAGTTCATCCATGTCCTGTACGTCTCTGTTATGATTGGAAATGCTGCTGGCTATTTAATGTACTGTGCACAGCAGTTCCACCTTGCTAGTGACCTGTTCAACTGCAGAGTAGCTCTGCACACTATGGCCTCCTCCGTGAGCGATGCCGTAGGAAGAGGTGCACAGGGAAAAACGCGCTGGAATCCGGGAACAATTTATGTCGAAGCCCATCAGGCTGGCTCTCCCCTCGTTCTTACTGGCAAACGTCCGCTCACTCGAAAGTAAACTGGACTCTCTACACCGGAGACCGAACCAGAGACAGAGAAACACCTGCACACTCATTCTCATGGTTTCATGAATCTATCCCAGACACGGCCATCCAGCTGGATGGTTTCAGCGAGTTTCGTGCTGACAGGAGTCCAGTGATTCGCGGTGGTGGTACCTGTATTTACGTAAATAAGAACTAGTGTACGAATGCTTTAGCAGTGGTGTCCTATTTTCACAGGTGATTGAGTTTATTTTTGTGAGGTGCAAACAGGTGAGGTGAGGTGAGGAAGGCTCTGGCCAGAGCCAACCCACGCAAACCTGCAGGGCCCGATAACATACCAGGTCGGGTTCTGAAAGACTGCGCAGCCCAGCTGGTGAAGGTGATGTATTCAACATCTCTCTGGAACAATCCATTGTCCCCATCAGTTTTCAAGGCAGCAACCATCACTCCAGTGCCAAGAAAGGCGACAGTAGCCTGCCTAAATGACTATCATCTGGTGGCATAACATCAACCATTATGAAATGCTTTGAGTGGCTGGTCATGGAGCACATACAAGCCCTTCTCCTGGCTACACTGGACCTTTTCCATTTCACTTATTGCTCAAATCGATCCATTATTGATGCAATAGCCTTTCCCCCCACTCTGTCTTGTCACACCTGTAAAATGGGGTCTCATATGTCAGACTGCTGCTTCACTGATTCTTGAGACTGGTGAAAACATGTCCCACTAAGAAAAGTGCTAATTCCATTGAAAATAAATAACATTTTCTTATTTAAAATAATCAGGATTGATCATCTGAGGGTCTTTTGCACAAATGCAACATTTTTTCATGTTTGTTTTTCATTTTATAAATTATTTGATTATATGGTAGCCCAGTACCCACAAAATCAGTTGTCCTTAGACAAGTGATTATTATTTGAATTTGATAAAAATGTGTGAAAAAATCATTTAAAATGTACAATACATACACCAGATGAAAGAGTAGAGTGAAAAACCTCTTTAAAACTAAAATCAGTGAATTTTCAGCAATATTTACTCATATTTTGTGGTTACTCAAAATGTGTCCCAAGTTTTTGTCAACACTGTCAGATAGTTATTAAAATAAAGCTATAAAATCAGGCAGCCACATAGTCAACTATATTCCTGAGGACCCACTCTCCACCCTCCACATCTGCTAAATGCAACAAGGTCAAACAGGTTCCTATAAGTTTGCTATTTTTTCAATAATTTTTACATATTTATTGATGTTGATTGATGTTATTGATTTATTGATGTTACAACCATGACATGTCAACACTGTCTCTTTTGTATAGAAAGAATTATTTTAAATTATGATATAAATTTATGCATTTTAAGTAGAGGCCAGAGGCAGCTAGCAACAGAGGGGAAACAAGATGGCTCCTGTATACAACTCATGCGTGTCATGTAAAAAAGTGTGTTTTTGTCACCACCGTCAGACGTCAACCCCATCAGGTTTTCTGTCTGACGGTGGTGACACATAGTTTGATGGTGTTGACAAAAACATCCAAATCATCCTCAGTGGAGGCTTGAATATAATTTATGATCACAATAAGTAGTAATATGGCTTGTAATGTTTCATTAACCTCTTTATTTATGATATACATAATTTCCCTGTTATTTCTTCCACACACAGGCCTACTTACTATATGTATCCCCAATGACTGAAACCATAAATGAATTTAGTTGCACCATTTCATGATCATTTTATAAAATTTCACCAAATTAAACATAATTAAATACATAGTAATTTTGCACAATTTCATAGTAATTCCATTGAATTCTCATCTTCCTTTTATGTATTTTAGGAAGTTATGGCTAGGCAGCAGCTTTCAGTGGAGGAGTGAAAGAGAAGAAATGGAGAATTCCAAAAAATAGTGGAGAGAGAAAATATATAGTGAGCCAGAGTTAAAGGAGGAATATCTGAGAAAGGAAAAGCAAAGATGGAAGAAGAGTAGAGGAGATGGGAAGATAAAAACTATCAGTGATTTGAATGAAAGGGAAAAGAGTAAGAGAAAGGCATGGAAACATAGACAGCAAGAGTCAAGAGAGCATAGAGAAAGCTGATAGAGGAAATGGAGCAGGAACCACAGCGTGGTCCTAATAGGACCACGACAGATATATCTGCTGGTGTCATTAATTGTGGAGATTGGCTTGCAGTCATTTGTGACCAAAATTGGTGATTAGCAAAGGCTGCCACTGTGGATGCTCATCATCAAGATGTTTAGAAGGAGTTTTTCCACCCTCGTGGGCCCAACACATGCTCCCATCTAAAACCAGGTGGAAAGGATATGTGCTTCGTACCAGTTGAAGATATTCTGGTCAAATTGATGGAGCCATCATCACCGGGCCGTGCAAGCAGGATGAGGGAGATCTACCACCTGTCTGCTGAAGTCGTGCACTTCATAGAGGAGGAGCATATTAATTGTCGACTTCCTGATAAAGCTGACAGAACATTTTTGAAGATTTTCAAGCCCCGAAATGGATGGAACTTTTGTTTTAGTTCCTGGTGTGTTTTCTGATGTTTATGCTTAAACATTGCAGTTGTGCTATAGTTTTTATGTTGCTGCTTACTGTTGTTGTTAATATTTATAGAAGGATAAAATGTACATGACAAATTGTTACTTGTTGTACCAAATTGTTAAATAAAGTTGTTAAGCAAGGAAGCATTGACTTGAGTGGTAAAAAGGTTGGAATTGTTTGTTGAAATTAGGCACTGCCACCACCGTCAGGTTTCAGTCACCACTGTCAGATGGAACTTTCTTTGTTTTAAATTAATATGCTTACAATCTTTTCCTCCAAAACAGTTGATTTATTAAAGTAATTGTCTCTTTAAAATTAAAAATGCTTTTTATGTCCAAAATTGTTATTTTGTATATTTAATGCTAATGATAAAAGTTGCATGATGTAAGAGTTTTTAAAGGAGTACATGTGAAATAGTATAAAAAATGAATGAAAGTGAATATTCAACATTTAACAGCATGTATGTCTACCTATGGTATAGATACAATGATTTAAAAGCTCTAAATCTATATGAGACTAAATAAACAGGAAAAATTAGCTTTTTATTGTGTCTGACTGTGTTGACAAAAACTAAGTAATGACGGGAAAAACACATTTTATGAAAAAATTACAAAATCAAGAGGTTGCACCAAAATATTGCTTGATTGCTGAGACCTTGTTCTATATACGTATGTGTAGATTTCTTAACATTTAAAATTTTTTATTTTCAAAATTAAAACCTGTTTTATCCAAATTCTCAAGAATCAGTGGTTCATAGACTTCAATTCAGTGTTCAACACCATCTTACCCCAGAAACTGGTGGGGAAACTGCCCTCACTGGGTCTTAACACCTCCCCCCGCAGTTGGAGACTGGACTGCTTAACAGTAAGGCCACAGTCAGTCTGTATGGGCAGCAACGTCTCTAGTCCCATTACACCGAGCATGGCGTTCCCTATGACTGTGTTGCATGATCCATCTCAAACTGTGTCATCAAGTTTGCGGATGACACAACAGTGGATGGCCTTATTGAGAATGATGAGAAGGCGGAATATAGAGAGGAAGTGGAGTGGCTAGTTGATTGGTGTGAGAAGAACAACCCAAACCTGAATGTGGAGAAGACAAAAGAAATGATTGTGTGCTTCAGGAAGGTGCAGATGAACCATCCCCCTCTGCAAATACATGCCATAAAGAGAGGTAAGTGCACCAAGTTCGTGGGTGTTCACATCACGGATGATCTCACCTGGTCCCCTAATGTCATCTCCCTGAACCACAGCACCTCCACTTCCTAAGAAGATTTCAGGGCAGCTCCACCCTCCCATCTTAACTGTGTTTTACAGGAGCACCATTGAGAGTGCTCTGACAAGTTGCATCCATCTGGTATGGGAGCTGTTGAGCATTGGACCAGGAGTCCCTATAAAGGACTGTGAGAACAGCTGAGAGGACCATGGGAAATCTATCAGGAGTGCTGCATACACAGGGCCCTTGGTATTATTAAAGATCCCACCCATCCTCTTTGACTTCTTAACATCAGGGATGAGACTACAATGCATAAAAACAAGAACAGTCAGGATGAGAAACAGTTTCTTCACCCAAGCCATTAGGCTTCTGAACTCCCTGCCGCATCGTATTCGAAGTGTCACTGGTTAATCTGATCTGTACCATACAATATTTAATATTAACCCACTTTAATTTGTTATTTGTGTGTGATTCACCTGTAGATTTTACCCTTGCCTTCATAAATTATTGTGTGTTATATGTACTACTGTGCTTTGCACCCTGGTTCAGAGAAGCGCCTTGTTTCTATATACATTATATGATTATACATGTTATATACATGTATGTAGTTAAATGACAATGAACTTGATCTGATTAGACTTGACTTGAATGACTGAAAGCTAACCATTGCACCGTAGATAGTGCCAGCAGAATGCCAGTTAGTGAGAGTAGGTATGATTGCCTCCACTGCTTATCGTGAGACATTGAACATGCAACCTTTTATATATTGGACAGAACTCTTGGTCTGTTTCCTCTGAGCAGAACCTTCCTTTAGGAAATGATTTATCACAAAACAAACAATTATACTTTCTATTAATGTATCATTACTAAATATGTGAGAATTTTTTTGTGCTAGAACTTGGCATTAAATACAGAGTACAGAGAACACATGGATGAGAAAATCTGCAGATGCTAGAAATCCAAGCAACACACACACAATGCTGGAGGAACTCAGCAGGCCAGGCAGCATCTATGGAAAAGAGTAAACAGTTGATGTTTCGGGCAGAGACCCTTCATCAGGACTGGAAAAAAAAAAGATGAGAAGTTAGAGCAAGAAAGTGGGGGGGAAGGGAGGGGGAAGTATAAATACAAGGTGGTAGGTGAAACTGGGGGGGGTGAAATAAAGTGCTAGGAAGTTGCTAGGTGAAAGAAAGAGATAAAGTGCTGGAGAAGGGGGAATCTGATAGGAGAGGGTAGAAGAACATGGAAAAATGGGAAGGAAAAGGAGAACCAGGGAAGTAAGGAGATAAGATGAGAGAGGGAAACAGAAATAGGGGAATGGTGAATAGGGGCAATTACTGGAAGTTCAAGAAATCAATTTTCATGCCATCAGACTGGAGGCTACCCAGATAGAATAGACAGAACATGTGTCAAGATATCTTACACTCATTTGCACTGCACCTTGGAACAATATGATTATAGAAATTAAGACCTCAAACATCCAAATATCAATGAAATGGCTACACTGCCAATATAAATTCTGTCATTGTGTCCTTCTTATTGGAGAAAGGTCAATCATTTAAGGTCATTGTTAGTTGTTCTACCCATTGTGTGATCTTCTTCAAAATGTTCCTTCCCATTTCTTAGCTTGACTTGGGGAACTTTGCTTCTCTGATATAAATGTCAGATTTATACACTGCACTGAAAAGGAAGGGTAACATTTCAAAGCAACACACACAAAATGCTGGAAGAACTCAGCAGGTCATCTTGGAAACAGATCTTCTATTCAAAGAATCCCACACAATTACTGTGGTTGCACTCTACAATTCATATGCTTAGCACATTTTCTTTATGTCTTAGTATACCGAGTGATCAAAATTGGCAAGGAAATCTTAAAGGAAGGAGCTACTTGCCATGATGTAATTGGTCCTCTGTGGGGAGTGATTTTACTTTAGATTCTTTGGTGGTAACTTTAAATTCCTTGGTGTTATGTCATCATCCTTCTGGTAAGATGGCAACGCATGCAAACAGAGCGACCTCTCGGGGTCCCAACCAAAGGTTCTTTTCTCTTTGTAAAATTTGTTTTTCATGATTCAAAGACAATTCTTCTCCAAGAATTGGAGAACAGGCAAAGAGTGATTGTGAGAGGAGCAGAGAGAGAGAGAAAGAAGGAAAAAAAAGGATTGGGGGAAAACAAATAAATCAAGAATGGGGTAAGAAGGGGAGGAGGGACATTAACAGAAGTTAGAGAAATCAATATTCATGCATCAGGCTGGAGGCTAGCCTCTCTCTGTGCCCCTCTCACAATTGCTCTTTGCCTGTTCTCCAACTCCCTCTGGTGCTCCCCCCCCCCCCTTCTTTCTTTCTCCCTAGGCCTCCCATCCCATGATCCTTTCCCTTCTCCAGCTCTGTATCCCTTTTGCCAATTACCTTTCCAGCTTCACCTCTCTCCCTCCTGGCTTCTCCTATCATTTCAGATTTCCCCCTCCCCCTCCTACTTTCAAATCTCTTACTATCTTTTCTTTCAGTTAGTCCTGATGAAGGATCGTGGTCCAAAACATCGTCAGCGCTTCTTCCTATAGATGCTGCCTGGTCTGCTGTGTTCCACCAGCATTTTGTGTGTGTTAACTGAATACACCATGGCCTGGAATGGAAACACCAATGCTCAAGAACGAAAAAACCTACAAAAAGTGTTGGATACAACCCAGTCCATCACAGGAAATATCCTCCCCACCAATGAGGACAAACACAAGGAGCACTGCCACAAGAAAGCACCATCCATCTTCGAGGATCCAAACCATTTAGGCCGTGCTCTCATCTCACTGTTGCCATGAGAAAGAGGTACTGGAGCTAGACCACCAGGTACAGGAACAATTAGTACCCTTCAACTATCATGCTCCTGAACCAGTCTGGATAACTCACTAACCTCAACAATGAACTGATTCCACAATCTATGGACTCAGTTTCAAAGATTCTACAACTCATGTTATCAGTGTTTATCTAACTATCTATTTACTTATTAGTTCTTCAGTATTTGCAAAGATTGTCTTCTTTCTCAGATTGATTGTTATTCAATCTTTGTGTATAGTTTTTCATTGATTCTATTGTATTTCTTTGTTCTCTGTGAAAGCCTGCAAGAAATTGAATCTCAGGGTAGTATGTGGTGGCAAATATGTACAGTATTTTGATAATAAATTGACTTTGAACTTTGATCTTATATTCAAAGAATACCACAAAATGAGTGAGGTTGCTCTCTACATTTGATTGGTGTGCCTTAGCTTACAGTTTATTCCAGCAAAGAACCTGGAGCTTCTTTTGATCACAGCTCACTGTTACCCACCTCACTTGTGAAAATGACCCTGGCAACATTTCTATTGAGCCAGTTGACAGCAATTTTCTAAGGACCCTAAGTGATCAAAATCTGCAAGGAAACATTAAATGAACAAGCCACCAGCCATGAGGTAAGAGGCATTTTGTGAAGAGTGATATCAAAAGCAATAGGAATGATACATCCAGGCTAACATTTTAAATGTTGCAATCTATGAGACAAATTCACCTGCTGCATTCTTTAAGTGTATGCAGAGCAATGATCTTAAGTTCATTGATCAATGCTACACACTGTAAAGTTAAACCCTGTATTCAGGTAATAAATACCTATGTAATTTCTAGAGGGTCTTTCAGTAGGATATGATCTTTCATGATCTCCTTCTGAATAATGGAAGATTATTTTGAATGCTTTGAGATGTGACTGAAACCTCTTATGGGAAACATAAAAGATGGTTCATGTAATGGCAGGTTAGGTGTGGCTCCATCTTTCTGCCCATTTTCCTCCTCCTCTTCTCCGAGCAAAGATTCTGCTCCCTTCCGACCTAAGTTCTGCTGCTTGTTGCACCAGGATTTCTTACAGTTTTATTTGGACTTAATAGCCAAAGGAATAGGGGACCCTGTCTGGTGAGTACTAGAGGGCAACCCCGCACAGTGCTGACAGTTGGATCTCAGTTACAGGGAGGGCAGCAATGGTGTTCACTCAGCTTCTGCTGCTGCACAGCTGCAGTGGCTAGAGAAGGCACGGGAGTGAGGAGTGATGAGGAAAGGATCCTCTGACATCCATCAACATGGGGCATAGTACATGTTGGCAGTATAAAGGGCATGTGTCAGGGGGCATAATTTTAAGGTGTTTGGAGGAAAGTATAGCAGCGGATGTTTGAGTTAAGTCTTATACATTAGAAGTGTTGGGAGCATGGAATGGCGATGGTGATAGAGGCAGACACATTAGGGGCTTATAAGAAACTCTTTGATAGCCACAGGGATGATAGAACAAAGGAGGACTATATAGGAAGGAAGGGTTAGGTAGACCTCAGGATAGATTAAAAGGTTGGCATGGCATTGTGGGCCAAAGGACAAAAGAGTTCTTTATTGCTTATGACAGGTACCTCTCATCACTGGCAAACTTCATGTAGTAGTTCACTACATGAAGGAACAATATATGAAGGGTATTGTTGGTCAATGCCATCAGCATTAAAATAGTGCATGTCAATTGAATTGTGTGCACTATTACAAATTTGCCATGTTCTTGCAAGGACTTCTTGACAGAACCTCTTGACAAAAATAAACCAATTAACTTGTGCAGATTCATAGAACACTAAATTTGTGCCTATCCAAATTTCTCTTAAATGTTGAAAGCAAACCCGCATCCACCATTTGTGCTGGCATCTTGTTCCACACTCTCATCACATTCTGAGTGAAGATTCTCCTCATGTTCATTTCACCTTTCACACTTAACCCATGACCTCTAGTTGTAGTCTCACCCAACCTTAGGGGGGGTGAAAGCTTGCTTGCATTAACCCTATCTATACCCCTAATAATTTTGTATATCTCTATCAAATCTCCTCTCAATCAAGTCCTAACCTATTCATCCTTTTACCTCCAACTCAGGTTCTCAAGTCCCAACAACATCCTTGTAAGTTTTCTCTGCAGTCTTTCAAACTTATTTACATCTTTACTGGAGGTAGGTCACTGTAAATGCACACAATACTCCAAATTAGGCCTCACCAATGTATTATAGAATTTCAACATAGCATCCAAAGTTCTGTACTTAATGCATTGATTTATGAAGGCCAATGAGCCAAAAGCTATCTTTACAACCCTATCTACCTGTGATGCCACTTGCAAGGAATTATGGATCTGTATTCCCAGATCTTTGTTCTAATGAACTCCTCAGTATCTTACCACTCCCTGTGTAAGACCTAAACTGGTTAGTCCTCCCCAAGGTGCAATATTGTACACTTGTCTGCATTAAATTCCATCTGCCTTTTTTCAGTCCATTTTTCCAGCTGGTGCAGATCCCACTGCAAGCTCTGATAGTCTTCCTTACTGTCCATTACACCCCGTCTTGGTGTCACCCTTAAATGCACTGATTCGGTTTACTGCATCATCACCCAGATTGTTGATATAGGTGACCCAGCACTGATCTCTGTGGCACATCGCTAATCACAGGCCTCCAGTCAGAGAGACAACCATTGACTACCACACTCTGGCTTCTCCTGTGAAGCCAATGATAATTACTTTATCTTGAATGCCGAGCGACTGATCCTTATTGACTATCCTCCCATGCAGGACCTTGTCAAAGGCCTTGCTAAAGTCCATGTATTCATCATTCACTGCCTTGCCTTCATCAACTTTCCTGGTAACTTCCTCAAAAAACTCTAAAATTTGTTCAACACAACCTACTATGCTTTAAGCCATGTTAACTATCCTTAATCAGTCCCTGTCTATCCAAATACTTATATATCTGTCCCTTAGAATACCTTCCAATAACTTTCCCATTACTAATGTCAGGCTCACCAGCCTATAATTTCCTTATTCTTAGAGCCTTTCTTAAACAATGGAATGACATTAGTTATCCTCCTATCCTCCGGCACCTCACCCAGGGCTAAGGATGTTTTAAATATCTTTGCTAGGGCCCCTGTAATTTCTGAACTTACCTCCCACAGGGTCTGAGGGAATACCTTGTCTGACCTGTGTAGGGTTTATGACCTCACTGTTGCTTTGCCTCACTTCTATAGACTCTGTGTCTGTCTCCTGATGAAAAACATCTCCTCCATGTAAGATCTCCTCCAACTCCTTTGGCTCCATGCATACATCACCACTTTGATCTTCCAGAGGACTAATTTTGTCCCTTGCTATCCTTTTGCTCTTAATATATCTGCAGAAGCCCTGAGAATTCTCCTTTGGCTTGTCTGCTAGAGAAACTTCATGTCTTCTTTTAGCCCTCCTGATTTCTTTCTTAAGTGTTTTATTTTGCATTTCTTATACTCCTCAAGTACTTTACTTCATTTGTTCCTGTCTGCCTATACCTGCTATGTATCTTCTTTTTCTTAACCAGGATCTCAATATCTCTCAACAACAAAGATTCCCTAAACCTGTTATCCTTGCCTTCTATTCTGACAGGAGCATACAAACTTTGTACTCTCAAAACTTCACTTTCAAAGGCCTCCCACTTGCCAAGTACATCTTCACCAGAAAACAACCTGTCCCAATCCACACTTGCTTAATCCTTTCTGGTCTTTCTCCAATTTAGAATCTCAACATAAGGACCAGAACTATCGTTTTTCCATATTTACTTTGAAACTAATTGCATTATGATCACTGGATGCAAAGTGTTCCCCTACACAAACTTCTGTCTTATTCCCTAATAGGAGATCTGGTGTTGCACACTTTCTAGTTGGGACTTCTGTGTAATGATTAAGGAAACTTTCCTGAACACATTTGACAAACGCTTTTCCATCCCGCCCTTTTACAGTATGGGAATCCCGGACAATATGTGGAAAGTTAAAATCACCTCCTATCACAACCTCTTGTCCCTTGCATCGGTCTGTAAACTCTCTACAAATTTGTTCCTCTAAACGCAGTGGAATGTTGGGTGACCTATAATATAATCCCAATAATATGGTCATATCTTTCTTATTCCTCATTCCATCCCTAAAGCCTGTCTAGGTGACCTCTCCAGTCTGTCCTGTCTGAGTACTGTTGTGACATTTTCTCTGACTAGTATTGTCACCTCTCCCTTTTTAATCCCTCCCACTTCACCATGTCTAAAACAACAGAACCCTGGAATACTGAGCTGCCAATCCCGTCCCTCCTGCAACCGAGTCTCACTAACGGCTACAATATCATAATTCCAGGTTTTGATTCATGCCCTGAGCTCATCCGGTTTTTCCTACAATACATCTTGCATTGAAATATATACAGCTCAGGACATTAGACACACCATGGTCCACATCTTGGTTCCTGACTTTGTACGCAGGCTTAACAACGTCTATCTCCACAATCTCTCCACTAACTGTTCTGGCACTTTTGTTTCCATTTCTTAGCTCCTCACCAAGAACTTGAAATTCAGCAATGAAACTTTGATCAACTGGCTAGATATCAGAATCAAGTTTATTATAAGACCATAAGACATAGGAGCAGAATTAGGCCATTTGGCCAATTGAGTCTGGTCCGCCATTCGATCATGGCTAATCATTCATATTCAATGAATCCACAATAGTAACAATAATAAAATCAATGAAATACCATACCAAGTAGGACATTCTACCTGTGTGCAAAGACAGCAAATCAAAAAGAAATAAATAATAGCAATAAATAAATCAGCAATAAATATTGAGAACATGAGATGAGTTCTTGAAAGTGAATCTATAGGTCATGGGAACATTTCAGTGATTGCGCAAGTGAGGTTGAGTGAAGTTATCTCCTTTGGTTCAAGAGCCTGATGGTTGATGGGTAATAACTGTTCTTGAACCTGATGGTGTGAGTCCTGACGCTCCTGTACATTGTTCCTGATGGCAGCAGTGAGAAGAGAGCATGGCCTAATTGTGGTGATTCTTGATGATGGATGCTGCCTTCCTGCAACAACTCTAGTGTAGATGTGCTCAATGACTGGGCAATGTCTACTACTTTTTGTAGGATTTGTAATAGCAGGAAGAGAGACCCTGATGATCTTCTCAGCTAACCTCACTATCTACTGCAGGGTCTTGCAAACTGAGATGGTGCAATTCCCAAACCAAGCAGTGATGCGGCTGCTCAGGATGCTCTCAATACAACCTCTGTAGAATGTGGTGAGGGTGGGGGGTGGGAGATGGACTTTTCTCAACCTTCGCAGAAAGTAGAGACGCCGCAGGGCTTTCTTGGCTATGGAGCTGGTGTTGAGGGACCAGGTGAGATTATATGGAAAAAAAATTATATGGAACAACAATGAAACCTGGGGCACAATCAAGAGGGAGGCCTAGGACAGACAGAGGTGGAAGACCTTTATTGCTGCCCTGAACACCAACGGCATAACAGGCAGTATCTATGGCTCATCCATGGCTTCTGGTTAGGGAACACTCAGAATAATTTTTTTGGGGAGAAACTCCTCTACAACTCTTTTTATAAAGTCTATGACAACAATGGCGTATTTATTATACAGATGAGTCCTTGAACACAGCCCAGTCCACTGACTCAAAGCAATCCTGTGGATGTTCCCTTGCCTTCTGTGACCATCTCTTTGTTGTCCTAATCTCTGGGACAGACTGTGGATGTGATAGGGAGGTTGTCTCAATATGGATGTGATGCAGTTAGACAGGGGCAAACTCATTAAAAAGAATAGCTTTTATGCATTGCTTATAATTAAAAGGGAAAATGCTGGAGGGAAGCTGCAAAATACCATTTTCAAAAGATACTGGCCTATTTCCATTAACATAGACATTTAACAGGACTTCAGATATGAGGGAGAACATGATACGAGGGTAGTTATGAATGACAAGGAAAGGAATGAACTGCTTTCTCATCCTTATGTTTCACCAAAGTGCCTCTTGATTCTGCAGCTTAGAATATGTCAGAAAGCACCCTATTAATTGCTCTCTATCTCAACTCCAGCAAAATGACCCTTGTTTTAACATATGCCAATGAGTGCATGTGCATATTTCACACACTCTCCAAACTTTTGCATTGTGAATGTCAAAGTCTCAGAACTACATCCTCCTGAGCATCCTCCTTGCAGTGACTAAACCTATTACTGTTGGCAAAATATCTTGTTCACGGTTGAGTGAGCCACAATTCTGTGATAACGCATTGTATCTGAAATGTGTTGGAAGTCCTTATGTAGAAGCAGTGTTGGCTGCAGAGAATGCTGGCTGTGACATAGCGTAAGCTGCTGCGTATTATAGTGAAAACATCAAGTTACGAATGCAGTGGAGATTGATTTTGGTGCTCCAGTAAATTTAGCAGAGGAGAGCAAATAAATTCTGACCATAAGGTTGCTTAACACACAAGGTACATTGAAGTTAACATCACAAAGTAGAAGTTCAGCAACTTGTATATATATCTTGTGCCGTTATCTAACAAAACATTCCAAAATGTATCCCAGGATCACTAACAAAAAAATTTGCTACAGAATTTGGTCTATTGTGTTGAGCGCTGGTCACTTCATTATAAGAAGGATGTGGAAGCTTTCAAGAGGCTGCAGGGGAGATTTATCAGGATGGTGGCTGGATTAGAGAGCATGTTCTATGAGGATAGGTTGATTACCTCTTTGAAGCAAAGGAGGATGAGAGGCAACTTGACAGAGGTGTACAAGCTGATAAGAGGCATGGATCAAGTGGACGAGCAAGAGACTTTTTCCCAGGGAGGAAACAGCTAATATGAGGGGGCAAGAATTTAAGGTGGCTGGAAGAAACTAGAGGGAGATGTCCAAGGTAATATATATATATATTTTTTTTTTTACACAGAGTATGATGGGTGCGTGGAACACCCTGCCATGGTAGTGGCAGAGTAAAATACAGTAGGGGCTTTTAAGAAATGCTAAGGCAGGCACATAAATGACAGAAAAATGGAGGGCTATGTAGAAAGGAAGTGGTAGATTGATCTTAAAGCAGGTTAAAAGGTTAGCACAACATTGTAGGCTGAGGGTATGTATTGTGCTGTAGTGTTCTATGTTCTGCATTCTAATCTATATGAGGGGTTAGGAGGATGGGAGCCCTAAACCTCTAAAGGGCAAAAGGAGGTGATATTTAGTGTGGAGATTCAAGAGTTGCAGATCTAAGTAGGATGAAGGTGCAGCTAGCAGTGATGGAGTGATCACTTGTAATAGATACTTTCACAAACTTTGCTGTCAGGAAGTTCTAAAAATACTTAACATTGATATTGCAAGTGGACGATAAAGTAAGCAGGAAACAAAGCGTGGTAGTGTTGCAGGGGGCGGGTGGGGGGGGGGAAGGTTTCAGGTTGGATGCTTGTGGTGAGCAGTAGAGACTGATGCCAGTTCTCTGTAGTTTGTCATATCTATTAATGATGTGGATGAGAACATAAATGGTATGATTAGTAAATTTTCAGATGATAGAAACTTAGTGGTATGGTGGACAGAGGAACAGGTTACAGCAGGATGCTGATCAACTAGGAAAATGGACGAGGGAATGGCAGGTCAGAGTTGTGTAAAGTGAGTCATTTTTGGGAATGAAACTAGACCGAGGCACACACATTGAATAACAGGGACCCGAGGAAGCAACACAGGTAGACAAAGTGGTAGAGAAGGCAGATGACATTACTGATCTCATCAGTCATGGTGCTGAGTGCAAGTGTTGGGACGTTGTGTTGCAGTTATACAAAATGCTGGTTGCACCCCACTTGCAGCAATGTATGCAATTCTGATCACCACAATGTGAATAAGCTAGAAAGGAGGCAGAAAAGTTTCACCGGATGTTGCCTGGACTGGGGGCTTGAGTTATAAGGAGATATTAAACAAGGTAGGATAGTTTCCTCTGGAGAAAAGAAGGGTTAGTTTATAAAATTATGAGGGGTGTAGGTGGTCAATGGCTATTTTTGGGGGTATGAGATTCTAAACCTAATGAGGATGAGTGAGAGGGGCAAAATCTAGAGGGGATCTGAGGGCCATGTTGTTTACACATAGGTGATGGACATATGAAATGAGCTGGCAGAGGCAGGTTAAATAACAATCTTTAAAAAATATTTGCACAGGTTCATGATTAAAACTGTTTAGAAGGATATGGGTAAATGCAGGAAGTGGGATTAGTTTACATGGGCATCTTGGTCAGCGTGGGTGAATTGAGTTAAAGGTGCTGCATAACTCTCTATCACTCTATGAATCTATAGCTTCAATGCTGCCATATTTTACACCAGAAACCTTTTTGGCTATGGCTTTATAAGCCGTTCCTATCCCCAGTTGTTGTTGCAGGGAACTTTGCTTCTTCCCAAACTCTGAGAAAAGGACATAGAGTCAGTGGCCACTTCATCAGGTGTAGGAATAGAATCCGGTGTGACTTTCTGCTGCTCTAGCCCATCCACTTCAAGGTTCAATATGGGTATTCAGAGATGCTCTTCTGCACACCACTATGGTAACCCATGGACTGCCTGAACCAGCCTGGCCATTCTCCTCTGACCTCTCATTAGCAAGGCATTTTTTCCCACAGAACTGCTGCTCACTAGATTTTCTTTTTGTTTTTTTTTGCATTATTTTCCTATTAACTGTAGAGACTGTTGTTTGTGAAAATCTCAGGAGCTCAACAGTTTCTGAGATACTCAAACCACCATGTCCGGCACCAACAACCTTCCATGGTCAAAATCACTTTGATCCCATTTCTGATGTTTCGTCTGATCAAAAACAAGAAATAAATTTGAATCAGTAAATGGCTTTTTTTTGGATAAAAGACAGAAAAACCCACCTTGTATGGTTAGCACAGTAAAATGCATTTACTTAAGTTTCTTGATCACCTAGCCAATTTTTAAACATTGGATCATTGAAAAAATGTGACTAAGTATACATTCCTCTCAGCCTGCTCCCTCCCAACACTGGCGCAGATTTTAATGTTGTACGGATCTCAAAATAACTTTCAATTAACACCAGTCTGTTAGAACAGGAACTGACTTTGATCAGTGGCTAGACAGTTTATAGTCATGCCTTGAAATAAGGGTAGCAGATTATGCACCTTTAACTGATTTAGTATATTGATTCATCAGTTCTGAATAGAGTCAATCTCTGCCAATGATCCAGGTTGCCTGTCATAGAATATAAAAATACCCTTTTGTTGATCTGTTCTAACTTCTTACATATTAATCTTACCAATATAAAAATGCAGGGAGGAGATCCATTTTGCACAGGAACCTACTTTGCTAGCATAGGAAGTACAGTCTGCTAATTTGATCTTCACAGATATTCTGGTTAAAATGGCAGAAGCTACAGTCTCTGTTGAGAATTTGACGTAACTTAGTTGTCTTTTAGGCCTGTAGGGATGGTTTTGGGGACAGAAAGGGGAGTTAAGGGTAAAGTTAGGGTTAAGGGACAATCATGTTGGGGAGTTAGAAGTCAGATTAGGCTTTAGGGACATGGATGTGGAGGAGTTGGAGGTCAATCCAGAGTCGAGGCCTCCGCTCTGTGCCCCACATTCGAAGGCCAGTGACGTGGATGGGTCACAAAGGTTATCTACAGACTAGGCTTCTGCTCCGTGCGCAAAGACCAGCGATGTGGACTTGTGATGAAGGACATTTGTGGATGTCGGGCCATCCCAGGTTGGTTGGTCCTGGGAGGCACCAGGGCCAGTGAGTCAGCACGCCTGAAGTTTGGGGTCCTGTCATCGGTACTGGTGGTCAAAGCCCAAAGGTTGATTGGAAATCTGAAAGTCAAAGCCTGGAGACTGGAGGCCTGTCCTGGAGTTGGAGAACTGCCTATGTATGTGAGTGGGTGGGAGAGAGGAAAGGGGTTTGGTTTGCTGTTGTTGCTTTGTTGCTTGTTGTGTCCTGTGTTGTTCTGTTGAGCATTGCTAACATTCTATGCTTATGTGGCACAACTTGCGGCTACCTCCAACATATCCTTAAGATGTGTTGCAACGCATTTCACTGTATGTCTCGATGTACATGTTGTGGTGAACTACATATACCTGTCTGGACACGCCCCCTGCTGACTGCTCCTGTGGCTCCTCCCACAGACCCCTGTATAAAGGCGATCAAGGCCTGAGCCCGGCCTCTCAGTCTCCAGGATGTAGTATGGTGGTCACTCACTGCTTGTTCCTTCTTCCACTCAATAAAAGCCGATATCTCGCCTTCACGTCTCAGAGTGAGTAATTGATGGTGCATCACATGTGGTAAATAAATCTGAAATAGATAATAAATATTCATTGGATAAGGCAAAGACCGTATGAGCAGAGACATGGATAAGCCATAGCTATAGAATTGCATTCACTCCTGGTTACCAAACAGCAGAAGAAGGGATAGCACTGAAATAGGCCCAGTAATATAGGAGAGACTGTTAGTAGTTCATACTGAGGACAGAATAGCTAGGCTGCAGTTGTTTTTTTTGGACAGAGCATCCTTAGGAAGAGCTGAGGGTGTTTAATCAAGGTGTGTAAAGGTATGAGAGGCGTGCAAAGTATGAATAAGATAATTTCCCTGAGAACCACAGTTGGATACTATGGATCAAAGTTTTAAATGGTTGGTTGAAGGTTTAGAAATATTCTCCTGGTCAAAAATTGTTTAGTGGAAAAATCAAATGTGTCAAAGAAAAACTTAGAAAAGTACAGCTATGGAAATTTAAATGTATATGGAAAATTAATGAATGTAAAATTGTGAACGTAAAACTGTGATCTAGCAAGAACAGAAGACAGGAGCTGGTCACATATCCTTAGCAGTGGACAATATGGATAAACAGTGGCAAGTCAGAACAGTTAGCTCTGATGCCATTGGAGGAATTAATCTTGTCAGTTGGCTCCAGATATCAGGTATAGCCTAAACTGAATATCTGAGCCATAGAGTGAGATTCAGCAAGGAAATAATCCGTACAGTCTTCATTGTTGGATTGAGATGCTTTTGTGGTGCAGAGAGACTTCAGAAGTCATAAATGAGGCATAAAATTTATTGCTAGCAATTTCTTAGGTGCTACATTGATAAAGAGCAAACAAGGAAAGACAAAGGAGACAAAGGGAAAAAATCTATTCTGAACTCATTGTTGGATTGAGATGCTTTTCTGATGCAGGGAGTCTTCAGAAATCAAGAATAAGGCATAAAATGTATTGCTAGCAATTTTCAAGTGTTATATTAACAAAGAGCAAACAAGGAAAGACAAAGGAGACAAAGGAAAAAGTAAGTGTGGTCGTCTCATACTCAGTCTAGAGATAACTAAACATTACTGTGATAACAAT
Organism: Hypanus sabinus; assembly: GCF_030144855.1. Classification (NCBI taxonomy): domain Eukaryota; kingdom Metazoa; phylum Chordata; class Chondrichthyes; order Myliobatiformes; family Dasyatidae; genus Hypanus; species Hypanus sabinus. Next base: position 30,985,479 of record NC_082727.1, on the reverse strand, counting down.
TAGCCTATAATTTAGCCAGATTCAAGTGGTGTGACACCTGCCACTGAAAACTAAAAAGTTTCTAGAAAAATGCAGAAGCAACTTTGCCTTAATTACTGGAAAAAGTACATGTATATACTGTAAATAATTATATGAAATTACAAGCATAGGAAATTTAATCTACAAGATAAATAACAATTCTACACCCCAATCCAACATTGATGACCATCAACACCATTTTCACTAGCCTTACACTTGTATTGTCACTAACTACCTCCAAATTATAACACACTGGGGGCAATTTGCATGAGCCAATCATCCTACAAATCCACTTACCTTTGGGATATGAGAGGAAACAGGAGCAGTCACAGGGAGAATGTACAAACCCCACACTGGCAGCAGCCAAAGTGAGGACGAAGCTGTGTCCCTGGCACTGTGAGGCAGTGCTTCCACTAAGTGTGTCATCTGTTGCCCAATCGTACACAGTAACTATCAGCAAACCTGGAGTCTATGAGTTGATAACAGCTAGTTGATAAGGAAGTAGGTCAAGTGATTCATTCTAATTTGGGGGTGACATGGTAGTGTAGTGGCCAGTGTAATGTTATTACAGTGTCAAAGACTAGGGTTTGATTCCCACCACAGTCTGTAAGGAGTTTGTATCAAAATAGGAAACAGGTTTAATATCACCTGCATATGTCATGAAATTTGTTAACTTATTAGTACATGTTAAATATAAAAAATAAATTACAGTGAGTATATATTATGTATATTAAATAGTTAAATTTAAAATAGCACAAAAACAGAAATAATAAAAAAAAATGAGGTAGTGTTCATGGATTCAATGTCCATTTCAAAGTTGGATGGCAGAAGGGGGAGAAGTAGTTCCTGAAACACTGAGTGTGTGCCTTTAGGCTTCTGTACCTCCTACCTGATGGTAACAATGAGAAGAGGGTATATCCTGGATGGTGGGGGTTCTTTAATGATGGATACCACCTTGCTGAGGCTCTGCTCCTTGAAGATGCTTTGGATACTAGGGAGGCTAGTACCCATGATGGAGCTGACTAATTTTACAACTTTCTGCAACTTGCTTTGATCCTGTGCAGTAATCCACCCACCCACCATACCAGACGGTGATGCGCCTGTCAGAATGCTCTCCGCAGTATATCTGCAGAAGTTTTCAAGTGTGCTCTTCCTGTGACTGCATAGGTTTCTTCCGGGTGCTCCAGTTTCCTCTCTTCTCTTCTCTTCCAAAGGCGTGTGAGTTAATAGGTTAATTGGTCTTATGGCTGTAATTGGGTGCATGTGCTCAATGGTCCAGAAGGGTCCATTACCAAGGGGTCTCTCTAAATAAGAAAATAAAATAATAGAAAGAACACTGACAGTATCAACATTATATTTAAAAATCGTATTTAAATTAAGTAAAAATACTAGTTGTTGATGTGGTTTTAAATTACAAAGTTAAATTACAGAAAGATTTAAAAGGCTTAGGTCCTCAAAAGGATTCATTGTAGAGGGAAATCTCACCTTAAGATTGGGGGGAAGGGGATGAAGTACTGATTTCATTGCCTAGAACAATGGAAGAAATAGCAGCCATCAGAATCTGGATGAGAACTTGATGAGCTGCAGCCTACATGGCTACAGCCATGGAGGTCAGACATAGGAACCCTCTGAATAATCTGAACATCATCTCAAGGTACATTTATTACCAAAGTACACATATGCCACCACATACAACCCAGAAATTTATTCTCTTGTGGGCGTTTGCAGTAAGTACAAAGAAACACAGTTAAATCAATGAAAAACCACACATAACAAGACAGACAAGCGATATGCAAAAGACAACAATGCAAATACAAAAAGGAAAAAAAATTGACTGACGTCGACATAATGAGTCAAATTTACCATAAATGTCTATGATTCTTTACCAAAGAAATTCATACCTTGCTCAACAGCGCCAAAAACTTTAAGAATTCAGGAAGTTTGCAATTGGATCCTTTTTGAAGCCAATGTACATTTATTGCACTAAAGAACTGAAGAAGTTTTGTATTGTTTGCCTTGACAATGAAAGGAGAGCTGAAAGCCATTAGCCTGAACCATTGACTTTGTTGCCCACTGGCAGTAGCCTCCATCACAAAGAACCCCCACCATCCAGGCTATACTCTCTTCTTGCTACTACCACTAAGCAGGAGATAAAGGAACCTTAGTTCCCACACCACCACGTTCAGGAACAGCTATTACCCTACAATCATCAAACCATCAAACGTCTGGATCACAGTGGATAATTTAATTCACCTCAACACTGAGCTGACCTACAGACTCACTATCAAGGACTCTACAACTCATGGTCTCAGTATTTGTTTATTTATGTTTTTTTTACTATTTGAACAACTTGTCTTCTTTTTACATTGAATGTTTGTCATTCTTTATGGATACTCCTTCATAAATTCTATCGCATTCTTTATTTTTCTTTAAATGCCTGCAGTAAAAAGCATCTCAAGGTAGTAGATGGTGACATAAACACACTTTAATAATAAATTTACTTTTGACATCTGACTTTTGACTCTATGCAGATGCTGCCTGACCTATGGAGCACTTCTAGTATTTTCTGGTTAATTTCAGTTTCCTTGCACCTACAGTATTTTACTTTCAGCGGATTGATGTGTCCATCTTTGTGAATTGTCTTGTTATTTTCTATACAAATGGAGCAGATCTATTTGATTAATCCATCCTCCCTAATGAGAGTTGAGAGCTAACCAAGTCTTTGTGAGCTGCTGCTGTACAGTACATCCTATGTATTGTGGTGTAAGGAATGTTTCTGAATGGTCAGATTGGCACTAGATGGTTAGACACTCCATTGAATAATGCTGTAGCTGCATGAAGGCATTCAGAGAGAATTCTCATGCTCTCATCACTCATTTACCCTAGCTTCCAAGGATTAAGAGGTCAACCTCTCAATAACCATATAACAATTACAGCACCAGAAAAGGCCATCTTGGCCCTTCTAGTTCATGCCGAATGCTTACTCTCACCTAGTCCCACCTACCTGCACTCAGCCCATAACCCTCTATTCCTTTCCTGTCCATATACCTATCCAATTTTTTTTTAATGACAATATCATACCTGCCTCTACCGCTTCTACTGGAAGCTCGTTCCACACAGCTACCAATCTCTGAGTAAAGAAGTTCTCCCTCGTGTTACCCCTCATGTTACCTCTAAACTTTTGCCCTCTAGCTCTCAAATCATATCCTCTTGTTTGAATCTCCCCTACTCTCAATGGAAAAAGCCTATCCACGTCTATCTATCCCCCTCATAATTTTAAATACCTCTATCAAGTCCCCCCTCAACCTTCTACGCTCTAAAGAATAAAGACCTAACTTGTTCAACCTTTCTCTGTAACTTAAGTGCTGAAACCCAGGTAACTTTCTAGTAAATCTTCTCTGTACTCTTTCTATTTTGTTGATGTCTTTCCTATAATTCAGTGACCAGAAATGTAGAATGCTAAAGTTCAACCCACTCCAGCACCAACAGCACTTTCCCAGTTAATCTATTTGATCCTATTGTGAACTCCCAAGATAGTGGTAGACTGAGCAATGTCTTTGAATCTTCTTTTTCACTGATACAATTAGCACGTAAAAGTTAAAACTCCCTTCTTAGTCGATGTACTGAAAATATGAGAAGATAGGTGTTGCAACAGAGTTCAAAGTTCAAAGCAACTTGATTATCAAAGCACATATATGTCCCCATATACTCCCCTGCGATTCATTTTCTCGCCAGCATTCACAGCGGAGCAAAAAAATACAATAGAATCATTGAAAACTAAACACAAAGACTGACAAACAACCAATGTGCTAAAGAAGAAAAACTGCAAATATGAAAAAATTTGTAACAGTAATTAATGAATAAGTAAGTAAATAATACTGATAACATAAGTTGTAGTGTCTTTGAAAGTAAGTTGATAGAAAGTTTTGTTCACGTGTGAAAATGGAATATCGCCAACAGCAAATTCTACTTTTTTTTTCCAATTTTGTGTTTCCTGTGTGAAGGGAATTGGCTTCTGTTCAATAGCTCAGCAGTAATGCTGAGATTGAGAACTCAGGAGCTCATTGAAGCTGTATTCCATCAGTTCATAGTGAAGCACAAAGTGCTGTGTCAAAATGACCTGAAGGTTTATTTATGAATAAAAGTATAATGGCTTAATGGCTCAGTTTTCTTTGACCTAAACCTTAACCCTGTGCTGACATGACTGTACCATTTAATTTCACAAGCTGCAGAACTTGGTATAATATCTAACCGGTTTAACTGTGCTTATTACCCTCAAGAGAAAAAAACAGAAACAAAGTTCTTAGCAACAAAAAGAAATGAGGTTCCTAAGTATTTCTATAACTTCTGAAGTTGAGTTTTACCCTCAAGCTACACTAATAACAGCATCTAGTTCCAAGTTTCAGCTCCCAACAATAGACAAATGACTCTAGTTTTCTACCAAGGAGAGAGAGCTCCAGTTTACTTGCAGATAGATGGGTTGCTTCATAAATCATCCCAGAAGAGGCAGGTGGACCTGTAAAGATTTCACCTGAGGATGGATAGATAATACCACACTTTACCCAAGGACAATAGCTTCTGTGAGCTTATTTTCTATGAGGAAATGCATGAGCTGTAATTTGGGTGTCTCTTCTGTCCATCTGTGCTGGTGAAAAGAAAGCAGAAACATCATCACATTATTGTTGTAATACTGTCAGAAAACCTTTTGCTCCAAACTGAACATTTGAATTCATCCCATCCTGTCGATGGATATCCATGCACCTATTGTATAGTTGTTTGCAACAATAGTGGAAAAATAATTAGCTAAACTGAGTTGTAAATAATGTGAGCTTCAAATGATAATGCACGGATATTAAATATATTAGTTTTAAAATATTTTATTGGCATTTTAATATTAAAAGCAGCTTGCATGTTTCTAGTCGTGCTCATTACACACATTACAAATTTACCTGTTCTCTTATGTTTCACCCAAGAAAAGCTGTAAAATTTAATAATAATTTTGTCATATTTTCCAAACCTCTGATACAAACATGGTAACCATATTTAGTTCTTTTTGTCTACTTCAGTTTGTTTATGCTTGCTAATTATTGGTAAGATGTGAATTGGATAAAGAAGTTAATGACAAAGAAAATTTGCAATTTAATTCAAGAACCATTTGGCGAAGGTAGTACACCTTCTGAGGGCATGCATTATATTATATTTTGTAAAATATTGGATGAATGCCTGAATAGTTCAAGATGACAATTTGACTCTTTTTGAACCCTTAGCATGTGGGGTCTGTATGTCTGCTATTGAGTAATACTTGCAGAGTCTCTGTACAAGGTAAGCAATGTAAATGTCTGTAGAATGTTTCCTGATAGTTGCTGGATTCTTTCTTAGGCACCATTAAAATGCGAATGTTTGTGAAGTTAGCTTGATGGATTTTTTTTTGGACACAGACTTATTGCTTATATGTAATCTGCATTTTATTTTGTGAGTCCAAAGAACCTTGTGTCCAAAACATTAGTGGACTAATGGATGAAGAGTGACAATTACAGTGTCTAATTGATTTATGAGGGTATGACGAATACTGTGTTAATAAACAGATGTTGTTTGAATGTAAGAAACCAGGCTGTGTTAATGGCATGACAACAAAAGAACAAAAACGTTTGACTGTTTCTGGATGTCTTTCTATGCTTGTGAAACCCATATTTATTGGGGTACCTTTCCTGGTTTTGTTGTACTATGTCCAGACTTGTAATCAGTTGCTGGGACCCAGAGGTGTTTTCATTGACTGAGTTGGAATTCAGAGCTCCCCCAACAACAGCAACAATCAAGTGGTGACCAGGAATTGTGAGCCCTGAAATCTTTGTGAATTGTTAGTACAAGGCTTGATTGCATTCTCTATTTTGAGAGACTCATGAATAATGAACATAGCTGCAAGATAAGCGGCAAGTCATTTAAGACTGAGGTGAGTAGCTAGTTATTCTCTCATAGGGAGTGAACCTCAGGAATTATTTACCTCAGAGATTTGGAACAGAAAAGGGGTTGAGTCTTACATATTGACCATATTGAATGACGGGTGAATCTTGAGGGGCATGGTAGTCTATTCCTAGTCCTTACAGACTGTGTTCTTTCAGGAGCACTATGCTATTAAATGAGGATATTCTCTTGACTATCCTGTCTAATGTTTATCCCTCAACTAGCAATCCATATAAAATTAAACTATTCATTATGTTGTTACTGTTGGACTTTGTTTTGTTGGTTCCTAAGGGGCTTTACTTTACAAAAGTGTCTTCTCTTCAGGAACACCATATTGGTCGTTAAGTATATTGGATATGCAGAGACAATATACAGAGATGCTCAAGAAAATGTTTAGGTTGAGCTTGAGATTACACAAACAATTCCAGTGTCTATATTAAAGAAAGGATATTAAGGTCCAAAATGACAAAGATTAACTAGAATGATATCAGAACTGAGAGATTACATCCATTAGAAATGATTGTCCAAGATATTATTATTCCCTTTATAAAAAGCTACCGTTTAATCTGTTGGAGGTCTTTAAGGTCATTGATGAGAATGAAATGAAGAAAATATTTCCACTTGAAAGAAGCAGGAAACTTCACTGATAGGAGCCCACTGAGAGTAGTATGTGGGTTCAAAGTACTGTACATATATGTCATCATTTCTTGTGGGTATGCTCAATAAATTCATAATAGAATAATAACCATAAGACAATCAATGAAATACTGCACCAATTAGGCTTTTGACCAGAGTGCAAAAGACAACAAACTGTGGAAATACAAAATGAAAGGAATAATAATAATAAATAAATAAATAAGCAATAAGCACTGAGAACATGTAATAAAGAATATTTGAAAGTGAGACCATAAGTGTGGGAAGGTTTCAATAATGGGGCAAGTGAAGTTGAATGAAGTCATTCACTTGGTTCAAGAGCCTGAAGGTTAAGGGGTAATAACTGTTTCTGAACCTGGTGGTGTGAGTTTCGGGCTCCTGTGCCTTCTTCCTGAAGGCAGCAGTGAGTCGAGAGTATGATCTGGATGGTGAACTCCCTGCTGATGGATGTTGCTTTCCTGCAATAATGCTCTGTGTAGATGTGCTCAGTGGTTATCCGAGATGGACTGGGTTGTATCCACAACTTTTTGTAGGATTTTCTATTCAAGGGCATTGGTGTTTCCTTGCCAGGCTGTGATGCAGTGAGTCAATATACTTGTCACCACACATCTGTAGAAGTTTGTCAAAGTTTTAGGTGTCATGCTGAATCTTCGAAAGCTCCTAAGGAAGTAGAGGCACAGCGTGCTTTCTTTGTGATCTTTGGAATTGTACTTACCTGCTGGGCCCAGGACAGTTCCACCTAAACATCTCTGAGGAATTTAAAGTTGCTGACCATCTCCACCTGATGAGGACTGGCTCATGGACCTTGATGAGCAAATTGAAAGGGTGAGGAAGGGAAAAGAAACTGGGTTGGGAGGAGTGGGGTGGGGATGGGGTGGTAATTGTGTCCATATCCTACTAAATACAGCCTTTTGTTGTCTCCGCATTTCGTCCTTCCCCTTCACCACCTTGTACAGTCTATCTCTCCTCGTTCAGTCTTGATCAAGTGTTTTGATCTAAAATGACAACTGTCCATTTCCCTCCACCAATGCTGGCTGAGCTACGGAGCTCCTTTACAAGTTTGTTTCTTGATCAGAAAACACACGCCATTGTTAAACTTTACATAATTCCAAATGGAAATGACCTCCTAAAGTGAAGCTAAATTGTAAATTCAGCAACCCAATGATATTTGCAAATAGAAGAATCAGAAATAGAGATTGAAACATAGAAACTCGGTAGAATTATACTGCATTTAGTGGATGGTGAGAAAATCAGCTCATTTGCATCCATTAGACCAGTTGATTTTATTGCGAGAATGCCAAACATCCTCTCATGAAAGTCCTCAGACCATTATAGTAATGGAGGCAGTTAAAAGCTTAAGCATAGTACAATTCTCTGTCAATAAACGCCTCTGGTATAAGTGGAAGCACGTTGCTTCCAGATTATTTTTCATTCCAGCACCCATGTTAAAAAAACAGATATTTTATAGGTAGAGATTTTAAAAAGGAGCTTTTCAGAGATTTCAGCTTTTTCCAGAGCTGCAGGAAGCCTCCCGCTGGTCAGGGTGTGGGAAGTTTAAGGAGCTTTCGCGAGATTTTGGCTTTTTTCAGTGGAGCAGTCATGATTCATTTGTAAGGGCAAATAGAAATAAGGCAGGGACAAGCAGAGTGGCCATTATGTAAGTGGCTCAGTGTTAGAGTGCAGAGGCTTTGGCTCATCAGCTTTCATCGAGAACAGGTTAGGGTGAGGTATGTATCTGGTAGGTTTCTTCTTCATTTTTGGTCTGTTAGTACATGATTAGAGCAGTGAGAATAACTCTAGGGGCTGTATTGTGTACCTTGTGTGAGATGTGGGATTCTGGGAGACTGCCAGCCTCCCAGGTAACCACATCTGTACCAGGTGCACGGAGTTGCAGCTCCTCAGAGAACGTGTCAAGGACCTGGAAATGACCTTCAGCTCATACAGGAACCTGAGGAGATGATCGATAGGAGCCAAAGGGAGGTAGTCACCCCCAAGTTGCAGGAGGCGCATAGCTGGGTGACTATCACAGGAGGAAAGGGAAATGGGCAGCCGGTACAGAGCACCGTTCTCCTAAATAATAAGTGTTCCATTTTGGATACTGTTGAGGGTGACAACCTACCGAGGTTACGGGGTGGGGAAAAGCCAAAGCATCATAGTCTGGTGGCAGCTCAGAAGGCGGGGGGCGGTGGGGGGGTGACAGAGACCTGCAGTAGATACAGGTGATTCCATAGTTAGAGGAGTAGACGCAAGATTCTATGGCCAAGATGGAGATACCCAGATGGTATGTTGTCTCCCAAATATAAGGGTCAGGATTGAGTTCATGACATTCTAAAGGGGGAGGATAAGCAGCCAGAATTGGTACATATTGGCACAAATGACATAGGTAGGAAAAGCAAGAAGGTTCTGAAGAGTGAATGTAAGGAGTTAGGAAGAAAGCTGAAAAGCAGGACCTCTAGGGTAGTAATGCCTGGATCATTGGAAGTGCCACACACCAGTGATGGTAAGAAAAGGATGATTTGGCAGGAAATGCATGGCTGAAAAACTAGTGCAGAGGGCAGGGTTCAGAATTCTGGATCATTGGGATCTCTTCTGGGGAAGGTATGACCTGTACAAATGGGACGGGTTATACCTGACCCCAAGAGGGACCAATATCCTGGCAGGCAGGTTTGCTAGAACTACTGGGGAGGGTTTAAACTAATTTGTCAGGGGGATAGGAACAAGACTGATAGGGCAGAGGATAGGACTGTTCGTTTACAAGCAGAGGCAGTCAGTAGTGAAGCTCTGAGGAAGGACAGGCAGATGATAGGGCAAAATTGCAGCTGGAGGGATGAGTTGCAGTGTAAAAGGAGGAAAAAGTTGAAAGGGGTGCTGAATACAGAAGTGAAGGTGTTATATTTGAATGTACGCAGTATATGGAATAAGCTGGATGGTCTTGTAAAGCAGTTAGAGATTAGCAGGTATGGCCTGTGGGTATCACTGAGTTATGGCTGTAAAAAGATTATAGTTGGGAGCTTAACATACAAGGATACGCTGAATCCAAAGGATAGACAGGTAGCAAGAGGGAGTGGTGTGACTGTTGGCAAAAAAAATGAAATCAAATTGTTGGAAAGAAGTGACAGGACCAGAAGGTGTAGAATCATTGTGGGTAGAGTTAAGAAACTGCAATAGCAAATGTTACATACATGCAATGGTTTAAATGAACCACCAGCAATAGACCACGCCTGGAGTCTGGTTTTGATGTTAAAACCCCTATTTATTAGTAACTACTTAATATAGTAACTTAAACCAGGTAAATCAAAAGTTAGCAGTGTTATGCATATATATGTGTGTAAATATAATTCCCAAACTCATTTAAGCTCAGGTGGCAAAGTTTAAATTCTTATGATGGAACTGTAAGAAAGTTCAGTTCAATGCACAGAGTTGATTGGAGAGAGAGAGAGGTATTTGTAAGCCAAGGTGAAATCCACAGTAGGTGAAGAACAAATAAATGGGTGCCGTTGGTCTTCCATTGTCAGACTCCAAATCCACTCTTGAGTTAGCCAAACGTAGCTTATTACAAAGGGTACCATCTTCGAGGGAAAACTATCACCAGGCAAGGGGTAAACACACTGATAGCTTCCACAGGGTCAGCCCTTCTACACACCGTGATAGCCACTGATCGATTCTCCTGATCGATCCTCAACCCACCCTTGTGGGCACTCGGAAGTTCTATCCAGTGACTCTTCTGTCACTGGTGTCCTTCCATGGCCGATTCCAGCTGCGACTCTGACTGTGAACGAAAGTGGCCTTGTATAAATCCAAACACGCTGTGAGCTTATGTAAACATCGAACTGTCCATCACTTAACTCCACCTCTCTCTCTCCATAGCAACCCAGAAGCAGGCAGCAGTACTGTAGTCAGTTTCTCTCTCTCTCTCTCTCTCTCTCTCTCTCCCTTTAAACACACAGTCCATGTCTGTCACACAAAAAGGCATCGAACAGTAGCCAGGATGTGGGCTACAGATTACAGTGGGAGGTAGAAAGGACATGTCAAAAGAGCAGTGTTACAATAGTCATGGGGGATTTCAATATGTAGATCGATTGGGAAAATTGGGTTGTTGCTGGATCCCAAGAGAGAAAATTTGTAGAATACCTACAAGATGGCTTTAAAGAACGGCTAGTGGTTGAGCCCACTGGGGGAATCAGCTCTTCAGGATTAGGTGTTGCGTAATGAACCAAATTTGATTAGGGACAAGGTAAAGGAACTCTTCAGAGGCAGTAATCATAATATGATAGAATTCACCTTGCAGTTTTAGAGGGAGTAACTGAAATCAAATGAATCAGTATTACAGTGGGGTAAAAGGAATTATAGAGGCATGAGAGTGGAGCTGGCCAAAATTGATTGGAAGGAGACACTAGCAGAGATGATGGCAGGTGATCAATGGCTGGAGTTTCTGGGAGCAATTCAGAAAGTGCAGGATAGTTAAGTTCCAAAGAAGTATTCTAAAAGCAGAATGATGCACTGTGGAAGACACTAGTAGTATGCCAGAAGTTCAAGAGCAGTTGCTATTTCTAGGTGCTGGAGAAACTGAAGGGTCTGAAGGTAAATAAGTCACCTGGACTAGATGGAGTACACCGCAGGATCCTGAAAGAGACAGCTGAAGAGATTGTGGAGGCATTAGAAATAATCTTTCAAGAATCAATGGATGCTGGCATGGTTCCGGAGGAATGAAAAATTGAAAATGTCACTCCACTCATGAAGAAGGAAGGAAATTATATGCCAGTAGTTGGGGAGATGTTGGAGTTGATTGTTATGAATGTGGTTTCAGAGTACTTAGAGACACATGATAAAAAAAGGCAAAATCAGCATAGTTCCCTTAATGGAAAATCTTGCTTGACAAATCTATAGGAATTCTTTGAGGAAATAACAAGCAGGACTGACAAAGGAGAATTGGTGGATGCTGTTTATTTGGATTTTCAGATGGTCTTTGACAGGTGCCACATATGAGGCTGCTTAACAAGATAAGAGCCCATGGAAAGTTACTAGCATAGATAGAGCATTGGCTGATTGGTAGGAGCTAAACTGTGGGAACAGAGGGAGTCTTTTCTGATTGGCTGCCGATGACCAGTGATGTTCTGCTGGGGTCAATGTTGGGATCACTTCTTTTTATGTTGTATGTCAATGATTTGGATGATGAAATTGATGGCTTTGTGGCCAGGTTTGCAGATGATACAAAGATAGGAGGAGGGGCAGGTAGTGTTGAGGAAGCAGGGAGGCTGCAGAAGGACTTGGGTAGATTAGGGGAATGGGGAAGTGCTAATGGAATACAGTGTAGGGAAGTGTATGGACATACACTTCAGTAGAACAAATAAAAGCATGCAGTATTTTCTATACAGGGAGAAAATGCAAAAATCAGATGTGCATAGGGACTTGGGAATCCTCATGCAGGATCCTCTAAAGGTTAGTTTGTATATTGAGTTAGTGGTTAGGAAGGTAAATGCAATATTAGCTTTCATTTTGGGAGGATTAGAATATAAAATTAAGGATGTCCTGCTGAGGCTTTATAAGCACCACTTGGAGTATTGTGGGCAGTTTTGTGCCCCTCATTTAAGAAAGTATGTGCTGACATTGGAAAGGATTCAGAGCAGGTTCATGAAAATGATTCCAGAAATGAAAGGCTTAGTGTATGAGGAGCGATTGATGGCACTGGATATTTACTCACTGGGATTTAAAGGGATTAGGGGGGAATCTCATTGAAACCTGTCAAATGTTGAAAGGCCTAGGTGGAGAGCATGTTTCCTATGGTGGGGGAATCTAGAACCAAAGAGCTACCTCAGAATAGAGGGATACCCATTTAAAACAGATGAGGAGGAATTTCTTTAGGCAGAGGGTGGTGAATCTGTGGAATTCTTTGCCACAGGTGGCTATGGAGGCCTTGTCATTGGGTGTATTTAAGTTGGGGGTTAGTAGGTTCTTAATTAGTCAGGGCATGAAAAGTTATGGAGAGAAGAGCTTGAAAAGGTAATGGATCAGCCATGATAAAATGGTGGAGCAGACTCAATGGGCTGAATGGCCTAATTCTACTCCTCAGTCTTACTGTCTATTTGGATAATTCAAGGAGGGATGCAGAGCTGGAGAAGGGCCTCCCTAGGCGTCCCATCCCATGATCCTTTCCCTTCTCCAGCTCTGTATCCCTTTTGCCAATCACCCTTCCAGCTCTCAGCTTCACCCCACCCCTTCCTCCTATCATTTCATATTTTCCCCTCCCCCTCCTACTTTCAAATCTCTTACTATCCTTCCTTTCAGTAAGTCCTGGCAAAGGGTCTCAGCCCGAAACATTGCTCCCTATAGATGCTGCCTGGCCTGCTGCGTTCCACCAGCATTTTGTGTGTGTTGCTTGAATTTCCAGCATCTGCAGATTTCCTCATGTTTGCTGCACAAGTGTCCACTTCAGTTTGATCCACAACAACAAAACCTCAGTAAGCCTCCCACCAGCTAGAACTCAGCTGTTAACATTATCAATTGATAGCCAGAAATAAGCTGCAGCTGAAATCTATCAGCAACATTATGTCATCTTGTGAAAACAATTACAAATCATGTGTATAATATATCACACATTAAATCTCTAGGAGCCACATTGAATTCATTTGTGGTGAAAATATTCAATATCATGCTTTTCTTATTGGCTTACATGAGCAATTTAACTGTATTGATTTCCTGAAATAAAGACCATGCAGAAACTCACAGCATTCCCTTGAAACACTGGAACTTTAACCATTAATTTACTCCCACTTTCTTCAACAGGGCTCAGCAAATATTCCATGTTCTGTTTCAGATAAGTACTCAGACACACATATAAGGGCTTGCATTTATATAGCACCTTTCTTGGCTGCAGAGAAACCCTCTGTCAAACTAAGTTCTATCAAAGGGTGGTCTCCAAAGTGCTGTGGTAGTTTGCTGTGTCAATTGTGCTCCCATCTGCCATTTATCCACCCATTCCCCAACACATTGGTTCTATTGTCACACTTATTGAGGTACAGTGAAAAATTTTGTTTTGCATGCCATTCTTACGGATCAGTTCATCACATCAGTGCATTGAGAAGGGAAAACAAGAAAAGAAGCCAAAGTGAAGTGTGACAGTTGCAGAGAAGGTGAAGTGCAGGCAGATAACATAGAGTAGTGCCATGACAGGGTTTATTGTCAGGATACGTGTATTGGACAGTTTGATGCGGCAGAATAGAAGCTGTCTTTGAGCCTGATGGTACGTTCTTTCAGGAGATGTACACCTTCCTTAAATAAGTTTCAATTATTAAGTTTTAGGTAACTGATATTGTAAGTATCATGTCCAGAAGCCCACTTCATTCCATTTTACATTTACATTTTACATTTGTACATCATTTTCAAATCCAGCACCCACCACCACGACCACGTCCCAACTTCAAGTCACCTTCAGCCAGACAGGACCAACCCCAGACTCACCAATTAGCTGATCTTAACCCCTACCGGAACCCACCCTCCCCCATCATGCTAAAATGGGGATCTGCTTTCCGCTGGTTCCTCCTCTGCTAACACACCTGTAACCTGCAACACAAAATCCATAACCTACAATCTATAACTGGCAACCTATGGGACAACTCACAGATTTCTCCACAATAACCTAGTGAAAAAGGAAATGGCCTTGCCACAGACTACAATGGCAAGGCTTTTCTGACTGGCACAATCACACTGGGCCTTGCCCACCTTGGAATATTAAAGTAGTGGGAGTTTGCATGAAACACGTTGATCCTTTATGTCCTTCCAATGGATAAGAATTTCTAGGCTTTAGACTACTTTCATTGTCATGTTCTTTTTAAATAATCCGTTCAGTTTCCCTGAATTATTCTTTAATGCTCCAGTGAGAGTGGATTTTGCTATAATCTCCTTCCTAACATACAGCAATAAAACTATCCATGTTCATTCTAAATGGAAGTCTTACAGTTAATAGAAAATTGAGAGGTTAATTTCTTGATTCTGAGCTGAATTCAAATCCAGCTTCCAACAGTATCTCCGGGGGTCTGACAGCATCTCTGGAAGCAAAAGGAATAAGGTGAGCAGGTTGAGACTTTGCTTTAGGAATGGACCTGAAAATGTGTAAGTTGATTTTAAAAAATACTTGGAAGAAGGGTGACTGACTGCAGTAAAGTATAAACTTTTTAACAGTAAAGAAAGAAGATCATTAATCTGCTTACAATTGGTGTTGCAATTTTCAAAGGTGACTTGCATAAATGCCACTGTAGATATGAACAAATGTGGCAGACCCTTATGTGTTGACTTTAGGTACAAATCAATGCAGACAAGATGAATAAATGAATTCTTATATGGACAACTGATGTTTGCTTTTATTTTCGAATAGCAAATACTGAAAATAAAGATTCCCAATTCCATCGATGCACAGCAGCTTCTCCTTTACATCAAAATTGTGGATTATAAAGAAGGAAGATAAACACTAAAATGTTGTGAAAATCAGCAAGGGGAAAACTTATTCTAATTATGAATAGTCATTAGATTGGAGCCAGTAAACACAAGAAAATTGGCTTGGCTTGAAAGGGCTGCAGAGCAGAGGCAGCAACGTCAATGTTGCAATTGTGAAGGGAAATAGATAGTGTCAGGAGCCAGATGAAACTGCTGAAATCTAGCACAAAAGAACAGAATGCTAGAACTCAGTGGCTCAGGCAGCACCTGTGGAGGCAAAAATGTGTAAAGGATGTAAAGGATTCTATTGTGCATCTATAGAATTAGGACTCTTTGCTTTGAGTATTTGCTATTTGAAAATAAAAGTAAACATCACTTGTCTCTTCAACGAGCATCTCCGACTGCCAGAAAAAGCAGCTCCCAGTGGCCACCCATTTTAATTCCATTTCCACTTCCCATTCCCATTCCGACGTGTCAGTCCATGGCCTCCTCTACTCCGCAATGAGGCCACACTCAGGTTGAAGCAGCAATACCTTATATTCCTTTTGGGTAGCCTCCAACCTGATGGCATGAAAATCAATTTCTCGAACTTCCATTAATGGCCTCCCCACCCCCTTACCTTTCTCCATTCCCATTTCCCTCTCACCTTATCTTCTTACCTGCCTATCACCTGCCTCCCTCTGGTGCTGCTCCTTCCTTTCTTTCTTCCATGATCTCTGTCCTCTCCTATTAGATTCACCCTTCTCCACCCCTGTATCTCTTTCACAAATCAACTTGAAGTACCAGCCCTGTACTTCACCCCTGCCGGTTTCAACTATCACCTTGTGGTTCTTCCTCCCCTCCTGCAACTTTCTTACTCTGATTTCTCATCTTTTTTTCCAGCCCTGATTAAGGGTCCCAGCCCAAAATATCGACTGTGCTCCTTTCCATAGATGCTGCCTGGCCTGCTGAGTTCCTCCAACGGTTTGTGTGTATCACTTGTCTCAATAAGAATTAATTTATTCACATTATCCTCATTGTCCTGCACCTACATCTGGATCTGACACATTTGTCCATATCTACAGTGGCACTTATGCAAGTCACCTTTAAAAATATGAACTCCTGAACTGCAACAACCAGTTGTAAGTAGATTAAAGATCTGTTTTTTTATCTTTAAAAATGTTTAAACTTTTCTACAGTAAAAATCATTCTTCTTCCAAGTAAATTCTTCTCCTTGTTTGGCCTAAACTGCAAAGTTTATCTGGGGAGCAATGGAGATTGAAAATCAGACTGAACCCCACTTGTTCCTTTGGGGCTTCATCAGTGTTTAGCTCCTGGTTGAATGTTAAAGCGAACTTCTCATCCAGATCATTTGAGAATCAAAGTGGTAATGTATTGTTTAGACTCAAACATGTAGCCACGTGCCCAATTTTGCAACAAATAGCATACTGTAAATGTCATTAAACATTCTTGAATCTATAAAGTTGATAACATAAGAGATTCTGCACGTGCTGGTAATCCAGAGTAATGGACAAAATACGAGAGAAACTCAGCAGGTCAAGCAGTGTCTATGGAGAGGGATGAACAGTTGACATTTTGGGACAAGACTGTGATGAAGGTCCTGATGGGGGTCCCAGATGTTTATCCCTCTGTATAGGTGCTATAAAATAGACATCGAAGTTGAACATGCTTAGAGACAGTTTTCTCTGCTACTGCTGTAAGATTCAAATTGTTTTTGCTGATGTCCATTATCTCACAAAAAGATCATTAGAGTAACGTAATTGCTTCTTATTTAGTTGGCTATGTTCAGCATGTTACTAAAACATAATGTAATGGAACAAACATCCACAGACTGACTGAGGTATCATGGCATCATACAACATGGAAATAGGCTGTTCGTCCCATCGAGTGCACATCATTTATACCAATGCTACACTCATTCCGTTGTTTATTCTCATTATATACCCATCAACCTGACCCAGTCTCTAGCACACATGTGTAGGTACACATTAGGGACAACTTTCTGTAGTCAATTAACCTGTCAACTCTAACTTCTCTGGGATGTGAAAAGAAGCCTGAGCACCCAGTGAAAACCCATGCCAGGTTGTCGGGCAGCTCTACAGGATATGCCAATGTGCTACTCAAGAGTTACAGGAATAAGCTCCAAAGAAACATCAAAATGAATTCAAGCAACATCATTTGGTTAAATGCTACTCATTTTTTTTTTGTTTCTGTTCAAGCAAGACTCAAAGCTTGAGCTTTACAGTTAGTGGTGAAGGATGTAAACAAAGCAACACATAACAAATACAGTGCTGTGCAAACGTCTTAAGCACATATATAGAGCTACAGTGTCTTGAGCTTTGCACAGTGCTGTATTTGTCAACGTGGAGTGGAGAGCAAGTTAGTACATTGGTGGGAGCAAAGGATGTTGGGAATGATGAGGCGCGTTGCACCACAGGAGGGGTGTGGGCAGGTAGCAGAGGAGAGCTGGGGCAGGGTGTGACTTGGGTGCAAACACACCCATCCCTGAGACTCCAGGTAAGGTAATTAGGTTGCAAACGATTGGTTTATTGATCATTACAGAATGTCTCTCTAGTGCTTCTGGCTCCCTTCCCTCCACCTTTCCCTTTTCCCATCCATGATTCTCCCTCTCCCTGCCTCCTTCCTATTCTCGGTCCACAATAGAGACCCATATCAAAATCAGGTTTATCATCACTCACATATGTCATGAAATTTGTTTTTTTTTTACACAGCAGCAGCACAGTGCAATACATACAATTACTAAGATTGTTTAATGACATTTACATTATGCAATCTGTTGCAAAATTGGGCATATGGCTACACATTTGAATCCAAACAATATATTACCACCATAACTCTCAAAAGATTAGGATGAAAACTCTTAGGCACATATATATAGCTAGGGTGCCCAAGACTTTTGCACAGTACTGTATTGAATTCTGGTTTAGGTAGCAGAAAATTCTGACTGGATTGGGGTGTAGAATTGTTATTTTTCTTGGAGGTTTGCTTTCCTATGCTTGTTTGTAGTTTTACATAATCACCTATATACAAGTGAACTTTCCAGTAATTATGGTACAATTGCTTCTGTATTTTTCCAGAAATTTTCAGTAGCAGTTCTCACATCACTTGAATCTGGCTAATTTATAGGTTAATTGTTATCACTGGAATTTTTGTTATCCCTAGCCTGAGCATGAGACAACCACAATGGTTTTCTTTTGTCTTTTTCTTTGTTCTCTTCACTCTCTCGTTCTTCGTCCTTGCAACATTTAATAAGATAGCCACAAGCAATATGTTTTATGCCTCGTTCTTGATTTCCAAAGAACCTTTGGATCACGAGAGCATCAGGATCCAACAAAGGTCAAGAATAAAATCAGAGCCAAGACTAAGTGAATATTAATTAAATATGGACAATGGTAAAATAATGAATTATAAAAAGCAGAAGAGAAAGGAGCCACAAAGGGCTGAATGGGTTTATCACATTCCTAACATTTCCTTAATAAATTGATAGTAAGGACCAGATAACATAAAAATAAATTCTCTGAACACATCATTAACACAGAGTGTCATGATGGCTTTGTACCTCTAGTTAGATCTGAGTCTCTGGCTTAATGTTGTATTCTTGTCACTGAGTGAGACAGTATGGTTTTGAGCCATGCCCCACATTGCTCCAAGAGTGGACACTGGACCTCAGGTATGGAGGTCTGGATTGATATACCATAGGAGTAGCGTGCAGATGACACTGATCTACTCATTTATACCTGCACAGCACAATTTCACTCTGTGGGGTGTAAGCCCATTAAACCCTTGGTGGGTCTACATCCCTTTACAAACTGTTACAAAATAGCCAGTGCATTCTCATGGTTCATCTGTCAGTCAGTCTGCAAGTCCTTCCTCTACCTCAGTGACATTGGGTATGATTATATTAGAAGAATTACCATTACATCAGCTTAAGTGCAGGCCTTGAACTGGATAGATAAACATTCCCAAGAAGCCAATTAACAAATTTTACAAAGAACTCATGACAATTTATATCCCTTTCAGCCACTTACGTGATGTGTGCAAAAACGGAGCCTAGTTGTGGTGTGCTGTATAACAAGAAGCATTGATTTGAATTGTCTCCTCCTTCTCCACAGCTTACTTGAGTACTGAAGTAATGATGTCATCAGAACATGATTCTTGTCCTTCTAATTTCCTTCATTCCACTGAAAATACGCTTAGAACTCACAATGTACCCCTTTCTGTTTAAAATGTCGACAGGTATAGTGCAAATGATGCATTTTCAAACACTATTTAATGGTGTCGATTTTGTTGGTTTTGCTAATGATAGGGTTGACCAAGTGACTTTTGTTTTAGAAGAGGCTCCGATTAGTGAGGAAGTATTCTTTGAAATCAGTGAAGATGCCATCAAGCATTAATCAGGGTTTATTCTAAAAAATTGAATTTCATTCAATTGCATCAAAGAATTACTTATAAGATTCTGTAAGTAAGTAGGTAAGCAGTCCTTTGTTTTTACAGGAGAATTAAACCCACCATCCCTTCCCCAATCACCTTCCAATGATGGGGACCTGTGGTAACTAAGTGGGCACGTGTTATCCAGAGCACTCCTTCTGAGGAAGGGCCATGCAATTTGAGAAAAAGTGACTAATATTGCTCCTAGAAACTGTTTAAGAACATTTCTCAATACCCCTACCTGTAATTCTTGTTAGGGAGTATTCTGGAATTATGTGAATATAGCAAGTGTTTCAAAGAAGTGCCGGTCTTCAGTTCTTAATGCAGATTATAAATTGCAGGCAGCAAACTGAAGTTAAAAGCATACCTTTGCACTCACATGAGAAAATCTGCCAACGCTGGAAATCCAAGCAACAGACTCAAAATGCTGGAGGATCTTAGCAGGCCAGGCAGCATCTGTGGAAAAGAGTGCAGTTGGTGTTTTGGGCCGAGACCTTCAACAGGACTGGAAAGGAAGGGGAGAAGTCAGAATAAGAATGTGGGGGAAGGCGAGGAAGAAGTACAAGGTGGCAAGAGATAGGTGAAACTGGGAGAGGGGGAGGGACTGATGTAAAGAGTTGGGAAGTTGATTGGTAAAAGAGATAAAGGGCTGGAGAAGGACGAATCTGATAGGAGAGGACAGAAGACCATGGAAGAAAGGGAAGGGAGAGGAGCACCAGAGGGAGGTGATAGGCAGGTAAGAAAAGAAGGTGAGAGAGGGAAACAACAATGGGGAATGGTGAAGGAGAGCGGGAAGGGCAATTGCCAGAATTTCGAGAAATCAATGTTCATGCCATCATTTTGAGCTTACCCAGATGGGATATAAGGGTCCAACCTGAATGTGAGCACAAACTACCCACAGACTAAGAGATATGGTTTGCAAAATGACGACCATAAGACATTCACATATGCAACAACCAAATGTTAAGACAATGAGGTTGTGTTAATCGGCTTGCATCATGGGCTCAGTTACTTGTACCATTGTGACCAAGTTCAAGCTGGCAGACCAGACTGATGTTCTTACCCAGCATATCAAACATGGTCATAGGTAAGGTTGCATTCAATAGCCGATCTATTGTGTACTCTGGAGTCTAGCTCTTTATCTTCAGAAGTTTTCAGAATATCTGTGTTTTCATTATCATTATTAATAAACTAATATTATCATCAGTTTGTCCCAGCAGGAGTGTTTGTAGAGATGTAATTCAAAGGAGGCATTTTCAACCCAAAATATTGAAGTAAACGATATCATTGTAATTATTGAAATTGTTTTGAATCACCTGCCGTTACCTTTATTATTATGGGTACAAAAAGGTGATGTACTTTTGGATTTGCATCTCCATAAGAGTACCTGCTTGTTGTACTGAATAAAGACTTCTATGTTACCATTTTCAGTGTCTCTCTGGTGACTTTGATCACAGTCGCAATATTTGGGGGGGGGGGCTCATCAGGGATACGTTCATGATCCACTGTGTGGCAAACAACTTAAGCAGTCTAAGGGGGTGAGTATTTTTCAAAGCAGTTTAGATCTATTCAGGTCAACAGCTATGGGACACAAAGTATCAAAGAACACGGTGGAAAGCTGAACTTGTAAATATGAGTGTGTGTGTGTGTGAGAGAGAGAGAGAGAGAGAGAGAGAGAGAGAGAGGGAGGAGAGAGAGATGAACTATCAGACAGTATTGGGTAGTTTGGTGAGACAGGACTACCAGTTGTGAAAGCTGGCTACTGACATGCGAGAGTAGTGTGTGTACACTCGTTCAGGAAACTTTATAGTAGTATATTTGCTGGTGAGTGTGTTTTTAAGAATAAGCTTGAAGCTTTGGAGTACCAGAATTTTAAATGAAAGAGAATACAACATGAGTTCAGCAGCAGAGTGGAAGATTGCAGAATACAATACTGTAATTTTAAGAATGTGCTGTTTAGTTTTTATCCATCCCTTATATTTTGCAGAGTATTGGAATTAGTGTGGAAATATTTGAGGGAGAGGCTATACTCAGGTATATCCATTGGCATGACTCCTATTGAGGTCAGACAACAGCAGATCGAGAATCGTGATGACTCCATCTAGCCCTTAACATCCGTAAGCTCATCACCCCCAGGGAGAAGCAGAGCATTTTGTTTGAGTTGTCCTCACTTAAAGTTGCTTGTAGGAATTCAGAATTCTGGTGCAAGCTCAAGGGAATGATTGAAATTCACCAGAAACCCAAGTAATATATGGTACTATATGGACCAGGGAATGTGGGATGGTACCTGTGCAACTAATGGGAATGTTATTCCACTTGATTGTGTGTTTCTCCTGCTGAATAGGTTAGGTTAAGCGTCTCCCTTCAAATCCTTTTGCTGAGATGAGTTTCAAATTCAGAAGGACAAGAAGGAATATTATCGGTGCCTCGGCACACTGCTCTTCACTGCATTGTATAATCACCTTCAATCTAAACCTATTTGTATATGGAACTTTATCTAGAGAATAAATAAATTTTAAAAGACATGCTATCGCTGAAACAGTACAAAGATCATAGGGCTTTAATAAGTCTGCTGCAGGTGGACATTTTTTTGAGAATAACTTTCATACCAGTTTCTAAATTTATATGCATTGTCACTAGAAGTGACATTTAAGCAACCTGTCACTCCTTCAAACAATAGAGCTAATGAACCTGAGGATGGGTGATATTGTGTCGTCCTTTGCCAACTACTCTGCATTTAAACACATGGTTCTCCTCTTATATGTAAAACACTATTGTAAGAGAGCCCCTTCTTCAAGAGTAGCTGTCAAATTCTTTTAGGGCCAGAAACCCTAACTGTGAAATATCAATTGAATAATGTTTAATGGGATTCAAAACAGGATCATTCCAACAATTCCTTTCTGAAAGAAAAGAACAGGATGGATTCTCCAGCACTTTATGATTCCCATATGCCCCTTCATTTCTGGACATTATCAGACAGTGGTGTTCAGAGTGGGAGTAGGCTGAGGTGACAGAACGGAGAATAAAATGTCTTTCTGATTCCTCCAACATCCCCTCCCAAATCACTTTCAATGATTACCCCACTATAATAATATAACACATTCACGAATGTGTGCGCATGCATGCACACACATGCACAAGCATATGCACATGCAACATACACACACACACACACACACACACACACACACACACACACACACACACACACACACACACACACACACACACACACACACACACACACACTCCTTTCCAGCAAACGTCACAAAGTCAGTAGCAGGGAGGCAAATCCATTTGTAGAATTTTGTCTTCTATCAAAAGCTGTGAGAAAACTTAAACAAATTTTAATGCCTCTGACATTCATAGACAACTAAAATCTGTTGAAGTTAAAATGTTTTAAATTGATTAAAACATGTCAAGCTCATTAATGCACTTCTCTGAATTAAAATATTCTTAGGGGCGTAACTTTCCCTATTTTCTCCTATTCTACAAGCAGGAGATACCTTTAAGATCAGCAGGGTCTCAAAGTGATTGATTGAGATATAAATATTTGCAAGGATACCTGTAGAATTCTTCCTTCCCCAACCTGTACCTTATAACAAACTGAGTGGTTTAATCATTCATCTGAAAGACAGTACTTTGAATAATAAAGTGGTCAATGAGAACTTTTGTTTTCCGATATTTATGCCAGTTTACTTAGAGCTTAGATGGACTTCGAAACAGCTCTCAATAAATGCTTTTAAAAATCCCTGGTGAAGGTTATTTTAGACAAAAAGATACTAACTTTGTCGCTGTTACGAAGGACAATGTGAATTTCAAGTAATACATGGTAGCAGCAACACTCAGAGACCTGCTGACAAAGCATCATAACGAACTGCCTAAAGCACACTATAGGCTTTAATGGTCAACCATATTCCAGTTGTCTTTAAGTTGCTTACATTTTGTACATCTCCTCGGGGAGGCCTCAGGAGTTGAAAGTTTTGCACAAGTTTAACAGAAATAGTCAGATCCCACCATTTGTCTGCAGTGCTTTTGATTTATGACTCTCTCAGGCTCCTGAAATGGCTGCAGTACCCACCGTTCACTGGTAAGATATCAGCTATTCACCATTACCTTGTTTCACAAAATCTAAAAATGTTTCTCTATAAAAGGAATAGATTGAAATTGCAACTGAATATACAAGATAGCTGTATTGTACATGACAGCTGAAGATGTATGTATTACTCCAGTAGATCAGACCCTGCATGCTTTGGTAATAAACCAAAGGAGGATAATACAGATCTTAGGTTCGATACATGACTGCGACTGCACTAATTTATTTCCTGTCATTGCTGGATGAAAGCTTGTGATTTATTGGTGCAGATGAAAACAATTGTCCCTATAGCCCTCACAGATTGAGGCCGAAGAGCAAAATAGTGCAATTTATCTACATCTTTACATTCTCAAACAGTCCATAATCTTTGTTTTGCAAGAAAATGCCTTTTACAGGTTTTAGATTCTAATCATAGCCTTTGAGCTTTACTTATTTTTGTCTCGTGCAC
Organism: Hypanus sabinus; assembly: GCF_030144855.1. Classification (NCBI taxonomy): domain Eukaryota; kingdom Metazoa; phylum Chordata; class Chondrichthyes; order Myliobatiformes; family Dasyatidae; genus Hypanus; species Hypanus sabinus. The sequence goes on along the minus strand of NC_082727.1, from coordinate 30,961,423 downwards.
ATATTTGTTAAAACCACTCATTTTCTGCCCCTGTTTTAGTGCTGGTGAAGTTCTCCATCTGTTTATATGGTCTGCAGAAAACTGTTTGCTTGCGTGTTTATGGAAGGATCTCTGAAATGTACGATCACAAGAGATTCATCAGGTGCTGGAAATCCAGAGAAAGGTACACACAAACTGCTGGGGGAACTGAATAAACAGTCAACATTTTGGGCTGAGACCCTTCATTAGATTCCCAATGAAGAGCCTTGACTATTTATTCATTTCCATATATGCTGCCTGAGCTGCTGATGCGAAGGCTGAGGAAAGTCCATCTCCCACCCCCTCAACCTCATCACATTCTACAGGGGTTGTATTGAGAGCATCCTGAACAGCTGGATCACTGCCTGGTTCAGAAATTGCACCATCTCGGATCGCAAGACCCTGTAGTGGATAGTGAGGTCAGCTGAGAAGATCATCGGGTTCTCTCTTCCCGCCATTATAGAGATTTACACTACACGCTGCATCCGCAAAGCAAACAGCATTATGAAGGACCCCACGCACCCCTCATACAAACTCTTCTCCCTCCTGCCATCTGGGAAAAGGCACCGAAGCATTCGGGCTCTCACGACCAGACTACGTAACAGTTTCTTCCACAAAGTCATCAGACCCAGTGCCTGGACTGACACCAATTTACTGCCCTCTACTGTGCTTATTGTCTTGTTTATTATTTATCGTAATGCCTGCACTGTTTTGTGCACTTTATGCAGTCCTGGGTAGGTCTGTAGTCTAGTATAATTTTTTTTCTGTGTTGTTTCTATGTAGTTCAGTGTAGTTTTTGTACTGTTTCATGTAGCACCATGGTCCTGAAAAACATTGTCTTGTGTTTACTGTGTACTGTACAAGCAGTTATGGTATAAATGACAATAAAAAGTGTTTTGACTTGACTTGATGTTCCTCTAGCATTTTGTGTGTGTGTTACTCTGAAATGTAAATATAGTACTCTTAAAGCCATGAAAATGAGTTCCACGGTCAGTGTTATTTCAGCACTGATTTGGCTCAAACTTCTGCGATGGTTTCCACTGCCCATGATATTTAGATGGTGTGCATGCCTGAAGGTAGGCTCTTCAGCCCATCTAGTCCATGCTGAACTATTATTCTACCTAGTTTCATTGACCCTCATCTGGACACTACCTCTCCGATCCATGTACATCCAAATTTCCCATTATGCTGAAATCGAACCCAGATCCACCAGTTCCGCTGACAGCTTGTTCCACACTCTCACCACCAGCTGTGTGAAGGAGATTCTTCTAGGTTCCTCAGAAATACTTCACCTTTGTTGGATTTGGATGTTTTAACCTGAGGTTCTTTCAGAAGTCAGGAAAGAGGCATAAAACTTGTTGCTTCATGATTGGTTTATTGTGTTGATAGAAAAAAAGAAAATTGAAAGATCAGTGGTGATAGAGATACTAAGTGAAAGGAGAGGCAAAAAGCTAAGATGATGACCTGCATTGACAACTATTTTTGTCTTCATAGATAAGGAAAATTCCATTCAAATTTATAGATAAAAGCCAATCAAGGAGATACCCCCTATTCATACAATGCAGAACCAAGAGAAGCTTCCAGAACTTTCTAGAATTATACCACATAACCATCAGGGGACACAGTGAACTTTTATATAGATACTGTGACCACTATGAGAGCATATTAAACTGTTACATTCATATAAGAACTATTTAAAATATAAACAAATGTCTATTTGCAATTGTTAAACTACAAAGAAAATATCAATTAAGCAGGCTAATCTAAGAATTAAACAGTCAGATCCAACACTTTTCACACTTAGCACATTACCTCTAGTTCTAGTCTTACCCAACTTCAGTGGAAAAATCCTGCTTGCATTTACCCTGTCTATGCTCCTCATAATTTTGTATACTTCTATAAAATCTTATTTCATTCCCCTAAGCTCCAGGGCAGCAAGTCCTAACCTATTCAATTTTTCCTTATAACTTTGATTCTATAATCCTACCACTCTGATCTTCCAGAGGGATCAATTTTGTCCCTTGCAATCCTTTTGCTCTTACCATATCTGTAGAATCCATTAGTATTCTCCTTCACCTTGTCTGCTAAGGCAACCTCAAGCCTTCTTTTAGCCCTCCTGATTTCTTTCTTAATTGTCCCATTGCATTTCTCATACTTGAAAAGCACCCCATTGTTCCTACCTGCTAATCACCTCCTTCTTTTTTTTAACCAGGGCCTCAATATCCCTTGAAAGCCAAGGTTCCCTACAGCTGTCTTTATCTTTTACTCTGACGGATACATTCAAGCTTTATACTGTCAAAGTTACACTTTTGAAGGCCTCCCACTTACCAGTATATCATTTGCCAGATAACAGCATATCCCAATCCACACTTACCAGGTAATTTCTGATAATATCAAAATTAGCCTTTCTCCAATTTAGAATCTCAACCCATGGACCAGACCTATCTTTCTTCATATTTGCTTTGAAACTAATGGCATTGTGATCACGATGCAAACTGTTTCACTACAAAATCTGCCATTTGTCATCTGCCCTACCTCATTCCCTAATAGAAGATCAAGTTATCCTACACTCTGTCTAGTTGGGACTTCTGTGTACTGATTAGAAAATCTTTCCTGAACACATTTGACAAATTCTATCCCATCTAGTCCTTTTACAGTATTGGAGTCCCAGTCAATTTGTGAAAAGTTAAAATCACCTCCTATAACTACCTTACGTTTCTTGCGACAGTCTGCAATTTCTCTGCAAGTTTGTTCCTCTAAGTCCCTCGGACTGCTGGTCATCTGTACTACAGCTCCATTAACATGAATCATAACTTTCTTATTTCTCAGTGCCACCCGTAACCCCTTACTCAATGAGTTCTTCCGTCTGTCGTGACTGAGCACTGCCATGATATTTTCCCTGAATTGTAATGCCACCTCTCTCCCTTTAATCCCTGCCACTCTGTCACATCTAAAACAACAGAATGCTGGAATATTGAGCTGCCAGTGCTGCCTCTCCAACAGCCAAGTCTTTCTAATGGCTACAATTTTGTAATTCCATGTGTTGATCTGTGCCCTGGGATCACTTGTCTTTCCTATGATACTTCATGCATTGAAATATACATCGCTCAGGATATTAGTCACACCATGTTCAACCTTTTGATTTCTGACTCTGTCTGAGATGATAACACCTGTCTCCACAACCTCTCCACTGTCTGTTCTGGTCACTGTCCCACTGCAACTCTAGTTTAAGTATGCTTCTCCTCGCAAACCCTCTTCTTGGATGTTAGTCTCATTCCAGTTCAGGAGGAAACCATCTCTTCTGTCCAGGTCTCACCTTCCCTGGAAGAGAGCCTAATGATCAAGAAAACTGACACCCTCACTACCACACCATCTCTTTAGTTACATGTTAAACTGTATGACCTTCCTATGTCTGTCTTCACAGGCATGTGGCAAGGGTAGCAGTCCTGAGATCACAACCCTGGAAGTCGAGCCCTTTAATTTCGCACCTAATTCCCTGAGCTCTCAATGCAGAGTCTCATCCCTCTTCCTTCCTATACATTGGTAACTACTTGGACCAACTACATGGCTGCCCACCCTTGCACTTAGGAATGCTGAGGACTCAATCAGTCTGGCACCTCGGAGGCAAAATACCATCCCAGAATTTCATTCTCATCCACAGAACCTCCTTTCTGTTCCCTATTACCACAGCTTGCCGTTTCTCCCTCCTTCCCTTCTGACTCACAGAGCTGGATTCAGTGCCAGAGACCTGAATCTAATCACAGGGCAATTTACAGTGACCAATTAACCTACTAACTAGAACACCTTAGGACCGTGGGAGGAAACCGGAGCATCCAGAAAAACCCCAAGCGGTGATGGAAAGAATGTACAAACTCCTTACACATGCTGTCAGAATTGCAAATGGTTAAACAGGTAATGCTTCAGGTTCCTTCTGCAGATTAATCATGAACAACCAAATACTAAAGCTAACCATGCATGTTCAGTCAATGGGCCAGGGTGACTACAGTCACCTAAACCTGGTACTTTCTCATTCTTAATGCAGAGGGCTCACCTTACCGGCTGAAGTGTTCAAAACTAGCTTCAGCAGCTAGATCAGAGTAGTGTCCAGGCCTCCAATGGCACATTGACCAAAACTTGAAACAACACCACACACAAATCGCTGGATGAATTCAGCGGGTCATGCAGCATCTATTGAGAAGAACAAACAATCGACGTTTTGGGCATTGACCCCTCACCAGGAAACAACACTGACAGCTTTAACAGCTGGCCAAGCCCCAACAGCACTTGTCACTGTCTAACCAATGAAAATGTCTAATTTGCAGGGAAATACAAAAACTATGAAAAATTATTTAAATAATGCAAAAATAATTGTAAAGGTTAAAATTAAAATGAGTTAAGAATATTTAAAGTTCTTATTATTAATTTAAAACATTGAACAAAATGAACAAGTAATAAAGGAGCTTACCTTTCACTTTCCTGCCTGCTCAATTCATCTTGAAATAAACGAGCTCTGCTTTGGCGAAGGGTCTGAAAACTGAAGGGAGGGGGTGGGGGGTTCCGTGAGGATGGAGCCCAGTTACATCCAGCGTCTCAGTGCTGAAATATCCTGACAGATCTGGATCTCAGGCAGCCAGTAAGATCAGGGCGTCTGACTCTGAGTATTCAGACTTGCTTCCATTCAGAACACTCAGCAATATCCAGGTCAAATTCTTCAAATCTTTAACTTGAGTGAGAAATTATGATGGTTGTAGCTGTCTGAGTGCAAAGAAGGGACCAAGCAGAACCATTACTTTTATTGACTGGAGCTTAAAAATTGATAAATAGCCTGGATTTTCTGGTGAAATGTCAATTCTTAGCTTGGAATCTGTCATCATTTCGCCACACAAACTTGACAATTCTGAACCTGTGTTCTGTAGTTCACTGCTCTAGTCCAACCCATAAGCTGTTCAGTGTGACACTGTGAAGTTAGACTAGTTCCCTCATGTTTACAGGAGGAAGTTGCTACAAACCACACCACCCTTGAAGCTGAAGGGAGACCATGATGGATAAATGCAAATATCAGTGAGTAAATATTCTTTTAAAGAACAAAAAATACTGGAACAGGCAGCATACAGACAGACGTACTTTATTGATCCCAAGGGAAATTGGGTTTTGTTACAGTCGTACCAACCAAGAATAGTGTAGAAATTTAGCAATATAAAACCATAAATAATTAAATAATAATAAGCAAATAATGCCAAGTGGAAATAAGTCCAGGGCCAGCCTATTGGCTCAGGGGGTCTGACACTCTGAGGGAGGAGTTGCAAAGTTTGATGGCCACAGGCAGGAATGACTTCCTATGACGCTCAGTGTCTGTTGAAGAAGAGTATGTTTCCATTCAAACACCTTTAAGTCAGAAACATGGTTTTATGTTGCAGAGAGAGGGGTGAGACTGGATGTGACAAAGGATATTGCTGGGACAAAGGTTAGGGAGAGGGAGAGAGGGGGAGAGAAGGAAAGAGAGAGGAGGAAAGGTGAAATGGAGTGGGAGAGGAGAAAGAGGGGGAGAGAGACAGACAGACAGACAGACAGACAGAGAGAGAGAGAGAGAGAGAGAGAGATTTAATGCTCTGGATCACAAGTTTTGGTGCAAACAGGGAAAATTAATTTGCTGAATTTGAATTCATTATTGAGTCCCTAAAGGTGCCACTCACAAAGGCAGAAGACGGGATGCTATTTCACCACTGTGCTCTCGGAAAACCTTCAGATAGTGTGAGGTAATCCATGAATACTATTTTTAAAATGCAACAATAGTACAACAAATACTGATTCCCCTGAAATTTCTTAGCTTAAAAGGGATGCAGACTTCTGCAGACATTTTAACAAGGGTTTATTCAGAACCAATGATCTTTATTGAATATCCTCTTATCATCAATGTAAAGCCATGGGGAAAAAAGAATGTTATTCTTCACTATATCTCTTCAATGGTTTCATTTTCAAGGACCAGATACTAAACACTTTCATGACAAGTATTTACAATCATTTCTAAGGCTCCTCACATGGTCCACTTACAAGCACTCACAGTCAAGGGCAATAACAGGTATTTTTTTAAGGGTTAGAAATAAGTATTTTTTAATTTTTATTTATTTATTAATTTTTTAGAAAATTACGAAGAATAAATGTAATGAAAAAAAAGAAAAATAATATTGATCCTCCCCACCTCCCCTTAACCCTCCCCCCCTTAACCTTTATCTAAAGAAAGAAAAAAAAGAAAGAAAGAAAGAAGAGAAAGATTGCCTGGATATCGGAGGATCCATGGAGTTCGAAATAATTTTAATATTTATTTTTACTTTCCCCAATTACTTTATAATTTTATCTTCAAAGGATCTATATATTTAATCCCATCTTTTGTAGGTATTGGAGCCAAATTTTCAAAAATATATCATATTCATTTCTTAGATAATATGTAATTTTTTCAAGTGGAATACAACTATATATTTCATTATTCCAATGATCCATAGTTAAATATAAATCAGATTTATTAATCAGTTGGTCAAGATTATGTTCTAATAGTATGATAAATACAATAAATGTTCGACTTAGATTAATACAATATAATTTTTTACATCAATTATATATACCACAGAAAATAAATAGATTCAATTCAAATATGTCTGACCAATGTTTTCGATGTAATCAAGAAATTGGTACTTTTTTGCATTCTACTTGGTCTTGTTTTAAAATTCAACCATTTTGGATAAATTTAAGACTTTTATTGGAACAAATTACTGGAGTACAACTCCCACATAGTCCAATGTTATTTTTATTAGGAGATATTAAAGGGACAATACTGAAACTTAAATTGAATAAGTATCAGAAAAAATTTATAAAAATTGCATTGGCAGTAGCTAAAAAAGTTATCGCGGTTAATAACGGGTATTTTTGACACATAATAATCCAAAGTAGCAAGGTTGCTCAATATGGTCAGAAAAGCATTTGATGATCATTTCTTAATTCGATGAAAAACCGAGGCAGCAGCTGTAAATGTGATGACTCTGAATGGGCACTCAGTAGCTATGTGGTCTCATTTGAAAATGCAGCCCAGGCTCCACAAACTGGAACATCAATCTGTTCAGCTGCAGACCTAAGATCACACTTTGACAAGATCTGCAAGTCTTAGCTCTCCCGCAAATTTGCTCTTAATAGAACATAGAACAATAAAGCACAGGAACAGGCCCTTCGGCCCACAATGTTGTGTAAAATCAATTAAATTAGTAATCAAATGGCCAACTAAACTAATCTTTTCTGTCTACACTATGTACATACCCTTCCATTTCCTTCACATTCAAGTGCCTATTAAAGGTCCCTAATGGATTTGCCTCTACTACTATCCCAGGCAACACTTTCCAGGTGCCCACCACTCTGTGTAAAACTTTTGCCCCTCACATTTCCTTTGAATTTACCCCCTCTCGCCTTAAATGTATGGACTCTGGTATTAGACATTTCAACCCTGGGAAAAAGATACTGTCTGCCTGCTCTATCTATGAATCTCATAATCTTATAAACCTCTATCAGATCTCCTCTCAGCTTCTAGTCTGTTCAACCTCACATGCCTTCTAATCCTGCAGCATCCTGGTAAACCCCTTCTGTACCCTCTCCAAAGTCTCTACATCCTTCCTATAATTGGACAATGGAACTGTCTGCAAAACTCCAGATATGACCTAACTAGAGTTTTATAAAGCAGCAACATGACTTCCTAACTTTTGAACTTAATGCCTTGACTTAATCACCTTATCAACCTGTGGAACCACTTTCAGGTAGTTTTGAACCTGGACCCAAGATCCCTCTGCTCATCAACACTGTTAAGGGTCTTGTCCTTAACTGTGTACTGTCTCTTTACCTTTGACCAAGCAAGGTGCAACACTTCACGTTTGCCCAGTTTATAAGTCCCTATCAGACAGTGAATCAGCCAGTTAGAATGCTCCCCCCAGTACATCTGTAGAAACTAGTGAGTGTCCTTGGCAACATACCAGTTCTCCTCAAAATCGGAATGAAATACAGCCACTGTTGTGCCTTTGTTTGCGATTACATCAATATGTTGGGCCCAGGATAGATTCTCAGAGATGTTGGCACCCAGGAACTTGAAATTGTTCTCCCTTCCCACTTCTGATGCTTTGATGAGGACTGGGGTGTGTTCCCTCAACTTGTCCTTCCTGAAGTGCAATGAATTCCTTGATCTTGCTGATGTTGTGTAAAAGGTTATTACTGTGACACCACCCAACCAGCTGATCTATCTCACTCCTGTATGCCTCCTCATCACCATCTGAAATTCTGCCAAAAATAATTTTGTCTCTTATCTTGGTTCTAAGGTTCAAGAATTTCTTACCTGATAGGGTAATGTAATTGGTGGAAATGTACATAATTTACAGCCACTGACATTGAGTTGGTCTGATGTCATAATTACATAAAGTACTGTTTTGTGCCTTGTGTTCAGTGTTTGAAGTATAATAAATGAGCTGTTACAGTTTCTCTTAAACATGAAATGACTCTGCTGTTTTTATTTGCCAAAATAAATGGTGACCCTGATTCACTAGGATGATTCCAGTGATATTGAATATGTCAGCCAATACAGTTGCTTTAAAGCTGCTGGAGGTTTGGGAGCAAAATGCCATTGCTTGGTTTGTACAGGCTGAGGCTCAGTTCACGCTGAGAGAAATCACCAGCAACAACACACAATATTTCTAAGTGATAGTGTCGCTCAGCAACTCCATGGCTGCAAGAGTGGCAAGTCCACTACAACATCTGTCTGAATACAATAAATACTGATCATTGAAAACTTAACTTTAACAGACTTTTGGACTATAGAGTCTGAGTGTGCCAAACAGTTGCTCTCCTGGCCTGGCCTCAGCAATGCTACGATGTCCGAATTAATGGACCACATGCCGTCTCTCCTAGGAAATCACCATCCTTGTTTTATTTTTAAAGAATGCTGCATGTAAACAAATGCCTGATCAATTTTGCATAGCTCTCACTAATACACATGAAGGACTACAGGGAGTTTGCTAAAATCGATGTTAGTCTACACTCAGCCGGGCAGCAACGCATATTTCCTCCTCCTTTCTCTACCTCAATAAGCCCAGTCAGCAAGGACCCCAACACAAGAATATGCCTGCAAAGCAGTCAACATCGGGCCTGTGCTTTTGCCATGCTCACTTTGGTAGTAACGTTAGGAAGTGCCGACCAGTGTGCAGCTTCGACAGTGCTGGCACATCAGGACATCAGAGGTCTGTGAACACCATTGATTCCAGCTGGCAGGGCTGTCAACTGTTCATTATGGATATCCTTTCAGGGCAATGCTTCTTATGTGACATGGGTGCTCAAGTGGGTGTGCTGCTGGTATCGCCTATTGATGAGAAGGTAAAAAGTGACGAAATCTCACTGGAGACTGCCAGCTGCAGCGGGATCCAGACTTACGGGACACAACAGATGATACTCTGCTTCAAGTGGGCGACGTTACACATGGGACTTCATCCTGGCTAAGGTAGCAAGATCTTTGCTTGGTGCAGATTTCCTATGTGCCCAAGGACAATTAGTCGATCTTAAGAACTGCCGGCCTGTGGATGTCAGAGACTTTGGGTTGTTACCCTGCCTCCCCAGTTAAGTTCCCCACAACAATACTGTCAAGCACTCATACCACTGCACGTGAGTTTACTTGACTGCTGGGTGAATTCCCAGATCTCACCAAGCCCATATTCTCCACTACAGTCATAAAACATGAGGTTGAGCACCACATTTCTACAAATGGCCTGCCAATCCACCTCCACGTGCATAGACTGGACCCAGAAAATCTGGCAACTATGTAGGCTGAGTTTGCCAACAAGGAAAGGCTTGGCATTTTACACCAATCGAATAGTCCCTATATGGTCCCAAAGGTGGTTGCTACCCATGTGGCGATTACCGATGCCTTAACGAAGCCATTACCCTCAATGGTTACTCAGTCCCATTTTTCAGCACGTTTAGACAGAAAGTTAATTTTTTCCAAAGTCGATCTAGTTAAGAGCTACCAACAGCTGCCTGCGTGCTCAGAGGACATTCTCAAAACAACTGTGATAGCCCCATTTGGTCTCGTTGAGTTTCTGCGCATGCCATTTGGGCTGAAGTATGCAGCACAGACTTTCCGATGGCTGATGGACTCTGTGTTAAAAGACTTACATTTTCTTTTTGCTTATCTAAATGACATACTTGTTGCCAGTGCATCCAAATCCAAACACGTATCTCATCTCTGCACACTTCGAACACTTAAGCCAAAGGGTTAATGATTAACCCTGCTAAATGCCGGTTTGGGTTGTTACCCATTGTCTTACTCGGCCATTGAATCTCTGCAGAAAGTGCGAAACCAGCCCCCCCCCCCATCAAAAGTACTCAATATTATGAACTTACCACCACCTGCATTGCTAAAAGCTACAGAAGTTATTAGGCATGGTTAATTTCTATCACTGCTTAATTCCGCGAGATGCTGAACTTCTACTTCCCCTGTATCGTGTGCTTAAAGGCAAGACCCCTAATCATGTGCTTGACTGGTCAGCGGACATGACCAGTGTATTTAATGATACCAAACAAGCTCATTCCAACACAACCCTACTGACACACCCGCTCCCCAACACACCCACAGCCATTACTACTGACACTTCAGACTATGCTGTGGGTGCTGAGAATAAACAGTTGGTCAGAGGCATGTGACCAGCAGCTCCACTGGGGTTCATTTTAGTGAGCTGGTTTGGCACGATGACATAATTACATAAAGTACTTTTACCACACTTTGTGTTCAGTGTTTGGAGTACAATAAATGAGTTATTACAGCTTTATTAAACATAAAACACCTCCGCAGTTCTCCTTTCTTGCTTGTGCACACCTGTCCTGTACTCTGTGCAATTGGTCTTCAAATCCTCATCACATGTCAGGTGTGAACTCATCCCAAAACAGCTATTCCTAATCAACTCTCCCTAGTTCCTGCCTTATGCTTTTGTAATTTGCCCTGCTCCAACTTAATACTCTCCGACAAGGTCCATAATTATCCTTCTCTATAGCTATCGTAAAACTTAAGAAGTTGTGCTTACTGTTCCCTAACTGCTCAACCACTAAGAAGTCTCTCGCCCAGCCGGGCTCATTACCCAACACCAGGTCCAGTACAGCCCCTCTTCTTGTTGGACTAACCACCTACTGATTTAAGAAACGCTCCTTGATGCACATAGCAAATTCTGCTCCACCTAAACCTCTTGCACTAAGTTTATATGAGGGAACGTGAAGTCCCACATGACAACAACCCAACTGTTTTTACACTTTCTCTTACCTGCTTGCATATCTGTTCCTGACTGTCCCGAGGTGGGGTGTGGCAGAGGAATACAATCCCATTAGAGTGATTGCACCCTCACTATTTTTGAGTTTTACCCTTATAGACTCAGTGGATGAGTTCTCCATAAAGTCCCCTTTGACAGCAGCTGTGATATTGTCCTTAACTAATACTGCAACTACTCCCTCACCCCCATTTTTCCCTCCATCTCTATCTTCTCCAACATATCGAAACCCTGGGACATTCAGTAACCATTTCTGTCCCTCTCTCATCCAAGTCTCTATAATGGTCACAATATCATAGTTCCATGTACTGATCCAAGCTTTAAATTCATCACCTTTACCCATAATACTCCTAGCATTAAGTACACACTATCTGTCCTATCATATCTATTACAGGTGGCCCCTGTTTTTCAAACGTTCGCTTTACGACAGCTTACTGTTACAAAAGACCTACATTAGTACCTGTTTTCGCGAACCAAAGAGAATTTTCACTTTTATGAAAAAAAGATGCCCACTTTATACATGTGTTTACCCCGAGAAAGACTACCACGACCGTGAAGCCTTGTGCGGGCAGTTGTGTGCGCATGCGTGTACGTGCCGATTTTTTTTCTACAAATCGATTTCAGCTCACTGTCTGCTTGATTTTGATAAGTGAAACTATACTGTGCATACAATATTTCTTCTTCATATAGGCTGTGTATTTATCATATCATTCCTGCTTTTACTATATGTTCATGTTATTTTAAGTTTTATGTGTTATTTGGTATGATTTGGTAGGTTATCTTTTGGGTCTGGGAACACTCAAAAATTTTTCCCATATAAATTAATGGTAATTACTTCTTTGCTTTATGACATTTCGGATTACAAACTGTTTCATAGGAACACTCTACCTTTGGATAGCGGGGGAAACTTGTACTTTCCTCCAGCCTGTTTTTACTGGACCTGACATCTATCTTCCGCTCCATCCCTCAACTTTCTGACCTGGTGCTCTGGTTCCATAATATAGCAAGATGTTAGAGCTATGCACTGTGCTCCAGCATGTGTGTCAATTTATTGCCTTCCTGAGACTCTTCAAGTGACAATGATTTTCGAATGACAGATATCTCTGAAACAGCCAGGCATGAAGCACAAACTAAATGTATGATTTTGACATTTTACCCCTAATTCTGAGTTCATCCTCACATTTCAGAGAGCACCTTGGTAAAGAGGCTTTGGCTGTCCCTGTGGACTGCACTCTTCAAGACATCATTCTGCAGTAATGTACAACTTCTCAGGATATCCTGCCTCTGTGCAAGCTGCTGTCATAAACTTTTGGATGATCTGCATATCTATCAGTGTTGGTAACTTTAAAACATCATACTGCAAAGGCATGCTAACAGAACAGGCTGCTGCTTGCAGAGTGACATCAAAGGGATAGACTTGCTCACTTTGCCGGCCTCCTGATACGGCAGCACACACACAAAGTGCTGGAGGAACTCAACGGGTCAGGCAGAATCCATGGAGGGAAATACATAGTCGATGCGTCAAACTGAGACTCTTCATGAGGAATCCTGAAACATAAGCTGATTTTTTTCCCCTCCATATATGCTGCCTCAGTTCATCCAGCATTTTGTCTGTATTCCTTAATATTTCCAGTATATGCAGAAACTCTTGTGTCTCATGATTACCCTCACACAGAATCCTCTTCCATGAAAGACCCCATGAAGCTTGTCAGAAGGAATGGACAGGGACTTGGTGATTTTGATACGCATGATGACAGGGTGCAGGTTGCATCTGTTGGCAGTGATACTTCATTTGTCACATGTATAACAAAAATACAGCGAAAGGCTTTAGGGTACGTTTCTCGAATGTGGGAGGAAACCGAAATCCTAGAGGAAACCCATATGATCACAGTGTATAAACTCCAAACAGACAACGCACGAATTAAACCCTGATTTTACATAACCTCTAACCTACTGAGCCGTCCCGATTAAAAGCAATTAATTCGGCTCAATTAAAAGCTCCACTCAGTATGAGCTGACAAAATGGATTGACAGCAACATTAACATCAGGATCTACCTGTCACGGACTTTGCATCTTATTGTCTGCCCGCACTGCACTTTCTCTGGAACGGTTATACTATATTTTGCATTCTGTAACTGCTTTTCCCTTTGTGCTAACCTTTTCTTTGATCTGCATGAATGCTATGCAAAGCTGTTATTGGAAAGTACGTTGTACTCTACATCGACAATAATAAAACAATTACCAATTAATGGAACAAGGTATTTGGCGGCATACTTACGGAATCAGCAAATCAGAACCAGCGTTGCTTATATCTTGTGGATTTCCACACAAGCTTGGCAATTCTGTAACTGTGATGTGGCAGCTGACTGCCCCTGCTCTTGGCTCTGAGATTCTCCCAGTGAGCTGGGTGATGGACCAAGAGGACCCACTAACAGTGCAGCCAGTCAGAGAAATCCTGACATCCAGAGAGAGGGCTGGGGTCTGTTTCTTGGTCCATTAAAGGATCAACTTTCTTCACCATATTTGCTGAGGTGTGTCAACATGCAGCAAAAACCAACAATACTCAACAATTATAAAGAATAAAGAATTATATTAAAAAATTAAGTTGGAGGTAAAATACATATATGAAATAAAATGTGCATAAATACAAAAATACCAGCATATATTTACAATGTAAACAGTATTATAAAAAGTGGTTTACAGCGTATTGCAGTGATTGAGGTAATTGGTAGAGGAGTGGAAATGGCTAACCAGAATGATTGATCAGATTAACTGCCTGGGGGAAGAAAGTTTTAAGATGGCATGAAGTTTTGGTTTTAATAGCTCTACAGTGTTTTCCAGAAGGGAACTTTTGGAAAAGGCAATTTGCAGGGTGGGGAGGGTCCCTAATGACTTTTCCTGCCTGCTTCTTTGTTTAGGACATGTACCAATTCTGCAGTGATGGTAGACGGCAGCCAATGACTCTTTCTGCTGACTTGACAGTTCACTGTAGTTTTTGAATATTGTGAGAGGGTGCTGCACTAAATTAGACAGTAACAAGAACATAAGAACACCAGCAATAGGAGCAGGAGTCAGCCATCTGGCCTGTCGAGCCTACTCCGCCATTCAATAAGATCATGGCTGATCTGATCATGGACTTATCTCGAGCTCCCTGCTTTTTCCCCATAACCCTTAATTGCAATATTCAAAAATCTTTCCACCTTGTCTTAAATATATTTACTCAGCATTTATTTACAATGTAAATAGCATATAAAAAGTGGTTTGAAGTCTTTGCAGTGTATTGCAGTTACTGAGGTAATAGATATTGGGGCTGGGGAGGTAGAGTGGCAGGGGAAAGGAGAGATACAGGCCGAGTGTTGGAAGGAGGGGAGAGATATAGAGTAGTGGGGGGGGGGGAGAGAGACAGAGTGGTGGGGGAGGGGACAGAGTGGTAGGGAGAGGGGAGAGACAGAGTGGTGGGGGAGGGGAGAGAGAGTGGTAGGAGAGGGGAGAGATATAGAGTGGTGGGGGAGGGGAGAGAGACAGAGTGGTAGGGAGGGGGAGAGAGGGTGGTGGGGGAGGGGAGAGAGAGTTACAGACAGTGGTGGGAGAAGGGGAATGACACAGGCAGAGTAACCAGCAAAGAGAAGAGAGCTACAGGCAGAGATGGCAGGGAAGGTATACAGGTTGAGCAGTTAGGGGGTGCAGAGGGGTGGGACACGGAACAGCGAGGAGAAGTGACAGGTGAGATAAAGGCAGAGCAACAGATGAGGAGACGAGGACAGAGAGATGTGGCAGAGCACCAAAGAGAGGAGAGGCTGAACAACACACACAGCCTGTCAACGTCCTTGAAAGAAAGTGGCTGACAGATAGGGAGAGGAGAGAAGGATTGTGAATGTTTGTGAGAGAAGGGGGCCAGGAACTGGAACTGTACTGTTTCTGAGTACTAATGGCATTTTTAAAAAAAACTACTAAAAATACAAAATGCATCAATATTAGTTTCAAACAGGGAGACATCCCTTGTGCAATGTCTCACTGTTTCACAAGCAGCAGCTGTTAGGGGTCATATCTCCTGAGTCAGTAGATCTTTCCTCCCAGCTCTGAGATCGGGAAGAAGCCCATACAGTGATCACGTCACATCAAGACCAGCACTCTTCGAACTGTTGGAAAAGAGTGAATAATGGATGAGTGTGTCCAACATTGAGGGCCGTCCCCAGTGAAGAGATAATCCTGCACAGACTTCTGCAGAATATTTATGACAGAAAATGCAGCCTCTTTGTACAAAGTGTTTCCATGGAAGGAAGTTGCCAAGGAGAAATCTAAGAGCCTGTTGGAGTTTCAGACCAGAACATTGTTTCTCTTTCCGCAAATGCTGCCTAATCTGCTGGATTTCTCCCCCAGCGTTTTCTGTTTATCAGATTTCCAGCATCTGCAGTATTTTTGAGTTTCAGCCCTCTGTGAATGCCTTCACTTTTGGGAGTCTTGTGAAGCAGCCAGATACTGTGTGGTGTATCTCAGCAGAGGCAGCTTGCAGGGACCCTGAGCCAAGTTTTTTTGAGAATGTGACCCTGATTTTGACTTTGAGAGCAGTGCAAGCAGCTGTGTTTGTTTACTAGACGTGCGCCAAGTAGTAAACAAACCACTTCTGTCAAATGGATGAATATGGAACATTTCTGTTATTGGAGGATTTCTTCTGGCATTTCTGACCACAGAATTTTCAAAAGAAGAACACCTGAAACCACCTGGGCAAAACGTGACTGAGATCCTAGTTTGTAAGTTCTTACTTGAGGCTTGCTGGGCAGTCTTGTGTGGCACTCCGCAGCTGACTGCAGAAGAAGTTGCCTAATCCATTCAGAAACATTCAGCTTGAGCCGTTGGTGTTATTAAAAACTCTTCTTTTTCTACACCTGTTAGTGCAGAACACTAGTCATGACTTGGGTTAATGTGCTGAAAATCTTGCCAGAAGTGAATCTTCTGCATTGCATTGTTCCCCAGTCCTTCTGACCAACTGAGAACAAGATAATCACGATTAGGGGACGCACAATATTGCACCAAAAAAATGCCATGTCTTAATAAAGGCTGGTCTTATCCTCCTCAAAAAAAAAACATGCAAATTTCATTAAAGGTATGGTAATTTGGTTTTCATCTGTACAACACCAACGCATTGACAATAGACCATAAGACCATAACACATAGGAGCAGAATTAAGTCATTTGACCCATCAAGTCTACTCCGCCATTCAATCATGGTTGATATTTTTTTCCCTCCTTCTCAACCTCATTTCCTGGCCTTCTCCTTGTAAACTCTGATGCCATGTCCAATCAAGAACCGATCAATCTTAAATACACCCAACGACCTGGTCTCCACAGCTGCATGTGGCAACAAATTCCACAAGTTCACCACCCTTTAGCTAAAGAAATTTCTCTGCATCTCTATTTTGTATGGACACCCTTCTATCCTGAGGTTGTACCCTCTTGTGCTAGACTCTCCCATCATGGGAAATATCCTTTCCACATCTACTCTGTCTAGATCCTTCAACATTTGGAAGGTTTCAATTAGATCTCCCTCATCCTTCTAAATTCCAGTGAGTACAGACCCAGAGCCATCAAACATTCCTCATAAGATAACCCTTTCATTCCTGGAATCATCCTTGTGAACCTCTTGTGAGGCCTCTCAAATGCCAACACATCCTTTCTTAGATGAAGAGCCCAAAACTGTACAGAATACTCAAGGAGAGGGCTCATCAATGCCGCAGCATCACATCCTTGTTCTTGTATTCTAGACCTCTTGAAATGAACACTAACATGGCATTTGCCTCCCTCACCACTGACTCAACCTGCAAGTTAACCTTTAGGGTATTCTGTACGAGGACTCCCAAGTCCCTTTACATTGATTCTGAGTGTTGTAAGGAAAGGTGCTAACAGACATGAAGCAAGAGCTGTAGATGTAATGAGGAAGTCCCAAGGCGTGAGAACAGCATTTTTCTGCTCTCTGCCAAACACCTACAGGTATAATTTACTGTTAACTCTAAAGAAATCCCTCTGGTGGACACTATGATTCACCAGGTCTTTCACTGCCCTTTGAAAAATTGTGTCCAGTCATCTGTAGGTAAATCAGATCTCTCCAGTAGTAAGAAAAGTGTTGGTGTTGTGTCAAGATCACATGGCTACAATTTGCTCAATGTTGCTTTGTTTCAGCTTTAAAATAATATTACGTGCTTCACTAACGCTGTTTTAAAAGGCTCAAAAAAGCATGGTATTACACAGCATACTCTAAAAATTAGCTTGTTATTTTCAGAAACAGTAGGCATTGCCTAAGAGCTCTGGTCCAGTTTTACTACCTTGAGACGAGTTTGCTACCAACTGAACCATGGTTGACACCTTGGATTTGTAAGTAAACACACCATGGTTTCAGGTTGCTTGAAAATAATGTGTAAAGGGGATTTCTTCTTTTTCTTTGTTACTGTGTATGTAATCAAAATGGTTTCTTTGTTTTGTTAAAAGTAGGAATGCTTCTTTGTTGCAAGAGAGTGCTGGAAGCTTGTTTGGGTTAAAATTTACTGATAACGAGAACTGTATTCCTTTGTAAACCAATTGGGATTAATGTTGTTCTTTCTTCTGAGTCTGTAAGCTATTGTTGGCGGGCTTTTAGGGAGTTTGGCGCGAGGGGTTGAGAGAGAGAGGGTGCGATGCTGTAAGCTGGGCGAGGAACGGACCCCAAGCAGGGGTCCAAGGCCAGGAGGTACCCCGAGGAGAGGAGACGAAGATAGATGTGCTTGGTTGACCACTTCGGATGGTCCTAAGCTGCGAGTTGAGGAGTTTGGAGGGGATCGAATGGTGGCCAGAAGACTTCAGTAATTGAGCTCCAACGGTTGTGCACGAAGTGGTTTGGACTTTGATAAGTTTGGCGCCTTTTCTTTATTTTTTTCCTTCATATATACTGTATCGTTATTAATCACTTAGTTATAGTAACCTTTATAAATTGTACTCATTTAATTGCATATGGTGTACTGTCTGTTTTTGGGCGAGGCGGGGACATCACACAGCATCCACACCAGCTGATTACCCAGTTTGGCAGGGCTGAAGGCTGCTCCCCCTAGACGAAATGAGCTGAGCTGGCCTGAGGCGATCCAGGGGGTTACATTGTGGGGGCTCGTCCGGAATTGATTTCTGCGGAAGCTGTGTGATCGCCCTCTTTAAATTATGTCTGCGGTGAAGAGCTGGTGTGCCTTTGTGGGTGTGCGATTGCTGGTTATCACTGCATGTGTGTTGGGTGGGGTGGCTGCTGTTGGTAGCCCGGAGGTCATTGTTCGAGTTCAGACTAGTGCTGATGAAATGGTGGTGGGACCATGGGCTGTCTGTACTGTTTGGAGAGCGAAGAGTAACAGGTTGGGATGTTTCAGCAGTGGTGGGCTCCGCCCAGTTGTTGGAATAATGTCCAGCCCTAAAGGGGCGGAGGCGTGGGCAGAGCGGACCTCTCAGTTGTTGGGTGAGTGGCAGTGCTTGGCTGAGGGAAAGCGACAGGGATTGGTTGGAAGTTTGAGTAGGCGGGCTGGTGGCATTGTTTGAACTGTCAGGTACAATTACTTCGGGGTGACAGCTGTCAGTTATGTGAAAGTGTGGGAAAATGCGTGTGGTTCGACTGGAAGTCAAATGCCGCAGCTGGGGGGCTTATCATATCCGTGGCAGGAGATTGGTGGAAAGATTTTAGGGTATCCCTTTTGGCTAGGGGGGCAGATAAATTGCTTGCGGTGCCAGGGTGATCTGTCAAGGGGATCAGCTCCTCCCTCAGTTGTTCAGTTGATCCGAGAGGTGTCGGGAAACTTAGAGGAGGCCCAGTGGGGGAACGGCTTGGGGTCTCTGGGGGAGCACGTTCCCAGCAATGTACCAAGGAACTCCCGAAAGGAACAGACTCTATTCCTAAAGGCTTAGAGGGACCACGCGCACAGGTGTTGATACAGATGGATGGAAGTCAAGTTAAAGCCATCCTTGGCACCGGGGCGTCGGTTAAGTTGCTGTACAGTTTGTTTTATAACCGTTATTGGAAGCATTTACCCTTGACAACATTGAGGGCACTGGAGATTTGGGGTACCAGTGCCAGTGATTATCCAGACGACAGTTGTTGGTCAGTGAAAATGGAGTTCTTAGAGGCAAATGTGGAGGTGACTGAGGTTCGTGAATTGTTAATGCTGATGTGTCCGGACACTGTTGAGACGGGCAGCGTTTCGGTTCTGGAGAGAACCAATATCCTGCTGGTGCGCTTGGGGGCCTGTCCAGAGGAGGCGGATGAGCGCTGTTTGGAGGCATTGTCGATGCGCCCAGAGTTTCGAGCTGCTTGTGCGGACGTGTGTAGCAGCATTGGGCCGATACCGAATTCAAACAAGAGCCAGTGGTGGTATGGCCTGGGGGAAGAATCTGAGGGTGAGACCCTCTTAGTGGACGCTGCGAAATACCACGAGGGAGGGGAGTTGACTGCTGAAGACACCTCGAGAGAGAGAGGTTGCGGCGACTGGCCCCTACAGCCGTGGAAGACGTAGGCAGCGTGTGTGTGGATTATAGTGCGTTGAAGAGGTGCACTGTCAGTGACCAGAATATGGCCCTGAGGGCCGAAGAGGCGATGGCCTATCTGAGTGGTGTGAAGTGGTTTAAGGTGCTGGATCTGAGGAGTGGATGTTGCCAGATCCCGATGAGTGGGGCCGACAAGGAGAAGACGGCCATTATAAATTCCCTAGGAGTCTTCCAGTCCGAAAAGATGCCACAGGGCATATCTGGAGCCTTTGCAACCTTCCTGCGGGGCAGGTGGAAGACCATAGGGGATGTGGAGGCGTTTGGAGTTTTGGCATATGTGGATGATCTCTTGGTATTTGGATTTGCCTCAGGAGAATATGAAGTGAGGTTGTTGCAGGAGCAGCTGAGAACTACAAAGTTAAAGTGTTTTCTGGACACGCGCCAGGACTGGCGAAGGTCGCAGCTTGTGAGTGTCTGTCTCTACAGAATCAAGTTTGAAATGAAGACGGAGAGACTGGAGAAAGTTGATCTGGAAGAAGTCATGAGGAAGAAAAAGCCTGGAGAGAAGTGCAGTGAATACTGAACTGGAGGCTGACCAATCTTTAACTGCTGCTTTTCAGGTCGGGGTGGAAGAAGCTGTTGGAGTAACTGCGTCCCAGATTGAGATGGCCGGGATGCGTGAGTCAGAACTGCTGAGCCTGTGGCGAGAGTTGCAGGGGCCAGAGAAGAAGCTGATATCTCAATTGCAGGAGGCTGAAGAGACTGCAGGACCAGTGCAGGCCACGTGTTTCCATTTGGAGAAGATCAAACAGCAGCTACCGATCGTAGAAATGAGGAAGAATACAGATTCGATGGATGATGTGCTGGATATGTGGTACATGCTGCCTTTTGCTGACTTTCCCTCGATTGAGGAAGAGACCTTTGGCCCTTCTCCCACTGAGTCAGGTGTAGTGGGGAGGGTTAGCTGTGTGCAGTGGGGGGCATGAGTGAGAGGTTGAGAGAGGAGTTGGTAGCAGGCCCAAGGTATCCCCAGTTGTGTCCGAGCCTGAAGGGTTTAGGTGAGGGGGTACGGAGGTCTCAGAAGGGTTAAGGAACTCCCAGATAGTTGGCCTATGTAGTGCCTGAGGAACAGGATGTGAGGTTTACTGTGTGGGGAGGAGATGTCACTGTTTGTGCTTGGGTTAGAGTGTGTTGACAGGAAAGGTGGCGAGTTATTTAATAGTCATGAGGACATGACTTTTCTTTGGTGGGGGGGAGAGTGTAAAGGGGATTTCTTTTTCTTTGTTACTGTGTATGTAATCAAAATGGCTTCTTTGTTTTGTTAAAAGTAGGAATGCTTCTTTGTTGCGAGAGAGTGCTGGAAGCTTGTTTGGGTTAAAATTTACTGATAACAAGAATTGTATTCCTTTGTAAACCAATTGGGATTAATATTGTTCTTTCTTCTGCGTCTGTAAGCTATTGTTGGCGGACTTTTGGGGAGATCAGCGCAAGGGGGTGAGAGAGAGAGGACACGATGCTGTAAACTGGGAGAGGAATGGACCCCAAGCAGGGGTCCAAGGCCAGGAGGTACCCCAAGGAGAGGAGATGAAGCTAGATGTGCTTGGTTGACCACTTCGGATGGTCCTAACCTGCAAGTCGAGGAGATCGGAGGGGATCGAATGGTGGCCAGAAGACTTCAGTAATTGAGCTCCAATGGTTGTGCATGAAGTGGTTTGGACTTTGATAAGTTTGGCGCCTTTTCTTTATTTTTTTTCCTTCATATATACTGTATCGTTATTAATCACTTAGTTATAGTAACCTTTATAAATTGTACTCATTTAATCACATATGGTGTACTGTCTGTTTTTGGGCGAGGCAGGGACATCACACAGCATCCACACCAGCTGATTACCCAGTTTGGCGGGGCCGAAGGCTGCTCCCCCTAGACGAGAACGAGCTGAGCGAGCCTGAGGTGACCCAGGGGGCTACAAATGTTTAAGTCAAACTTTAAAGTGCAACACACACAAAGTGCTAGAAAAACTCAGCTTGCCAGGCAGCATCTATGGAGGAGAATGTTTCAGGCCAGGACTGGTCTTGGCTCAAAATGTTAACTCTTGATAGCTCTGGACCTGTACTTGCAGGAGTTTAAAAGAATGAGGGGACATCTCGTTGAAACCTATTGAATATTGAAAGGCCTGGATAAAGTGGACATAGAGAGGATGTTTCCTATAATGGGGGAGCCTAGGACCAGAGGGCACAAACTCAGAACAGAAGGACATCCCTTTAGAACAGAGATGAGGAGGAATTTCTTTAGCCAGAGTGTGGTGAATCCATGGAAGTCATTGCAATGATGTGGAAGCTAAGTCATTGGGTGTATTTAAAATGGGGGTTGATAGATTCTTGTTTAGTGGGGGTGACAAAGGTTATGGAGAGAAGGCAGCAGAATGTGGTCGAGAGGGATAATGGGTCAGCCGTGATGGAATGCTGGAGCAGACATGATGGGCAAAATGGCCTAATTCTGCTCTTATGTCTTACAGTCCACCTCCAACAAAATTTCTGGCGTTTGCAGAAACTCTTGTGTTTATTAAAGTGCAATTTTCAGATACTATAACTGTAACAGACAGAATTATTGCAAAAACTTTAGCACGTCCTTCTCTGGTGTATTTGTCAAACATATCAGCTGAGTAGGCAAGTGGATGTTGTTCACAACTTGGTTCTATATCAAAGTGGGACTTATCCATCTGCAGCCAATAAACACAGAATGTTCATTCCAGCACCCAGTTATACACTGCAATCTTCAGCCAACTCAAGCAGCTGAGGGAATTTATTGGCAAGGCCATCTGCTCAGGGAGATTTGCAAACTGATGTAGATAATATTGTTGCCTATGCTTTCCTTGCAAGTGAGATAACCTTTGGAATTCTGCACTTTGTAGGAATTCAGAAATAAGACCATAACACCTTAAGGTATAGGAGCAGAATTAGGTCATTTTGCCCAACAAGGTTGTTCTGCCATTTCATCATGGCTGATTCATTTTCTCCCTCAGCCCCAATTTCCTACCTTCTCCCTGTATTCCTTCATGCTCTAACTGATCAGGAATCTATCAATCTCTGTCTTAAATATTCCTAATGACTTGGCCTCCACAGCCACCTGTGGCAACAAATTCCATAGGTTCTCCACTCTCTGTCTAAGGAAATTCCTCCTCATCTAAATGGACACCCCTCTACTCTGAGGCTGTGTCCTTAGGTCTTAGATACACCACCAAAGGAAACAGTACTTGCACATCCACTCTATCGAGGCCTTTCAACATTCAATAAGTTTCAATGAGATTTGTTGTTTCCCCCCCCCCCATTCTTCTGAATTGCAGTGAGTACAAGCCCAGAACCATCAAATGCTCCTCATATGATAAGCCTTTCGATCCCAGTATCACTTTTGTGAACCTTCTTTGAACCCTTTCCAATGTCAGCACATCCTTTCTCAGATAAAGGGCCCAAAACTACTCGCAATCTCAGTTTCCAGGATAATTGTGCCTAGAAATTAAATGAAATGAGATCAACAGAATGAAGTTCAGAGGCAAAGAATAACAAGCTGATGTGGCTACAACTGAGTGTTTGGTGCAGCTTGTTAAGCATCCATGTCTCAACACGATTCTTTATAGATCTCCTTTTTGGCGTGTGTTTATTATGGCATGTCCAGTACACTATAAACAAGAAGTTAAAGGGAAGATAGCAGAGAAATAGAAAATAGATATTAGTTGGGTGCATAATTTTGAAATCTATAAATCAATCATTTTACTAAGTGCATGGATATATCAAGGGTATCCATCATTGATTTTTAACAGACAAGTTGTACCTGACTGATTGAGTATGAATGTTTTTCAATAGTGAAGCATTGACAAAAAAAGTGGATTTTTGGAAGATGCTGATACATTTCTCACAGGAAGCGCATAATAAAATTCAGGTGTATATTGAGAGTGAAGATGTGTTTGATGGAAACAAGATAATATAAATAGACAGGATATGTTATATCCTTGATCCAAATGGGCACAATTTCAAGTTTTCAACTGTGCATGTGACTTGAGCTTGGTAATGAACAATGTGATTTCAAAACTTACTGCTCATACAAAAAAGTAGGACACTTGTCAAACATGAGTAGAAACGATTAAGGAAAAGAAGGCCAGGATGCAGACAGTGACAATTTTTTGTGGATCAGTATGAGGTTGCATATTCTAGAAGAGCAAACAGGGAATAGGGCTATAGACTCAATAGAAGGTCAGAGAATATTGTTAACAATAGTGAATTGAATAACCTTTGGCTTAGTAGAAACATTAATTCCTCTAAAGGAACTGCTTAGAAATGCACTTCTAAATTCTGGTTTAACATCAGGATCAGGTTTATTATCACTGACTTATATGCTTTTTGCTTTGCTGCAGCAGTTGAGTGCAAAGATATAAAATCACAATTTCAACCTCTCTGCTATGGGTGGAAGTTCCCACTTCCTTCAAAAAGGCAACAATTACACCAGTGCCTAAGAAGAATAACATGAGCTGCATTAACGACTATCACCCAGTAGCACTCACATTGACAGTGATGAAATGCTTTGAGAGGTTGGTGATGACCAGACCGAACTCCTGCCTCAGCAAGGACCTGGACCCATTGCAATTTGCCTATTGCCACAATAGGTCAACAGCAGATGCAATCTCAATGGCTCTTCACACAAGCTTAGACCACCAGGACAATACAAACACCTATATCAGGATGCTGTTCGTCATCTTTAGCTCAGCATTTAACAGCATCATTGTGCTATCCTGATTGATAAGTTACTGAACCTGGGCCTCTGTACCTACCTCTGCAATTGGATCCTCAACTTCTTAACCAGAAGATCACAATCCGTGTGGATTGGTGATAACATATTCTCCTCGCTGACAATCAACACTGGTGCACTTCAGGAGTGTGTACTTGGCTCACTGCTCTACTCTCTATATACACATGATTGTGTGGCTAGGCACACAAAATTTATAAATTTGATGACGATGCAACCATTGTTGGTAGTATCTCAGATGGAAATGAGGGCGTATGGGAGTGAGATATACCAACTAGTGGAGTGGTGTCGCAGCAGCAACTTTGCGATCAATGTCAGTAAGACAAAAGAGGTGATTGTGGACTTCAGGAAGGGTAAGATGAAGGAACACATGCCAATCCTCATAGAGGGATCAGAAGTGGAGAGAGTGAGCAGCTTCAAGTTCCTGGGCGTCAAGATCTCTGAGGACCTAACCTGGCCCAACATATCAATGCAGCTATAAAGAAGGCAAGACAGCAACTATACTTCATTAGGAGTTTGAAGCAATTTGGTATGTCAACTAAAACACTCAAAAACTTTTATAGATGTGCCATGGAGAGCATTCTGACAGGCTGCATCACTGTCTGGTATGTGGTGGGGGGCTACTGCACAGGACCGAAAGAAGCTGCAGAGGGTCGTAAATTTAGTCAGCTCCATCTTGGGGACTAACCTACAAAGTACTCAGGACATCTTTAGGAAGCGGTGTCTCAGAAAAGCAGTGTTCATGTTTAAGGACCCCCAGCACTCAGGGCATGCCCTTTTCTCAATGTTACCATCAGGTAGGAGGTACAGAAGCCTGAAGGCACACACTCAATGATTCAGGAACAGCTTCTTCCTCTCTGCCATCCGATCCCTAAATGGACATTGAACCCGTGAACACTACCACACTTTTTTAGTATATATTATTTCTGTTTTTAGATTATTTTAATCTCTTCAATATACAAACGTACATTTACTGTAATTGATTGATTGATTTTCTTCTTCTATGTTATGTATTGCATTGAACTGCTTCTGCTAAGCTAACAAATTTCATGACACATGCTGGTGATAATAAACCTGGTTCTGATTCTGAAATTACAAAAATAAATAGTGTAAAAGAAAGGAATAATGAAGTAGTGTTCATGGACCTTTCAGAAATCTGATTGCAGAGGGGAAGAAGCTGTTTCAGAATTGTTAAGTGTGTGTCTTCAGGTGCCTGTACCCCCTCTTTGATGGTAGTAGTGAGAAGAGGGCATTCCAGAGGCTGAGGGTTCTGACTGCCTTTTTGGGAAGCCCATTCCTGAAGATGTCCATGATGTGGAGAGGGTTCAGCCTGTGATGGAGCTGATTAAGTCTATAACCCTCTGCAGCCTCTTGTAATCCTGTACATTGGAGCCTCCATTCCAGTCTGTGATGCAATTTGTCGGAATGCTCCCCACCACACATCTGTATCCTTCTGAGACCGCAAACTCCTAACAAACTAAAGCCATGGACATGCTTCCTTCATGAACGGATCAATGGATAAGACAATCCTTTGAAATGTTGAGAGGAACTCTGCAAGTCAGGCAGTATTTGTGGAGGGGAATAAACGATTGGTTGTTGGGGTTGACACCCTTCATCAGAACTGGAAAGAAAGCTAGGAACAAAAGCGAGAAAAATGAGGGTGAATGGAAAGGAGCTCAAATGGACAGTCATTTTCTTTTTCAGGCCTCAGCCCCTTACTTTTCAATCTTGATGAAGGATCTTGTCTTGAAACGACAATTGTTTATTCCCCTCCATAGATGTTGCTTGACTTGCTGAGTTCCTCAGTATTTTGTGTGTGTTGCTTAAGATTTCCAGCATCTGCAGAATCTCTTGTTTGTGAGATGTTGAGATGTGGAATGTCCAGTAAGCATTAGTGACTCACTCCATTACCCATCCTACACTTGCTAAATCACGTATCTCATTGGATATGTTTTGACATTATAAAATCCTTAAGCCTTGTGGGACTAAGTACTCAATTATCCGTCGGATAAGTGATTATGGTAACAGAAGTGTTTGCACTGGAGCTACTGTCAGCCTGAAAATTTGTCTGTGTTCCACGCTCATGTTTAACAAAAGAAAAGAAAATTACATGGCGGGGATGAGAGCTTTGTTAATTGAGTTAAGGTGAAAGAGGGTGGGGCCAGGGGAATACAAGGAGAAGAAGAACAGCAGCCAATGCAACTGCATCAATTAAAATATCGTTGTGCCGCTTGCAAAAACGCTAACATTTTCACGCCTGCGGCAGCAACAACCTTCACTCCATTTACAGCTGTGTAACAGTTGTGAGGAAGAAACCAGGGCTTCTTGAGAAGACCGAACATTTCAGTTACGTCTGGTTTCTCTCTCTGCAGCAGATAAATGTTGGGAGAGCATGCTGAGGTCCACAAGAACTAAAAAAGAGAAAAGATAACAGAGGAGAGAGGAAACAAATCACACTCAGGAACAACTGAAATGTTAACTTGAAATGATACTGAGGAAGAGTAGCATTAATTAGTTGTGACGTATAACAAAACAGCCTGTTATACTGGACTTAGTTGGCCGTATGATCTACTCTTGTTCCCACAGTTAATGGTTATATAAATACAGTGGTTTCTGGTTAATTAGGACACATTGGGACCAGTACATTTTGGCCCCAATTAGCTGAAGTTTCAGGAAATAGTTAAAAAGGTATAAAAAATACAAGTTGTTTAACTAAGTAACATATTATGTAATTAAATGAAATACAGAACAAACTAGAACACTATAAATACTACTACAGTACTATAAAACTGTGTATTAGTTCTTAATTATTATCAACAGAGAAATTCATCAGTGTACCTGTAAGCTGCTGTGTTCTTTTGATGACTGTTAAGGAACAAAATCTGTGCAAACACTTAGTGCAGATAATGTACTGCCTTCAGTATTGGCAATTATATCCCCGCATCTTCATTTACTGTGTGACTTACAAAACGATTGTCAATACCTTCAAGTTTTTCATAGTTCCCAACCTGTTGAAGTAATGAAATCATTTCATTTTTACTCCTGGCTGTTTCTGGCATCTCCAAGTCTTAATACTTGAAACCACAGTGAGAAAAACAGTTCTGAATTGTCTTACTGTTTATTTCTTGCCAACTGTCAGTGACAGAGTTTTCAGTTCTCTTAAATGAGCTTCCAACCTTGGCTGACAAGCTCCATCTGCCCAAAACAATTTGTTTTAAGGTTCCGGTAACCCGCCTTCCCCTTTTCCTGTCAGTAGAAACGGTTCCACTGGGCTTAGTAGCTAAGCCTCACATGAAGCCCAGGAGGTAGACTTGGGTGTCAGAAGCTATTTGAGACACACAGCGTTGTAAGTATTTATGAGGTAGAGAAAGCTTATCCCTCTGCTAACCTCTCTGGCTGTGACAACCTTAAGGAGCACTGATTTCAAAGCTCCGCTGCCTTGTGGCTTCATGAGGAAGACGACAGGAGTAAAGCAGGAGGGAAGGATCAGGAGCTGGAGTCTCTAAGACAGTCCTATGTTGAGTTTAATGCTGACTGGTAACTTCTGCGATACCACTAGTGCCAAACTGTATCGGTCACTGGTGTTCCTTTGGATTCATCATCTGTGCAGAGAGGGGAGCCTGCTGCGTAGGCAACTGCTTGCTCTTCATATTATACTGCCCTGCCTTGTACATCTAGACAGCTAGAATGCAACACTTATGATTGACTCCAATCAATGGAGAACTCATCAGTGACTAAAATCACTGTTTTTTTGAATACAAGTGCATGCAACAGAAGCTATTTAGAAACTGTCATCCTAAGCACAGTATGGTGACTAGCTATCACACAAGTGCATGCATCCAGCACTACTTAGAAATTGTTCGGCAATGGTCTCCTGCCCCAAATAAACAAAGGTAATCCAGGCTATTTTCTCGATTCATTTTTGTTCTTTAAGAGTTGTCCCAAATAAGCAGCTGCCCCAATTAATCAGAATCCGTTGTACACAGTAAATGAAAGCACTTATTATAACAAATGTGCTAGTAAGTGTGCCAAATACAAGATATACAGTACCTGAAATGCAGGTGGTACGTCTGGCAAATGTAGAAAACTTCTTTCTTTCAAAATATCTGATGCAGTCTAAGCAATGCGAGGTAAATTTACAAGCAACAACCACAAAAACGCTGGGGGATCTCAGCAGGTCAGGCAGCATCTATGGAAAGGAATAAACAGTCCACATTTCAGACTGAGACCCTTCATCAGGACTGGAAAGGAAGAGGGAGAAAAACCTCACCTGGTTTCACCTATCACTTGCCAGCTTGCATCGCTTCCTCTCCCCTTACCTTCTTATTCTGGCTTCTTCCCCTTTCTTCTCCATTCCTGATTGAAGGGACTCAGCCCACAATAATTTTTACACATTTATCTGATGCACCACATCAGCATGTCTGGTAGGTCTGGATTTGGCAGTCTCAGGGTGGGACCCATGGGATGTGGACAATAATTGACACAAGCTTCCATAAGATAGGAGCGCTGTGAGTTCAGAATGCTCTACATTTAAATTCACAACTGAAGTGACAAAGTTGTCCATGGGATCCTCCTATGTTTTTGGAGGTAAAGCTGTAATAGACAGTGATGTTCACGAGTAGAACATACTACTCACCTGAAACATGTTAAATAGTAGTAAGATCCTGAGTATCAGCATGAATGCCATCTCCAACACAGTGGTATGTTGCATTATACAGGACCTGACTAAAGGATGGTAAACGTCCAATAGGTTCACAGGTGATTCACAGACACCTGAGCATCTGGTCAGAAGGTTTGACTGCCACAAGGAGGTCACACAATGAGGCTGTGCAGAGTGACAGAAGGAAAATTATCTCTCCATTGGGCCAAGGTAGTTAGATAGTCCCCTAAATGTTATCTGTTAACATGGACATTACTACACTCATTTATCTGCCATTGCTCCAAAGCTCACACCTACAGCTATTCAACTTCAGGTGGCACTTGATTCATACACATGGAAGCACCATCACTAATACTCTTATCTCACTCTGGCAAGAGGCTGTTCTCGATAAGTGGCTGCAGCTGTGGGCAGGCGGGACCCCCTTCCGAGCTCAGCATCTGACTTGTTTGAAGGAAGTGGTGCTGGTCACACAGCCAGCCGTCAGTAGAGAGCTGGATATTACCGCGGGAAACAGTGTGCTCAGAACCAATCTGCCCTCTCACATCCCACTTCTCATCATAGCTGCACACACAAAATACTGGAGGAACTCAGCAGCTCAGGCAGAAGTTATGGAAGGGAATAAATAGTTGATGTTTCAGGTGAAGACCCTTCAGCAGCACTGCGAAGGAAGGGGGAAGAAGCCAGAATAAGAAGTTGGGGGGAAGGGAAGAAGTACAAGCTGCCAGGTGATAGTTGAGACCACGTGAGGGGAAAGGTAGGTGGGGAAGGGGGGAGATGAGGTCAGAAATTAGAAGGTCATAGGTAAAAAATCAAAGTAAATTTATTATCAAAGTACATACATGTTACCGAATACAACCCTAAGGTTCATTTTCTTGCGGGCATACTCAATAAGTCGATAAAAACAACTACAAGTGAAATTGAAGAGACTACTAGACAGGTATCTGGAGGAATTTAAGGTGGGGGGGATATATGGGAAGCAGGGTTTGAGGGTCAGCACAGAAGGGCAGAAGGGCCTGTACTGTGCTGTACTATTCTATGTGCTATGTTCTAAAAGGTTACTAACCATAACAGAATAAATGAAAGACCACACCAACTTGGACAATCAACCAGTATGCAAAAAACAACAAACTGTGCAAATACAAAAAGGAAACATAAGAATAAAACATAAATAAGGAATAAATATCCAGAACATGAGATGAAGGGCCCTTGAAAGTGAGTCCATAGGTTGTGTCAATAGTTCAGTGAAGGGGCAGTGAAGTTATCCCCTCTGGTAAAAGAGCCTGATGATTGAGGGGTAGTAACTGTTCTTGAACCTATGAGTCCTGAGGCTCCTGTACCTTCTTCCTGATGTCAGCAGTGAGAAGAGAGCATGATCTAGGTGTGATGGTCCCTGATGATGGATGCTGCTTTCCTGTGACAACGCTTCATGTAGATGTGCTCAATGGTGGGGAGGGTTTTACCCGTGATGGACTGAGCTGTATATGCTACTTTTCGTGGGATTTCCTTTGATGCAGCCAGTCAATACACTCCCCAACACACATCTACAGAAGATAGTCAATGTTTTAGTTGTCATCCCAAATCGACAAAAGTTCCAAGGCGCTGCTGTGCTTTTTTTGTAATTGCACTTTTGTGCTGGGCCCAGGACAGGTCCTGTGAAATGATAACACCTAGGAATTTTGAAGTTGCTGATTCTCTCCAACTCTGAACCTCTGATGAACATTGGCTTGTTGACCTCTAGCTTCTACCTCATGAAGTCCATAATCAGATCCTTGGTCTTGCTGACACTGAGTGAGAGATTGTTGTTGTGGCACCACTCAGCCAGATTTTCAATTTTGTTACATGCTGATACGTCACCACTTTTGATTCTGCCTATGGCAATGGTGTTGTCAGTGAACTTGAATGTGGCTTTGGAGCTGTGCTTAGCCACACATGCATAAGTGTGAAGTGAGTAGAACAGGGGGCTCATCATACAGCCTTGTGGTGCACCTGTGCTGATGGACATCATGGAGCAGATGTTGGGGTCTATAAGTGAGGAAATTCAAGATCCAATTGCACAAGGAGGTATTGAGGCCAAGGTCTTGAAGTTAATTAAGGGAATGTTGGCATTGAATGCTGAGCTGTAGTCTATAAAGTGCATCCTTCTGTATGCATCTTTGCTATCCAAATGTTCCAGGGTTGAGTGAAGAGCCAAGGTCACCCATTCCAGAGGAACTGCACCCCAGGATAACGAAAGAGGTAGCTTTAGAGATTGTGGTGGCAGTAGAAATGATCTTTCAACAATCATTGGACCCTGGCATGGTGCCAGTGGACTGGAAAATTGCAAATGTTGCTCCAGTCTTTAAGAAAGAAGGAAGGCAGCAGAAAGGAAATTATAGACCAGTTTGCCTGACCTCAGTGGTTGGGAAGATGGTAAGAGTCAATTGTTAAGGATGAGGTGATGGAGTACTTGGTAACACAGGACAAGATAGTACAAAGTCAGCATGGTTTCCTTCAGGGAAAATCCCGCCTGACGAACCTGTTGGAATTCTTTGAGAAGATTACAAGTAGGATGGTTGAAGGGATGCAGTAGATGTTGTATATTTGGACTTTCAGGCCTTTGACAAGATGCCACACATGAGACAGCTTACCAAGTTAAGAGCCCATGGTATTACAGGAAAATTACTAACATGGTTAGAGCATTGCTGATTGGTAGGAGGCAGTGAGTGGGAATAAAGGGGTCCTTTTCTGGTTGGCTGGCAGTGACTAGTGGTGTTCTCCAGGGGTCGGTGCTGTGGCCACTTCTTTTTATGTTGTATATAAATGATTTAGATGATGGAATAGATGGTTTTGTTGCCAAGTTTGCAGATGATACTAGTATTGATGGAGGGGCAGGTAGTGTTGAGGAAACAGGTAGGATACAGAAGAGACAGATTAGGAGAATGGGCAAGAAAGTGGCAAGTAAAATACAATGTTGGAAAATACATGGTCATGCACTTTGGTAGCAGAAATAACTGCACGGAGTATTTTCTAAACAGGGAGAAAATCTAGGAATCTGAGATGCAGTGGGACTTGGGAGTCCTTATGCAGAACACCCTGAAGGTTAACTTGCAGGTTGACTCAATGGTGAGGAAGGCAAATGCCACATTAGCATTTATTTCAAGAGTTTTAGAATACAAGAGCAAGGATGTATTGCTGAGGCTTTATAAGGCACTGGTGATACCTCACCTTGAGTATTCTGAACAGTTTTGGGCCCCTCGTCTTCGAAAAGATGTGCTGGCGTTGGAGAGGGTCCAGAGGAGGCTCACAAGGATGATTCCAGAAATGAAAGGGTTATCATACGAGGAACGTTTGATAGCTCTGGGTCTGTACCCACTGGAATTCAGAAGGATGAGGGGGCTTCTCACTGAAACCTTTCAAATGTTGAAAGGCCTAGACAGAGTAGATGTGGAAAGGATGTTTCCCATGGTGGGAGAGTCTAGGACAAGAGGACACAGACTCAGGATAGAGGGACGCCCTTTCAAAACAGAGATGTGGAGAAATTTCTTTAGTAATGAGTGGTGAATTTGTGGAATTTGGTGCCACATGCAGCTGTGGAGGCCAGGTTGTTGGGTGTATTTGAGGCAGAGATTGATAGGTTCTCGATTGGATATGGCATTAAGGGATACGGGGAGAAGTCCAGGAAATGAGGTTGAAGAGGAGATTAAAAAAAAAGGATCAGACATGCTTGAGTGGTGGAGCAGACTCGATGGATCAGATGGCTTAATTCTGCTCCTGTGTCTTATGATCTTACGAAGATGGTTTATGCTGTGGACCTGTTGCAAATTGGAATGGATCCAAGTCACTTCTCAGGCAGAAGTAGATATGCTTTATCACCAGCTTCTCAAAACACTTCATCACTGTGGATGTAAGTGCTACTGAATGATAGTCATTGAGGCAGTTTACTGATTCTTCTCAGGTACCGGTATAATTGAAGCAGGTGGGTACCTCAGACTGTCGAAGTGAGAGGCTAAAGAACTCACTGAACACCTAGCCAGGTGATCAGCACAGGTCTTCAGTACTTGGCCAGGTACCCTGTCTGGGTCAGATGCTTTTTGTGGGCTCACCCTCCTGAAGGCTGCTCGCACGTCAGTCTCAGAGACTGAAATCAGAGGATCATTAGGGGCTACAGGAGTTCCTGATAATTCCTCCATATTTTGATTGTCAAAGCAAACATAGAAGGTGTTGAGCTTATCTGGAAGTGAAATCCCATTGTCGCCTGTATCACTCAATTGAACTTCATAATGGGTGATAGTATTCAAGCCCTTCCACATTTGTTCAGCATCCCTCATTCATTTAAGTGTAATCCAGAATTGCCACTTCATCTGTGAGTTGGCTTCCCGGAGATCGTACCTGCATCTTTTGTAACTTTCTTGGTCACCGGTCTTGAGCACCTTTAACCTGGCCCTCAACAGATTGCAGACTTCAAGGTTCATCCAAGGCTTCTCGTTGGGATTTTGTGGGAACACACTCATCTACAACTGATTTAATAAAGTCTGTGACAACCATGGTGTATTCATTCAGATTGACAGACGAGCCCTTTGAACATGTCCCGGTCCACCAACTTGAAGCAATCCTGTAGCTGCTCTTTTACATCCAGTGACCACTTCTTTGTTTTGCAAATCCCTGGAGCCTTGATCTTCAGCCTCTGCTCAATGCAGGTAAGAGAAGGACAGCCAACTAATTAGATATACTGCAATGCAGTCTCAGCATGAAATGGTAGGCATTTCTTATCTTAGTATAACATTTGTCTCATGTGTAGGGACCTCCAGTGCTACAGGTTATATGCTGATGGTAATTGGGCATGGTTTTCTTTAAACAAATCTGGCCGAAGTCCCTGACTATGATTAGAAATCCATTGGGATGGATTGTCTTTTGTTTGGAGACAACATTGTGTAGTATCTCAAGCACTTGCTTATAATCAGCTGCTGGTGGTATGTAAACTGCAGTCAGGATTGTGGAGGGGAACTTCCTATGTAAATAGAACAGACGGGGTTTGACCATTAGATGTTCAAGATCAAAGGAACACCAGTTTGACAAATCCGCCACTTTGGAACTGCGCCAAGAGTTTATCGTGAAACACACACTTCTGCCTTTTGCCTTTTCCATATTAGCAGTTTGATCTATCCTTTGAATTGCGAAGCCTTCAGGCCTGATCACAGTATCTGGTGTGCCGGGAGTAAGCCATGTCTCGATTACACATAGAACACAAGAATTTCTTAGTTCCCTCCGATACAGTAATCTTGCCCTCAGGTCCTTGATATTAATCCCTAGTGACTACATAATTGCTAACAAGATACTGGGTAGAAGGGGCGACATTTCTCTGTGCTGGCTTGGTAGATGGAATAGGTAAAGCACCGAAGAAGGAATCTGAAGGGAAGAGTGGACTATGAGAGAAAGAGGAGGACAGGCACCAAAGGGAGGAGATATACAGGTAAAGATCTTCTCATAGCTTATACCTGGGATATCCTACATGTCCCCTGCTTATCTGACACTTCCCTCAGAATTGACTACTCCTCAAACATCACCACACTTGAGACTTCCTCATTAAAAATTCACACAGAGGTGAAGATAAGTTCATCTGGGTGAGTACGGTATACCAGCTAAATGGCATGTAGTCAACATTCACTGCCTTGCCTTCATGAAATTTCCTGGTAACTTCCTCATAAAACTCTATAAGATTAGCTACAGCATTTCTTAAACAACAGAACAACCAAAGTTAGCCTTCAACATTCTGGCAACTCACCCAGGACTAAGGATGTTTTAAGTACTTGTGTAGCGCCCCTGTAATATCTGCACTTGCCTCCCACAGGGTCTGATGGAACACCTTGTCAGACCTCAGGGATTTATTCACCCTAATTTTCCTCAAGACAGCAAACACCTCCTCCTCTGTAATCTGTATAGGGTCCATGACTGTACTGTTGCTTTGCCTCACTTCTATAGACCATGTCTGTCTCCTGAGTAAGTACAGATGCAAAAGATCTATTTAAGATCTCCCCCATCTCCTTTGGCTCCATGCATAGATTGTCACTTTGATCTTCCAGAGGACCAATGTTGTCCCTTGCTATCCTTTTGCTCTCAATATATCTGTAGAAGCCCTGAGAATTCTCCTTCATCTTGTCTGATAGGGCAACTTCATACCTTATTTTAGCCCCCCTGACTTCCTTCTTAAATGTTTTCTTGCATTTCTCACACTCCTCAAGTATTTCATTTGCCTAAACCTGCTATTCACCTCCATCTTTTTCATAACAAGGGCTTCAATATCTCTTGAAAATCAAGGTCCCCTATCTTGTTATCCTTGCCTTTTATTTTGTCAGGAACATACAAATTCTACGCCTCAAAATTTAACTTTTGAAGGTTTTCCACTTACCAAGTACCCCTTTGCCAGAAAACAACCTATCCCAATCCAAAATTGCTCGATCCTTTCTAATACAAACAAAATTGGCCTTTCTCCAATTTCAAATCTCAACCTGAGGACCAGACCTATCCTGTTCCATAATTACCTTGAAACAAATGGAATCATGATCATTAGATGCAACATGTTTTCCTACACAAACTTCCATCACCTGCCTTACTCCATGATAGAAGATCAAGTATTGCACTATCTATAGGTCATTCTTCCACGTAACGATTAAGGAAACTTTTCTGAACACATTTGACAAATTTTTTCCCATCCAGCCTTTTTATAGTATGGGAGTCCCAGTCAATACATGGAAAGTTAAAATTACCTACTATCACAATCTTATGTCTGTTGAAATAGTCTGCGATTTCTCCATAAATTTGCTTTTCTAAATCCCATGGACTGTTGGGTAGCCTATAATATAATTTCATTAACATGGTCATACATTTCTTATTCTTTGTCTCTACCCATAAAGCAA
The DNA here is from genome assembly GCF_030144855.1 of Hypanus sabinus. Lineage (NCBI taxonomy): Eukaryota > Metazoa > Chordata > Chondrichthyes > Myliobatiformes > Dasyatidae > Hypanus > Hypanus sabinus. The sequence continues at coordinate 30,925,234 of NC_082727.1, read as the reverse complement.
CACTAGACAAACTCTCCAGTCTGACCTGTCCCGAGCACTGCCATGAAAATTTCCCTGACTAGTAATGCCACCCTCTTTAATCCCTCCTGCTCTATCATGTCTAAAACAGTGAAATCCCAGAACATTAAGTTGCCAGATCTGCCCCTCCTGCAATAAAGACTCACTAATGGCTACAATGTCATAACTCTGCATGCTGATCGATGGCCTAAGCTCATCTGCCTTTCCTGCAATACTATTTATTATCAAAGTATGCATACTGAATACAGCTCTGAGATTTGTCCTCCCGCAAGCAGCCACGGTACAAAGAAACACCATGGAACCCATTCAAGAAAACATTAACCATCTAACGTGTGCAAAAAGGACAAATTGCGTAAGTGGCAAAAAGCAAGTGAACAACACATAGAATACCCAACCTTAAGCAGTATTGTTTAGTTCAGTTCAGCACCATGCTGCAGGCTGCAGGCCCATTCTTCACCGAAGCACCCCCATCCGCATTGATCACCCCAAACAAACCACTCAAAATCAGCAATCCAGGAACACATGGATCCCCAGAATCTGTGGATCACAAGACTCCTACACTTTCCTCTGACAGCGGCTTGCAAGAGGGAGAGGTAGATTGGTCAAACACAGACAGAAGGCACCGAACACCCACCATTCTTGTATCCATCGTCTTCGACCTTGCTCGACACCTCAACTGGAGAGAAGCAATGGAGTCGATCACGGACTCTGCTCCAAACCTCACCAGACTCGACTGAAGGCCAGAAAGTGCCAGATCGCTCAATTAGCCCAAAAACACACTATCAAAATGTAAATCACAGATTCCAATTATGCGCTGCTTAGTAGCAGGATCATATTTGAAAGAAGAAGTGAAAGAGTAGTTTCCTGAACTGTCTGCAGGATGTCACTGTTGGCAGTGTTGTTCACTGACACCATCTTAGTTATCATGGCACCATCATGGTTAGTCCCACCATAATTCCTGACTTTGTATGGAGGCTTAACAACATCTTGCTCCACAACCTCTCCACTATTTGTTCTGACGCTCTGGTTCCCATCCTCTTTAACTCTAGTTTAAACTTCCCCTCCCCTGTGCAGCACTAGCAAGCCTTCTCGCGAGGATATTCGTCACCCTTCAATTCAGGTGCAAACCGTCCCTTCTGTACAGGTCCCAGCTTCCCCAGAAGAGAGCCCCGTGATCCAAAAATGTGAAGCACTCCCTCCTGTGTATCTCCTTAGCCAAGTACAAACTGTGTGATCTTTCTGTTCCTGGCCCCAATAGCATGTGGCACTTCTGAGATGGTAACCCTTGAGGCCCCATCCTTTAACTTAGCAGCTAACACTCTGAACTCACTTTGCAGGATCTTGTCTCCTTTCCTACCCAAGTTGGACCGCAACATCTGGCTATTCGCTCTCCCACTTAAGAATGCTGTGGACTCAATCCTGAGTGTCACTGATGCTGGCACACAGGAGACAAATATCATGCAGTAATCTCATTCTCATCCACAGAACCTCCTTCCTGTTCCCTAATCAACGGCTCCTCTATCACTACAACTCAGCTTTTCCCTTCCCATCTGAGCCACAGAGCCAGATTGAATGGCAGAAACCTAACCACTGTGGCTTTCTTTGCTAGGTCATTCCCCCCTCCTCCCCCAAACAGTATTGAAAGTGGTATACCTGTTGTTGCGAGACTCTGTACTGGCTGCCTATCCCTTTCCCCTTTCTGACTGCCCCCCAGTTTCCTGTGTCCTTCACTTTGGGTGTAACTAACTCCCTGTATGTCCTGTCCATCAACCCCTCAGTCTCTTGAAAGATCCAGAGTTCATCCAGTTCCAGCTCCAACTCCTTAACACAGTCTGTTAGAAACTGCAGCTGTAGTCATCACTTGTTGCCAGTCATCACTGGAGGTCTCCTTGCCATCCTATATCCCTATCTTCCACTAACTTGCCTGGTATCTCCACTGCTGTAAATGTGCAATAAGAAAGAAGAAAAAATAAGAAATTTAAAAATATGCCTACAGCCTATGTGTCTCCTTGCTGAAGCCTCGATGAGTTAAAACCTCAACTCCCCACTCCAACACTGACTCACACACAAAATGGCTGCTCCCACAATGGCCACTCCACTTAAACCTAAGCTCCTTTCATTGGATCTTGCCAAATGCCTAATAATATGCAATCCAAAGTCTCCTCAGGAACTATGGCATACAAAATGAGTCATTTGCTTCTGCTCATTTCTTTTCAATTCTCTCTTCCTCTGTGCAATCTAATGTCTCCTCGGGAAATATGGTAGACAAAATGTGCTGACAGCCCTGTTCATTTCTTTTAAACTCTCTCTCTCTTTACGCAATGCAATGTCTCCTTGGGAACTGTGGCACACAAAATGCCTGCTGTCATTTATTTTATCTTGTTCTACTTCAATGCACTGAGTAATGATTTGATCGGTGAGCAAGACAAACTTTTCACTGTACAGGTATCTTGGTACATTTGATAATAACAAAGCAATACCAATACCATTTTATCACTTCCATCCTTGCTATCTCCTTGTGCAATGGAGGGGGCATTTTGGGTAGCTTACCAGCACAAAGTCAGGCCAAGGGGAAGTGGAAGCTGATGTCCTCCAAAAGCCTGTTTCCCTCACCCCCACCCCAACCCAACCACCAAGGACGGCACTTACACTGTCATTCCACTCTAGAGGACGTTGATGAGGCTCTTGTGGCCATGCTTGTTATGTTGTTCAGTTTAACCTGTGATGCATACAGAGGAACGTAAGGTAGCCCATTACCTATCTAGTACAAGTATAGAACTTTGACCCCCTCTTTTCAGTCATCAGGTGGGAAACAGTACCAGTTTAGTAGGTACGGGCTTAGTCAGGAAGAAGTGGGTGCTAGGTGAATTCTCAGTTCCATTACAGGCTACCTCAAACTTAGAGCTCAGTGGAAGTTCAGATAACTAAACACAAGAGTTTATGCAGATGCTGGAACCAGAGCAATGTGCACAAGACACCTCTCCATAGATGCTGCCTGTTCTGCTGAGTTCTTCCAGCACTTTGTGGGAGTTCAGATGGGAGCCAGAGGTTGCTACTGGCCTGCTGTGAGAAATTGCCAGCCCAGAGCTTGTTACTGCCAACCACAACAGAATTTTTCCAGTCAAGAGTGGACAAATGCCATAATTTTTTTTCCCTTTAGGCTTATTCAAAGATTACAGTATGACAACAATATAATATTATGGTACTTTTTGATATGCACAGTTTACAATTTGAATCTATAATACATCATTGCTGTCCAAAACACAATCAGGCCAAGTTGCCCACCTGTCCTGGAAATTCCCCTTTTTACCTATGAACCGACCCTTTGAATGTATCCTTGGAATAGGGGCAGGCACTCAGTCTGGGCATAACCCTCTACTGCCCGTTGCTTCTGCTTATTCCACAAGCCCAAAATTACAGTGGGCTCCTACCATATGAAGAGTGCAGGCTACCTGATCTTTTATTCTGAGAGAGGGCAACAATTCCTTATTTCCTTTAGGCATAGGAGGGCATTCAACCCAATGAGTCAATGCTGACTTGCAGAGGAATCCCACCCCCCTCATCCTCCCATCATCTCCCCCCAGATTCTGTCTCCTGTGGACACATTTGGGACAATATACAGCAGCCACTTGACATACCGAACCACACAATATTGGAATGCAGGAGATAGCCAATACTGGTACAGGGAGAAATACTCACACTAACAGCCTCTGAGGACAGGACTGAACTCGAGTCATTGGAGCTGTGAGATAACACCTCTGACAGTTTTGCTACTGTTCTTCTCCCAGTCTAGCTCGAGAGTCTCACTAACAATGGCTTGCTGGGATGAACGCTGGATGGCTTTGCTGAGAGACAGTTTATATGATTGACATCATGGTGCACACCAACGCCATGATCTGTGGTGTGTGGGCTGCTTAGAGGTGCTCCTAATCTGTTTGGTCCTGAGCCTGGCCCAAGTGACCAGGGATTAGAAGGAAGGAAGGAAGGAAGGAAGGAAGGAAGGAAGGAAGGAAGGAAGGAAGGAAGGAAGGAAGGAAGGAAGGAAGGAAGGGAGAGAGAGAGAGAGGGGGGGGAGAGAGGGAGAGGGAGAGGGAGAGGAAGAGGGAGAGGAAGAGGGAGAGGGAGAGGGAGAGGGAGAGGGAGAGGGAGAGGGAGAGGGAGAGGGAGAGGGAGAGGGAGAGGGAGAGGGAGAGGGAGAGGGAGAGGGAGAGGGAGAGGGAGAGAGAGAGAGAGAGAGAGAGAGAGAGAGAGACTGTGTAGGACCAACAAAGGGCATCAACAGGGCTTTCAATCCAAGTGAAAGGAGGGTAAGCCTTCATAATTAACCGGGTCTGAGATAGTGCTTTAGTAATGCATGAAGATGGAGGAGGTCTTCAGTGATTACCGGAGGGTGGGATGCACTTCTGAATTGATCAATACTTGGTCTCAGTAGGAGGGACAGATCTTTATTCCCCCATTACAAGATTAAAAGTTTCTGATAGCTGAAGGAAAGGGGACCTCTCTTGGGTCCATTAAAGAGAGGCTGAATTTCATGCACCGAGAAATGAAAAGGTGGGTTTTGGAAACCAGTGAAGGCAGAGGGATGTATTTCACTGCCAATAAATGAGAGAAGAGGCTTTGGAATCCACTGGAGTGAGTCAGGACAATCTGGAAGGCATCTGTCTTCCATATGACCTCCTGGGGGATCCCTCTTCATCTGTCACTCCAATATTTTGGACTAGTAAAGAAAAGGATGGGTGGTTGCTGAAATACAAGACACGTCACTGTTTTACTGGAGCCTCTTAAGCAGGTCTGGGCCCAATTTCTTCAGAAAGATCTATTGGTTTTAGAGAGCAAGAAGCATGGATTCAGTGGGTCACAAGTTGAATGTTCATGGGAAATTGTCAAAGTTTTCATGTAATGATCGGAAACAAACAGGTAGGTAAGAACTGTTTGCCCTGATAGGGAAGGTTAGGGCCAGGAGCGTGGTCCAGGTTGTGGGAGCTCACTGGGTGACTGACCAACCTCTTGTTGCAGAATTTGAACTGATTCTCACATGCGAATGTGCTGATGCTGCATTAGTTCTTTGCTATGTTTAAAAACCTTTTAACAGCTGGAATGACTGAACCATCCTTTGACAGGGTGAACAGCTGGTGTTCCACCAGGAATGCTGAGGTCCCAAACAGATTCCTCCAAAGGTAGGTGCAAAAGTGGCGGGCCAAGTAGCATCTTTCCATGCTTTACGATGCAGCAAACCACTGAACGATCTCTCCTCGCTGTGAGTTTATCGACGTTGGATCAGTTCCTCAATGTTTTAAGGTGCTTTCTCAGAGTCAGGAAATTTAGCTGGTTATGAAATTGAGCTGATGTCAGAATCAGGAGCAGAATTCTATAACCGACATATGCTGGAAAATTTGCTGCTTTGTGGTAGCAGTACAGTTGAAGACATAAAAATGACTATCAGTTAGAAAAAAAAGTGCAGAAGAGGAATAATGAGATAGCATTTGTCAGTTTGTAGACCATTCAGAATCTGATAGTGGAGCTCTTTCTAAAATGTTGAATGTGGGTCTTCAGACTCCTGTACCTCCTCCTAGATGGTAGTAATGAGACGAGGGTATGTGCTGGATGGCGAAAGTACTTAATGATGGATGGCAACGTCTTGAGGCACAGCCTCTTGTAAATGTCTTCAGTGGTGGGGAGGGTTTTGCCTGTGACAGAGTCACAGTCTCTGCAACCCTCTGCAACTTGTTACATTCCTGCACATTGGAGCCTCCATTTCAAATTGTCACACCTTACAAACCCCGAGATCACCAATATATGTGCAGGTAGGTTAACTGAGCAAATTCTTCCCTCTCACAGCAGGGCAAGGTTTCTCTCTGGTGCCAGCCTGAAGAGTCTCAAACCGAGTGAATGTGTTTCTTCAGCTCTCACTGGTATGGAATGCTCTGATGTTTTCACAGGTAGGATGATGAAATGACACTTCCATCCCTAGACTTGGAGCAAGTGAACGGCCTCCGTTCAGGATGAACCCACTGGTGGATTTGTGAGGTGTCTAATGAAACAAATTCATTACTGAAGTACAAAAATTTTAGCTGAAAAGCTGATGGCTTCACTCTTTTCTTTCCCCTCTCTCCCTCCCTTCATTACTTTTCCATCTCTTCCTCTCCTTCTGACAGCCTTTCCCTCCCTCCCTCTCCCTCCCTGTCACTCTCACACCTCCTTACCCGTTCTCTTCTTTCTGTGATGTAACAGTACTTGTGAATGCCATGACTAACATCAGTTTGACTTCTGAATTTAGAGATTTGACACAAGGAAAACTCTCTTTGCTGAGACATGAGTCTCCCAGAAAGATGACAATGCTAGGGCAGGGCTGGTGGGAGGGGTGGAGAGGGGGATGGTTTCAGTAAATATCATAATTTCAGTGGGTGGAAGAAATTCAGTGTTTGTTCAGCTATTAGCTGCGGTATCGTGCTGTGATGGGAGATCTGCAAATGGATACAGCACAATGTTGTTACATTGCTGAGTGGCAGATCTCCGTCTGGTGGAAAAGCACAACACAATGGAGCTCTTTGCTGGGGCCAGACTTTTTTAATTATTCACTTCTTGCTCAAGAGGCCTTCCCAAGACCAAGAGCACTGGCAGAATCAGCTCCTAAACCTGTTGATCTAGCTCTTCGGAGAGGGAGGGGAAGGGGTGTCAGAATAAAGTGGTGTCCCTTTAGAACGGAGAGAGGGTGAATTTCAGGGGAAGGTAAATCTGTGGATCACCTTGCCGCTGAGCACAGTGGAGGTAAAGTCATTGGGTATATTCAAGTCAGAAATTGACAGGTTGTTGATAGGTAAAGGGGTTCAGAGTTACAGGGAGAAGATGGGAAAATGTGGTTAAAAAACAGCCATGATTGAATGACAGAAGACTTGATGGGCTGAATAGCCTAATTCTGCTCTGACGTCCTGTGGTCTAATTGCTGCTCTGTTGTAACTGTGAAGAGACACCCAAGTTAACATTTCAAGTCAATGAAGTCTACTTTCATGAAGCAATGAGAAATCCTTCAAGGATCTCCAAGTAAGGCTGATAGTCAACTCACACAGGTTGGACTTTCTGAGCCTATCACTGGGGAAGGACTACAGTCTCAATCAGAGATGAGACGTCTCTCACTTTGTTCACATCAGCCAGATGATGTAAACTGTATTGTTAGACTATTCTGTTCAAGCAATGACTCCTGACTAATATCATCTCTCCTTTTCCCATACATTCAATCCTACACATAAGCGATAGTGCATAGAATTTGGGTAACACTGAGCAGGTGTTTCATATCACTGTCTCTCCCTTGTGGTTGCCGCGATTAAATACTGGAAAATGACACCAAGCTGAAGAGAAGAATCCCAAGATAAGAATCAACATCACAATAGAGATTGTGCTCATTAATTGCAGAATCTCAAGGTGGTATATGGTGACATACATGTACTTAGATGACAAACTTACTTTAAACTTTGAGAAGATTACAGCAACTACAGCACCGAAGAAATGATTTCATCTTCATTTGTTGCAACGCAGGAAGGCAGAGTTGGTCAAACAGTATCTCTCCCTGGGCAGGAGCCAAGATTTTCCTTACAGGCTTTAACCCAACATAAGGGATCCTGGGTGTACCCCATCACGAGCAGTTAGCAGATCAGCATGAATTATCTGTGTAAAGTGCTATGTACCCTGAATAAGAAGGCATTCGACTGTTGCTATTGCCTAGAAAATCACGATCAGTTAAACACTTCAGTGCTATTCCCTTTTAACCACTTTGTAACTAGGTTTCAGCGCCTGTTGAGGTAGCAGCTGTAACAGAGGTGACTGCCAGCTTGGGTTTGAACCAGGCTTGTTACACAAATCTCTGTGTCTTTAACCAGAAGAGACGTAGACCAGGTGGGTATAAGTGCAGAGAGGAGACAGAGATAAGGATGGAATTGAACAAAAAATCTTCACTTGTGGATTGGTTAGCAGAGAACACTGACAGGAATTGACCATCACTACACACAGGGTAGGTAGCCTCAACCCTGAACAAAGAAAAACAAAACAGAGGGAACTTGTATAGACAAATACAACAAGGCACAGGTGCACTGATAAGGAAAACAAGACACAAGTGAAAATAATCAACTAATAATCAGAGGAGGAGGAGTGTTGGCACCTGGGGGACTCTGCCCACCCCCCCCCCCCAGTCAGGTAACCAGACCAAGGCATGACAGCGGCCTGGTTACAGGAAAGTGGCTCCTTTCCCCTTTCAGCACAAGCAGATGCCTTTCATAGCTAACAATAAACTCTTGGCCTCGATCCACTGATTTCAAACTGATGAAGGATCAGGCTGGCAATGAGGCACGGGTGAGTGAACTGCCTGAGAAGCAATGGTGCAAGGTGAACTTCTTACTTCATGACTGGGGAAATTGCAGACATGAACATCGCACAGTCTTTGTGCGGTAGATTCAGCAGTGCTGCATTGAGTTACTGACAGCTTGTCACCATCATTTCAACCTCCAGACCCCTCATTGTGCCATTTGGCTGACCCAAAGTAAATCATTCTTGCTGCCTTCATTCCTCCCTATGGAATCAGGAATTTGGTGCAGATGCAGCCTCTTAACTGCCAGTGATGAAGAGACATGCTGATAATCATTATGATGGCATGACAAGAAATGCTTAATGTTCTTGTATTTGATTTTTTTTTTAATCACCACTCTTTTATTTAGAACATAGAAGCACAATACAGGCCCTTTAGCCCACAATGTCACGCTGACCTTTAACCTACTGTAAAATCAATCTAACTTTCCCTCCTATATAATCCTCCATTTTTCTATTATTCCTATACCTTTCTAACAGTTTCTTAAGAGCCTCTAATGTATCTGCCTCTACCACTACCCCTGACAGGGTATTCCATGCACCCACCACTCTCTGTATAATAAACTTACCTCTGACACCCTCCTTTTACTTTCCACCAATCACCTTAAAATTATGCCCCCTAGTATTAGCCATTTCTGCCCCAGGAAAAAGTCGCTGGCTATCCATTCTATGTGTGCTTCTTATCATCTTGTACACCTCAATAAGTCGTCTCTCAATCTCCCTCACTCCAAGGAGAAAAGCTCTAGCTTACACAATCTATCTTCATAAGATATACCCTGTAATCCATGCAGCATCTTGTCAAGTCTCCTCTGCACTCTCAATAAAGCTTCCATATCCTTCCTATAATAAGGTGGCCAGAACTGAACACAATATTCCAAGCATAGTCTAACCAGGGTTTTATGGAGCTGCAACTTCAATTCATAGCTCCTGAACTCAATTCCCCTGACTAATGAAGGCCAACACACCATATGCCTTTTTCACAACCCTATCAACTTGTGCAACAACTTTGAGGGATCTATGGATGTGGACTCCCAGATCCCTCCGTTCCTCCACACTACTATGAATCCTCCCATTAACCCTGTATTCAGCTTTCAAATTAGACTTTGCTAAATTAAAAACTTCACACTTTTCCAGGTTGAACTCCATCTGCCACTTCTCAGCCCAGATCTACATCCTGTCAATGTCCCGTTGCCATCTACAACAACCCTCCGCACGATCCACAACTCCACCAACCCTCGTGTCATCTGCAAAAACTGGATAATTCTTCCATTAGGTTTCAGGTTACATCAATAGGAAATACGTATTACTAACATTTTTCTCACAATATTTCTAATGTTTTCAAACACATTTTGTATGGGTCTGGAAATTATTCTCAGTACTTAAGAAGTTCTGGGTCCAAAGCCCATTCAAGACCTGAACACAAAATCTACAATAGTACTCCAGTGAAGCAATGTGGGTATGTTATACTAAGAGACTGGTAATGTACTCACTAGTTAGAAGTCTTTTTGTCTTCTTTCATATGAATGATAATTACTATGATTAAATGTTTTAGATGCCTCCTAAGAATTGCGCCTGAAGTCAATAGGACCAATCAAGTGTGACAGTGGAAAAGTGTGCATGGAACCGGAGGAGATAGCAGAGGTACTTAAAGAGTACTTTGCCTCAGTATTCACTACAGAAAAGGATCTTGGCAATTGTCAGGATGATTTGCAGCGGACTGAAAAGCCTGAGCATGTAGGTATTAAGGAAGAGGATGTGCTGGAGCTTTTGAAAAACATCAAGTCGGATAAGTCACCAGGACCTGACAAGATGTACCCTAGGCTACTGTGGGAGGCGGGGGAGGAGATTGCTGCATCTCTGGCGATGATCTTTGTATCATCAATGGGGATGGAGATGTTCAGAGGATTAGAGGGTTGCGGATGTTGTTCTCTTATTCAAGAAAGGGCGTAGAGATAACCCAGGAAATCATAGTCCAGTGAGTCTTACTTCAGTGATTGGTAAGTTGATGGAGAAGATCCTGAGAGGCAGGATTTATAAGTATTTGGAGAGGCATAATATGATTAGGAATAGTCAGCATGGTTTTGTCAAAGGCATGTCGTGCCTTATAAGCCTGACTGAATTTTTTGAGGATGTGACTAAACATATTGGTGAAGATAGAGCAGTAGATGTAGTGTATATGGATTTCAGCAAGGCTTATTGAGAAAGTAAGAAGGCATGGGATCCAAGGGGACATTGCTTTGTGGATCCAGAACCGACTTGCCCACAAAAAGCAAAGGGTGGTTGTAGACAAGTCATATTCTGCAAGAGGTCAGTGACCAGTGGTGTAACTCAGGAATCTGTTCTCGGAACCCTACTGTTCGTGATTTTTATAAATGACCTGGATGAGGAAGTGGAGGGATAGGTTAGTAAGTTTGCTGATGACACAAAGGTTGGGGGTGTTGTGGATAGTGTGGAGGGCTGTCAGAGGTTACAGCGGGACATTGATAGGATGCAAAACCGGGCTGAGAAGTGGCAGATGGAGTTCAACCCAGATAAGGGTGAAGTGGTTCATTTTGGTAGGTCAAGTATGAAGGCAGGATATAGCATTAATGGTAAGACTCCTGGCAGTGTGGAGGATCAGAGGGATCTTGGAGTCTGAGTCCATAGCACAGTCAAAGCTGCTGTGCAGGTTGACTGTGTGGTTAAGAGGACATACAGTGCATTGGTCTTCATCAATTGTGGAATTGAATTTAGGAGTTGAGAGGTTTTGTTACAACTATATAGGACCCTGGTCAGACCCCACTTGCAGTACTGTGCTCAGTTCTGGTCACCTCACTACAGGAAGGATGTGGAAACTATACAAAGGGTACAGGGAAGAAATACAAGGATGTTGCCTGGATTGGGGAGCAAGCCTTATGAGAATAGGTTGAGTGAACTCGGCCTTTTCACCTTGGAGCGACCAAGGATGAGAGGTGACATGATAGAGGTGTTCAAGATGATGAAAGACATTGATCTTGTGGATAGTCAGAGGCTTTTTCCCAGGGCTGATATGGCTAGCACATTTGGGCACAGTCTTAAGGTGCTTTGAAGTGGGTATAGAGGAGATGTCAAGGGTAAGTTTTTTATGCAGAGAGTGGTAAGAGCATGAAATGGGCTGCCAGCAATGGCTTTGGAGGTGGAAATGATAGGGTCTTTTAAGAGTCTCCTAGATAGATACATGGAGCTTAGAAAAATAGAGGGCTGTGGGTAACCCTAGGTAATTTCTAATGTAAGGACATGTTCAGCACAGCTTTGTGAACTGAAGGACCTGTATTGTGCTGTAGGTTTTCTATGTTTCTGTTTCTATGTTTCAAGAACATAGCAATAGCTTAGTTGCCAAATCTATTATTACTTGATAGCAAAGTACCAGCAAGAGATAGCCCTCTGGTAGTCCTTTTAAAAAAATCCTCCATTAAATTGACATGTCTGAAAATATTAAGAGTTGGATATTAACATTTCAAGACTTTACTTGCCATCTTATTTTATCTGGGAACTAAATACATTCGGATTGCCCTATAAGGGTCCAAGTAAATGCCAGAAGACAAACTATTTTGGAAAAATCACACATGAATGTCTGGAATTCAATTCTGTACCCTATTTCAAAATTTAAAAATGGAATTATTTTCTCGATATCCTAAATGAGAACAAACAAAAGCTAATAAGCTATGGAGCATATTTTCAGTCAATTAATTAAAGGAGCCAAAAAGACTGAGTGATCTTACTGTTAAGAATGATAAACTGTTATAGGTAGTTTTAAAAGCTTCAATACATTTAGGACTATCTGCTTCAGCTGGAATTGAAGGGAGCTCTTCTCCTTCCCTGGAGAGCATCTGATATAAACTTCAGTTATACAACAGCTTTTGTACCTTTACAATGCTGAAGAAAATAATTTTATAACCTATTATTTTCTACATGCCTTCTATTCATTTTTCAAGGTATTTCAAATTTGTCAAAAGAATGGAAGTATTGGAATTCAATAGCCTTGGTGCTGACAAAGCAAAATTCTTGGTTTTGTAAATTTAACAGTTGGGTGGAAAATAAAAATGAAGAGAATGCATTGATTACACAGATTAAGAAAGCTACATTCATGTTCAATAGAGTATTATTAATAGATGCTGAAATAATAGTGATACATCAATGATAATTTGAAGACTTTTATATTAGAAACAACTGAAACCTTTGTTATGTTGTAGGAGCATAATCAAACATAATTCATTTAATCAGTTAGTAGGCATGGTAAAAAAAAATCCTCATAAACTGGATCAGTTGAACAGGAGAAGCTGACACACATAGAACTCACTTTGCATCTCCCCCCCCCCCACCCCACCACATCATCAAAAACACACAGGCAGAAGCAAAAATCCCTGGAGGTCACTAACAAGAGAAAATTTGCAGATGCTGGAAATCCCAGCAACACACACAAAATGCTGGAGGAACTCAGCAGGTCAGGCAGCATCTATAGAGAAAAGCACAGTCGATATTTCGGGCCAAGACTCTTCATCAGCACTGGTGGGGGGAAAAAAGATGAGGAGTGAGTACTGGAGATAATCAGTCGGTCAGGCAGCATTTGTGGAAAGAGAAATAGTTAATGCTTCAGATCTGGATCCTAACATCGGAACTAGGAAAGGAAGAAAACAGGCCTATTTCCAATTGCAAAGAAGATGGGGGCAGAATGATAGAGCTCCTCTGATAGGGATGAGACTTATTCAAGACTCAGGATTGTTTATTGTCATTCTTCAGTACACAAGTGTAAAGATTGTTACTCCAGATCCAAAGTAGCATTAAAAAACACAGTAAGCATAATAAAAAAAAACAAAAATATACAATAAATATAAAAGCAATCCTATAAAACACAATGTACAAGTCATTGTTACGTACTGTGCATAGACTGATCGTAAAATGAAGCTAGGTGACGGTCGAGGGTGAGGTAATGGGTGGAGGTGTTGATCAGCCTGGCAGCTTAGGGGAAAGTAACTATTTTTGAGTCTGGTTGCCCTGACTTGGATCCTGTGCAGCCTCTTCCCTGATGGGAGTGGGACAAGCAGTTCATGAGCAGGGTGGGTGGGATCCTTCATGACATAGCCAGCCTTTTTTCAGACACCTTTCTGTATATCCATCCTTGATGGTGGGAAGGCTGGTGCTGTTGATACGTTGGGATGATTTAACTACCCATGTGAAGGTCCTCCGGTCCTCAGCAGTGCAAAGTCAATGTCACAGTTCGAGGAGCAGCTGAAGCCAGAATAAAAAGCTTCTTTTTCTTTGTCATCCATTGCTGATGGTTTGGTTGTGAAACACGTCTAGCAAGCCAGGCTACACAAACAGAACAGGAACCAACAAGAAATACTGAACCAAAATGATGACAGATGGAAATGCCAGATCCGATAGAGACAGAAAGAAAGAGTCGATTGCCTGAAGCTGCAGAATTCAGTATTAAATTCTGAAGGTTTCACCATGACTAGATGGAAGATTAGGTGGTGTTTCTCAGGATGGTATTGGGTCTTGTTGTACAGGTGCAGGGAGCCACAGACAGAGTGGGAGTGGTATGGAAAATTGATGTGACAGGCAATGGGAAGCTTAGGGCTACTCCTCGAGACTGAATACTGTACATGTGCTTCATAAAGCAATCTATGTTAACAGTTGTTTAGCTTTCCTGAGCTGCCTTTATTTCAGATCTCCAGTTTTTTTTTACACATTTTCTTATTAACACATAAGTAATGGCTTTCTGGACACCCTGGCTAATAGACAACAGAACAGGAAGAAACAATGCGGGATATGCCCTCAGCAGCAACTTTATTCGGTACCTCCTGTCCTTCTGCACATCACCATTGTAACACATTTGAGTTACAGTTGCCTTTCTGCCAGTCTGTCATTCCCCAGGCCATTGTTCAAACTGGGTGAGCAGGCATTTCCCAGTTCTCACTTCAGTCTTCTTCCTGTCAGGTTAAGCAAAGCACTCATTCTCAGCCTAAGTTTAAGCTGACTCACAACTGCTGTAGGTACAAAAGTGTTACCAGAAGTTGTCCGCCTTTGACATAATGATACCAGGTGTTGTGATAAACTGGAGATAACGTTACTAGATAAAATGTTACCAAATGTAGCATAGTAAATCAGGATACCCTATACTGAACATACAATAATGTTATCACATATTACGTTGTACTTGGTACAAATTATATGGAGAGATGGAGCAGAAACTGCTCATTTTACCATGCTGATGTTCAAGCCTTGTGCTCCCTCCAGCCTCCCTTCTGATTTAATAATTTCAGAGCTCTGCTCTTTACACCTTTATTTTTTTGTCCAGCTTCTCCTTAAAAGCACCAATGCTAACCCAACCACATTCAAGACCCTAAGATGCTTATCAGTCTCAGAAATCTCATATTTTATCCATGAACACCACATGATAGCAAGTTTCACATTTTACCACAGTTGTAGTTTCCTTTAAATTCTGTATTGGGTTTCCTAGAGATCCCCAGTCTTGCCATTCACCTGAATGGAGCCTTATGACCTCTTTCAGGACATGCCCTCAGTCTCTTTACTATATATCCCAGGGGAAAGAGGATTGTGAGAATGTGACAAAAAGATTTAAATAAGGGAAATAACAGTACGATTACTAACTGTGGTGGAGACACAATCAATTGGTAACAGTTGCTCAATCATGGCTTTGGTGATAGGCTTCTAAATACCAGGATTCCAGGTATGTATTCTTAGTGTTGTGTTGTATCCAGCTCAGTCGTTGTATCATTTCCCAGAGCCATTTCACCTCTGTCCTACTGAGCAAACAAGCTGTGAGTTCAATCCTCCCTTGCCTCATTCCCAATTCTTAGTCAGTACTGGTCATCTCTTAAAGTAATTCTGATGGTTACACCATAAGACCATATGACATGGGAGCAGAATTAGGTCATTCGGCCCATCAAGTCTGCTGCACTGTTCAGTTGTGACTGATTACCCTTCCCAACCCCATTCTCCAACCTTCACCCGATAACCTTTAATGCGCTTACTCATTAAGGACCTAACAACCTCCGCTTTAAATGTACCCGGTGAATTGTGTCCACAGCTATCTGTGGCAAAGAATTCCACAGATTCACCGCCCTCTGGCTAAAGAAATTCCTCCTCATCTCAGTTCTAAAGGGATAATTTTCTATTCTGAGGCTGTGCCTTCTGGTCCTATTATCCTCCACTATAGGAAGCATCCTCTCCACATCCACTCTATCTGGACCTTTCAGTATTCAATAGGTATCATTGAAATCCCCCTTCAAACGAGTACTGGCCCAGAACTATCAAAAGCTCAATATATGTTAACCCTTTCATTCCCAGGATCATTCTTTTGAACCTCCTCTGGACACTCTCTAATGTTACCAGCACATCCTTCCTTAGAAAAGGGGTCCAAAATTGCTCACAATACTCCGTGTGGTCTGGCCAATGCCTTATTAAGCCTCATCATTACATCCTTACTTTTATTGTATATTTTAGTCCTCTCAAAATGAATGAAAAACATTGCATTTGTTTCCTAATCACTGACATAACCTGCAAGTTAACCTTTAGGGAACCCTGCATGAGGACTCCCAAGTCTCTCTGCATCTTAGATTTCTGATTCTTTTCCCCCTATTTAGAAAATAGTCTATGCCTTTATTCCTTCTATCAAAGTGTATGATCATACACTTCTCTACACTGTACTCCCACTGCCAATTCTTTATCCACTCTTCTAATCTGTCAAAGTCCTTCTGTAGATTCCCAGCCTCCTCAACACCACCTGCCCCTCTACCTATTTTCATATTATCCACAAACTTGGCCCACAAAGCCATCAATTCTGTCAACCTAGTCATTGACATGTAACATGGAAAGAAAACTGACCCTTGCAGAATACTTTAGTCGCTGGCAGCCTACCAGAAAAGCCCTCCTTTAGTCCCACTCTTTGCCTCCTGCCAATCAGCCAATATTCTATGCATGCTAGTATCTTTCATGTAGTATCTATCTTTTCTTTCCTGGGCTCTTACTTTGTTTAGCAGCCTCCTGTGTGGCACCTTGTCAAAAACCTTCTAAAATCTGAGTAAACATTATCCACTGACTCTTCTTTGTCTATCCTTCCTGTTAATTCTTCAAAGAATTCCAACACATCTCTCAGGCAAAATTTCCTCTTGAGGAAGCCATGCTGACTTTGGCCCATTTTATCATGTGCCTCCAAGTGTCCTGAAACTTCATCCTTAATATTGGACTCTAACATTTTTCCAACCACTGACGTCAGGCTAACCAACTATAATTTTTTGTCTTTTGCCTCCCTGCCTTCTTAAAAAGTGGGTTCAATTACTTTGCCAGTCAGAAGAAAAGGTACTTACCCTTTATAATTGCTAATTTGTCACATGTAGTAAGGTACGGTGAAAAACTTTATTTTGCATGTCATCCATACAAATAATTTCATCACATTAATGCATTGAGGTAGTACAAGGGAAAAGAATAACAAAATGTAGGGCAGGCATACAATAAGATACAGGCTGTACCGGGGTAGGTTGTAAAGTAAATAGTCCATCTTACCATATTCAGGGAACATTCGATAGCCTTATAACAATGGGATAGAAACCATCATTGAACCTTTATCAACTGGTTACTATGGTGACCTAGATTTGTGAAGTACATACATGATTTTCAAATCTGCTGTTTAAATTCAACTGATTAAACAAATCTAGGATAAAATAAACTTAAGAAATACTGATTATGGAGTTACCATATGTAAAAATTAGACATTCATAAATGACCTTTAGGGAAGTCTATCAACTGTACCCTTGAAGGTTTTCACAAATAAAACAAAGTGAGACATTTATATTAATAAAACCCATAACACTTTTTATTGAACTTCAAAACCAACACACAAAGCATGCTAAAAACTGTTTGCATAAAAATGTCATCATGTCAGATCAGCCTCAGCTCAATATTGGTGGTTGTGAATTATGTACATTTCTCCCAGTTACGTTAGCCTACACAGGTCCCCTTAGAATTCACTAAAACTGGCATTGTGAGCCTGTCTGGTGCTTGGATGAGCCACCCAGCTCAGGTCCTGTGTTCTATGGGTGGAGGAACAGCAGGTGCTTCTGGCTCGTCCAGTGGTGTGTTGATGTGCTCATGGTCATGTTGTGATGCCAGGGGCACGGCAGCAGAATATACCAAATTTTGTTGGGCCAGCTTAAAGTGATGTACTGAAATACATTCAGGTTTATCTCTTTTATCTATGACAATAGTCTTTACTCCCCATTCCAAACAACGGAATGGGCCATCATACGGGGACCTAAGGGTAGATTGGTGTGCATCATGGTGGACGAAAACAAATGAGGTGGAATGTAAGCCGACAGGAACCCAAGAGTGTTGTACACCATGATGGGAAGTAGGAATAAGTGAAAAGGAATTGAATTTACTGAGGAGGGTGGAAGGTTGTTGAGTGGCTGACCCAGGCGGTCGTGGTGCCAGGAATGAAGTCACCTGGCACTCATAACAGCTGCCTGTATACTAACTCTGCCACGGATGACTGCAGATCCGCTTTAGGATCTGAGTCCCAGCAGGATCCATGGGAGACAATCATGCCAACACTCGTCCATTGGAGAAGACCTCAGAGCAGCCTTTAAGGAGCAGTGAAACAACTCACTTAGGCCATTGGACTGCAGGTGATATGCCGTGGTGTGATGCAGCCTAACACTGAGGTTTTGGGCCATCGCAGTCCAGAGGTCTGAAATGAGTTGGGGACCATGGTCAGAGGAAATGTCAGATGGGGTGTTGAACTAAGTGACCAGAAATAATGAATGTCCGAGCCACGTCTGTGGCCATCGTCGATGCTAGAGGGACAACATGTGGCCACCTGGTGGTAGTTCCTAACTAGACTGACTTTGACAAAATTAATTTTCCAGCTAAACCTGTTGAGAAGTCTTGGATGTGTAGGACCAGATAAGGTGTCGGTAATCCCCACATTGGTGGCAACCACAATCAGACTTGGGGACCATATGGAAGAGTGAAACCCGGTGGCTATTCAACTGGCGTAAAATTTCAAGTCTTTCCATGGTGTTTCCAACTCAGCTTTTGCAGTTACCAGCTTTTCTGGGTCCAGTCTATGCGTTAAATGTGGACTAGCAGGCCAGTTGTGGGAATGTAGTGCTTGACCCCCTGTTTAGTCACTGGCATGAAGAGTATGGGCTTGGTGAGTTCTGGGAGTTCACCCAGCAGTTGAGTGAACTCACATGTGGTGTTGCATGCGCTTGACAGAGTTGTTGTGAGAACTTACTGGGAAAGCAGATTAATGAACCCAAGTCCCAGGTGTAATGTCGCCCACTGAAGCAGAGAGTCACCCATCATGTCCCAGAAGTCTGGATCCTGCTGCCATTGGTGGCCTCCAGTGAGGTTTCATCTCTCTTTGCCTTCACATCAACAGGCGATGCTGGCAGCACACTCACTTGAGCACCCATGTCACAGTATCGTCCTGAAAGGTCCATAAAGAACAGTTGACAGCCCTGGCAGCTGGAACCAACAGTGCTCACAGACCTCTGGTATCCTGATGCGCAGGCACTGCTGAAGCTGCAAGCCAGTCGGCACTTTCTAGTGTTACTACCGAAGCGAGTATGGTGAAGCACAACCCTGGTGTTGTCTGTTTTGCAGATGCAGGCGTCCCTGTGTCGGGGGCTTTGCTGACTGGTCTTATTGAAGCAGAGAAAAGAGGAGGAATGATGCATTGCTTCACAGCTGAGTGTAGACTATCAGCCATTTTAGCAAGCTCCCTATAGTCCTTCACAGGTGCATTAGCAAAGGCTATACAAACTTGATCAGGCATTTGTTGCATGAAGAGCTCTTTATAAATAAAACAAGGATGGTGATTTCCCAGGAGAGCCAGCATGTGGTTCAATAATTCTGACATTGAGGCCAGGCCAGGAGAGCAACTGTTTGGCACACTCAGATTCTGATAGTCCAAAAACCTGCAAAAGGTGAATTTTTGGTGATTAGTATTTAACGTGTTCAGGCAGCTATTCTAGCAAACTCATCACTCTTGCTGCCATGGAATGGCTGAACGATGCTACCACATAGTAGAATTTCATGTCATCAGTGAGTTCTCACAGTGCGAATTGGGCCTTGGCTTATACAAACCAAGCAACAGCATTTTGCTCCCAAAATTCCATCATTTTCAAAGTGATCGTGTTGGTCAACATGTTCAATAACTCCAGGTTCATCCTAGAGCATCTGGGTCACAAATGTAGGTTTTCTCTAATAAAACAAAGTGAGACATTTTATGTGTAATGAAACCTGTAACACATTTTATTGAACTCCAAAACCTAAACACAAAGACCTAAAAACTCTTTACATAAAAACATCATCATGTTAGACCAGTGAAACCGCAACTCAATGTCGGTGGCTGTGAATTATGTACATTTCTCCCAATTACATTTCCCTACACTCTCTTAGTCTAGTTTATAAGTTATTTCAAAAGAGTGATTTCTAAGTGGAAGGTTGAATAGGCTAGGACTTTATTGCCTAGAGTGTAGGAGAATGAGGGGACAGAGAATGAGTTTGATAGAGGGATTATGAGGGATACAGAGAGGGTAAACACAAAGTACACTGCAGATGCTGTGGTCAAATCAACATGAACAAACAAGTTGGAGGAACTCAGCAAGTTGGGCAGCATCCATGGAAGCGAGCAGTCAACGTTTCGGGCCGAGACCCTTTGTCAGGACTAGCGTAAGTGATACACCTGTCCTTACACCTCCCCTCTTACCACCATTCAGGGCCCCAAACAGTCCTCCCAGGTGAGGCAACATTTCACTAGTGAGTCTGTTGGGGTCATCTATTGCATCCGGTGCTCCTGGTGTGGCCTCCTCTACATCGGTGAGACTCGACGCAGATTGAGGGACTGCTTCGTCGAGCACCTCTGCTCCGTCCGCCACAACAGACAGGACCTCCCAGTTGCCACTCACTTGCCACTCACTTCAACTCTGCTTCACATTCCCATTCGGATATATCCATACATGGCCTCCTCTACTGCCATGATGAGACCAAACTCAGATTGGAGAAGCAACACCTCATATACCGTCTGGGTAGTCTCCGGCCCCTTGGTATGAACATCGAATTCTCCAACTTCCAGTAATTCCCGCCCCCTCCCTTCCCCCATCCCACTTTCACTCTGCCTCCTCTTCCAGCTGCCTATCACCTCTTTCATGATTCTGCCTTCTTCTACCCACAGTGCTTTCCCCTTACATTCCTTCTTCACCTTTCCTGTCTATCCCCTCCCTGCTTCCCCTCCCCCACCCCTTGATCTTTCCTCTGATTGGTTTTTCACCTGGCACCTACCAGCCTTCTCCTTCCCACCCTCCCCCACCTTCTTTATGGGGCCCCTGCCACCTCCCTCTTCAGTCCTGACAAAGGGTCTTGGCCCGAAACTCAGATTGCTCATTTCCACGAATGCTGCCCGACCTGCTGAGTTCCTCCATCTTGTTTGTTCGTGTTGAGAGGGTAAATGCAAGCCGGCTTTCTCACTGCAGTTGAGTGAGACTAGAACTCAGTAAGGGTGAAAAGTGCAATGTTTAAATCTTCACTCAGAGGGTGGTGAGAGTGTGGAATGAACTGCCAATGGAATTTGTGGATGTGGGTTCAAGTTCAACTTTTAAGAGAAATTTAATTAAGTACATGGATGGAAGAGCTATAGAGGGCCATTCTCCAGGTGCAGGTCAATGGGACTAGGCAGAATAACAGTTTGGCATGGACTGGATAGGCCAAAGGGTTTGTTTCTGTGCTGTTGTGCTCTATGACTCTGTGACTTTGAGTGTATTATGCCTAAGCCTCTTCAGCCACTTCATCAGTGAGCTTCCTTCCATCCTTTCATGCAGCAAAAGCTGGACAACATCTAGGATGGGGTTAAATATCATTCGCATCACACAAGTATAGTAACAGCAAATGCCTGCCTAAAAACAAGAGCAGGTCTAGTCATGGTGGAGTTGACTACATCCCACACATGAGTAATAAAACATACTTTTGTCAATTTACCTGAGCAAGCAGATATCTCTCCAATGTGAATTTGTGTATGTTTCCTTATTCATCCTTTTTGATTATTTAATGACTTTTAGTCACTTCATTATTTTTCCCTATATATTCCTCCACTTCCCTTCCATGTTTAGGTGGTTGGTACAATGGAACAATCTAAGTACTGTGATTGATCCTTTCTTATCTTTTACTTCAACTGCTATTGATTTTCTTTCTATCTTAATTACAGCACATCCATTCTTCCACTGCTTTTTGCAATCAAATTCTACCTCTTGTGTGCCATAACATTTTCAAATGTTATACTGCCTACTTTAAGTGCAGAAAAGTAATTTTCTTATCTTCCCACAAGATGTGTTCTCAGAGTAGAGCCAAAAGATCATTTGTACCTGAGCAGACTTCAGGGAATGGCATTTTCCAATGTTATGCTTTAGATTGTATTTTGAAGATGCTTCAGTCCATGATTTGCTTAGTATATCTGATTGAATATCCATCAAAAAGTGTGTAGTAGATGAGAAGTGTTTTCCTTAATCCATAAGGATTTTGTTTGTTTAAACCTTATCATTGCCAGCCAATTTTGTTCCTAAAAGCTGAGGACTGCAGCTTAATACATAAAAAGAGATTTCAAATAGTTTTTCCAATGATATATTTCATGACTCATTGCAATTTTCTCTCTTGATGCAGTTTCTGTTAAATTGTCAAATATCAATGATGACACTTATGAGAGTCAACTTATTTTTCATTAAAGTATGAAACATGTCAGGGATAATCCTACTTCATCAAATTGATGCTCCTCATATAAAATTCACACAATGTATTGCTTTAGGCTACTACAAGATGGAAAGGCCTCCAAACCAATAACAAGAGATTGTAGATCTGAGATAATTGACAAAAAGAACCTGAGGTGATACGAAAGAAAGAATTTACACAGCAAGTTGCTTGGATCTGCAATGTATTTCCTTCAAGGATGATGGAAGAAGATTCATTAATAACTTCCAAAAACAATTGGATGAGCATTTGAAAATGGAAAAAGAAATTGCTGGACAAAGGGGAAGGTGCATCAAAGAGTGCATGATTTAAGATTTCCTTTCCAAAGACGGCATGGGTTCAGTGTGATGAATGACAAGTGAAATCTCTCTCAACTGACTCTCCCAGGTAATGCCCGCATAACGGCCATTTGGGCTGTGGAAATATGCCCTTACATAATTTACAAACCCCCACTCCGACATTTGAGATGTGGAATAAAATATGATATGTTCTTACAGATTTTACATGAAAAATTAAATAAATTAACAAATGATTTTTTTCTATTTGGATGACAATACTTGGCTTTACAAAACATGATGATACAGGCTGATGCTGGGAGCACAACCCTCCATGATGTGGGGTTCTCCTGTACAGAAATTATTTTGGTGAAGAATCAAAATTTGCCTTCAGAAAAGTGTGTTGAAATACAAGATTAATTTGAGGTTAAATGCCTTTGTAGAACACAATAACACCATTGACTACTATTTACATAAATCATCAAGTTTTATTTCAATGTAGATCTGGCCATTCCATCTACTACTGAGGTATCCTCTGAACAACATTGATCAGAATTTGTCCAGGCGCCTTACGGAACAAATTATGTATGTGAAGAATGTATATGTCATGAGCATCCTTGCACCTTCCCCAAATGGATTTGAGTTACTACGCTGAGAATGAAATAGTTTTAGGCTAGATGCAACATGCAGAAAAACTTCATCAAAGTCACACTTCATGCTAACCCTTATTAGAACAGTGACAAAGCACAAATAATGCTGCGCGCTATTAAGAATTATCTTCTCACAAATGTGGTAGTTTGACAAAATTAAATCATGCAGCTTGGAAGACTGCTTTGTTGAAAATATACAGCCAAAACTCATTTAATGAGCAAGAGATCAGGGCTTATTATTTGTGTTTGTATATTTAGATAGATGAATTGTACTAAAAAATCTAACAAGTACTTCACTACATGTAACTGATTCAACATTTAACTGATAGAATTATTCAGTTACCTCCCAAAAGAAACTACTCACCAGTTATGACCAATAGTGATGCTACCAAACTTGTTGATGTGCCCCTCATTGTGTTTCTATCGCCCTTTCTGTTCATCCAAAAGTTCAATGGAATGGGGGAAAAATATATACTTTTGCTGTTGAGTCGAGTTGACTTCTCCCTGAGTGTAAAATTACTAATAATAAGCTATTCAAGTAATATATTTTAGATGGCAAAAGCAAAGTAGTAAAACAAATTTGCAATCTAGCATTTAATGTCAGTGAATGAAATGAGATTTGATACTGTCACTTCCATGTGTTACTGTCGATCATTCACTGATATTAATGACAGAAGAGTCGTTCTAAGAAGATAGCACAAAGCCAACAATAGGTGTAACACAAGGAAATTGCATTCTAAGTCACAGCTAGTACTTTTTAGCAGTAATTATATAATTGGCATGACCTCATTTTGAATGCTGTGTCATATTTTTGAATTCCTGCCTTCAAATTAAACATTGATGCATAAAAGAGAATTCAATAAATTGTAACAAGATTTAGGCAGGCAACTGTGGCTCTAAGTGATAAAAAAAAAAGGCTGGCTGAAACAGACCAGGTTTTGACTGAAAGAGGATTAAGTGGGCTTTAATCCAAGTCTTTAAAGTACTGAACTACAAAAACATAGTAAAGGTTAAACTGAATATGTTAGTTCATTTGCAATTTTCAAACTAAGTAGTAAATTTTGGTCAGACTCAAGCAATATGCTGCTGATTTCAAAACAAAGCTTCATATTTCTAGTGGCTAAGAGCTATACGATTTAAAAGTAATTGATCAGTTAATTTCTCAAGAAGACAACTGAAAACTTCAAAATAAGCACAAGCCGGGTTGATCAAAGATCTGGTGGAACATTATCGATGAGGAATTAGCATAGGACAATCCTCAGTCACAAAATAAATGACTCGATAAAAAAGAAGAGTCCAACTTTTCAATTGTGGGGTTAAAAACTAAGAGGAAGCAGACATCATTCCCATAATAGGTCACTGATCCAACTGTATTGTAAATCAATTTCTGGAAAAAACCTTGAAGCTTACCAATGACATCAAAGGAACTAAACAGATACAATCTTCCTCTTTCATCCATTCAAAATAATCTCGACTTCTCCCTATGGTTTGTGCAGTAGGTTTTTAAATGATTTTTAAGAATTTCACATTCATTATTGTATCCAAGAGTCTGTTTGATTTATTAGATATTTTTTAAAGGAAGGTGAACTTCCTTACATCAATCCTCTTTTTTTAACTTTTATGATTCTAATCTGCTGTCCCTTCCATATAATTAATTACTTGTATCTATCTCCCATACCATTTTTGAAAGGCGGGGAGTAGCATTCTTTTTCTCCCCTACCTACTCACATAATGCAGAATCTCAAATTCTAGGGGTAACTCTACGCTTGCCACCTACCCTGCCTCTAAATCTTGAGAACTTCTCTTGATTTCAGTAACCACTAAAACTTGGACTGACCAGACTTCACAGGATTTGTTCAGGTAAATGTTGGGCTTTGACTTTTATTTTGCCACTTCCACATCTATCCAGCAACCCCTAGGGACTATTAGTGCAAGATTCAAGTTTATTGATCGTGTGTGCAGTGAAATTTGCCATTTTTGTTGAAAAAACAACACACCCAGGGTGTGCTGGGGGCAGCAACATCAACAAAACAAGCCCTGTTCCTCCCTCCCACCCACGCACGTACCCAATCTTTTTCACTCCAAGACAGGTCTCCATCCGCCAGTGGACCTGGACTCGGGCAATTATCATTTATAGTATACTGGTGTCCCCCGCTTTACAAATGTTCACTTTACGCCACTTCGCTTTTACAAAAGAATTTAAAGTGGGAGGGTTATATGAAAGGCAGGGTTTGAGGGTCAGCACAACATTGTGGGCTGAAGGGCCTGTAATGTGCTGTACTATTCTATGTTCTATGTTCAAAAGACCTACATTAGTAACTTGTTTTCACATTACAAAGAGGATTTTTGCTTTCATGAAAAGTTTTCCCATATAAATTAATGGTTCTTTGCTTTATGCCATTTCGGCTTAAGAAAGGTTTCATAGGAACACTCCACCTTTGTAAAGAGGGGACATCTGTATTTTACGTATTGCACTGTACTGCTGCAAAAAAAAATCAAATTTCATGACATATGTCAGTGATAATGAACCTGATTTTGACTCTGATTTGGACACTTGTAAGGGGAGAGGTATCAGATTAGATTGTTCATTTTAAAGAGCTGATACAGGCCAAACGATTCCATTACACCAACAGGAAAGCAATGGGGATCTTTAAATATGAAGATCTGGACATAATGATATAATCTGGGCTCAATGTTTGCCTACTGTCCAAGTAAGTTCAAGTTCAAGTTTATTGGAATGAACATACACATTCAGAATATAAAAGCTGTAAAAAGGTGCTATTTGTAGCAGGAGCACTCTACGTTACTAACGCAAGTTAAATTAACAAACTGACATGAATTATAAATGACTTGCATGACAAAATAAACAAAAACAGACAAAATGACAGTAGTGCAAGTGAAGGGAAATAGAGCCCAAGGTAGAATTAGTGATTTTTCAGGCCAGTTCAGGAGCCTGATGGCACTGGGGAAGAAGCTGCTCTTTGAATTTATAAGTGTATGTCTTCAGGTTTCTATTTCTCTTGCTTGATGGCCCCTTTGGTGGGGGTCCCTAATGATAGATGATACCTTCCTGAGACATTGCCTCTTGTAGATGTCCTTGATAGTGGGGAGAGTTGTACCCATGATGGAACTGGCTAAGTCTCTGTAGTCCCTTGTGTTCCTGTGCATTGGAGTTCCCCTGCCAGATTGTGATACAAAATATCAGGGCTGACAATACAAAGTCAATACAAGATGCCTTCTTCCCATATAATCCTCCCAACCCAGGACTTCAAACCACAAAGATTAATTCCTGAGCAGAATTACTCTGGAACAGTTCTCACTGATCACTGGACAAGGGCCCAGGGTTTTGCAGTAAATGGTAAGAACAGATAGCTTGCAGCAGTAGATTAAAATAATGTATCCGCCCGTCCCCAGAGTCCCGAGATCCTAGGCTTCCGAATTCGAGCCAGACTCTTAGGCCGAGCCTTTGGCGTGCCAAACAACAACCAGTTATGGAACCCCGAGAGCGGGTCCCATTCCCACTAAGAACCGTTGTCAGCGTGTAACTCCAGTCAGGGTCTTCAAAAGAACCCTGAAAGGGAAAAATAGAGATATTAAAGATGGAAATAGAGCTGTTTCCGAAGATGCAAGCAAAGGAGTCGCTGTTAGGCGCCATTAACCCGCCTAAAGTCTAAATAATAACGCTTCTGTAGAGTAACTCCTATACAGCTTTAGAATCTCTGACAGAATATATTGGTCTGCTATGTTTTAGCTTTGTACAGTTTGTTCTCTCGGTCCTTTGTAGACATAGAACTTTAAAGACCATAAAGCAATCCTTTAAATTGGGGGAAAAAGTCAAACCCATGGGGACTAGGTATTATGGAATAGTTGGAAGTTCTAACTTGCTGAGTGTGGGAATCTCTACGCTGATCACTTCTGAAATACAGTGAGTTTGAACTGGGATGACTGTGAGAATGTCCTGTTCAGGATGATACATCTATTCTACATTTCTCCTACCACGTGAAAGATGCAAAGCAACAGGCAGTCCCTGGGTTACGTGTGTGTTCTGTTCCTGGTGAGTGATGGCTAGAACTTTAATTTTTTGGTTTTACCCAATTTTAAATTGACAGAAGAACCCCCTCTAAAAGCCAATATGCAAAACTGTTTTTTTTCACCAATAAAATTTTATGGCAGCAAACATTGTTAAATATGTAGAAATCTTTATTTGCTTTGCTTTGCGAATATAGCACAAGGTTTTCAAAATACCCAAGCGGACAAATGGCTGCTGACTCCGCTGAGGCAGAGGGAGGTAAACTGGGAGATTAAATGCATGGCTGGAAACTGGGGTGAGAAACAAAAGGTATATACATTTACAGGAGAGAAAATGATGAACTTGTCAAAGAAGGAATTAAGGGAAAGCCTGAACTGTTAGTACTAGAAATTCTGAATGAGTTGCTCTTTACAGAAGTTGATCAATCCTTGATGTGTTCTTTGTTAGGGACATTGATAAATACTGGAAACTCTGCCAAAATCAACCAAAAATGTAAACAGAGAAATTCATCATTCAGATGCGTGCATCAGCTGATGGTGGCAGCAGGGACAGGTGTG
Organism: Hypanus sabinus; assembly: GCF_030144855.1. Taxonomy (NCBI): domain Eukaryota; kingdom Metazoa; phylum Chordata; class Chondrichthyes; order Myliobatiformes; family Dasyatidae; genus Hypanus; species Hypanus sabinus. The sequence continues at coordinate 30,897,564 of NC_082727.1, read as the reverse complement.
ACAAATGTTGGTTACCATCCTCCCCAGTAAGCTGAAGGGATACAGATGTTGAACCCTAGGAACCAGCAAAGCAAATTGACGGATGTCAGCAAGCTCCTGGCAGATGGGTAATGTACTGTCCCCATGGTGGTAGTGGGAAAGGAAGAGTCAAACTCAGCTGTGCAGGAGCCAATGACGTTGACCATTGCAAGATTATTTACAATGAGAAAAGACCTCTTTGATGCCTTATCCATTTGGGGGAGATGCTTCTCCATGTAGGTCAGCCAAGATCTCATGGATCTATTTGAGAGTTGGAAAGTGTTAAGGAGGCCTGAGGTTTAATGCAGGCACATTGGACTAGCTCAGGTAGGTAGCTTGGTCAGTGTAGATGAGTTGGGCCAAAGACCCTGTTTCCATGCTGTGTAACTCTGATAGAGATGAGCTGCTAGGCAGTCCACAGCACAACAATGAGGAGTGCCCACACACTAGAAAGCTGTCAAGGAATATTTTTCTCAGAGTGTGGACGATGAAGGCATCACTCGCATTGTATAAAACTATACATGCACACCCTAGTGCACCTGTCAACTTGTAAGAGATGTGACGGCAGCAGCTTCAGCAGACAAGGAAGCAGGCTGCTCGGATACCCACTCAGCAAGAGGCTGACATGTGTTTGGCTGCATCCACTTTGTCTCGTGGCCCAGCAGTGTCCACCTGTACCAGCTGTCAGTGGGGTGAGATTTCATCACTCTGGAGGTCAGGATGACGGGATGGTAATCATTCAGACAGGCTACAACTGATTTCTTTGCTACAGGGATGAGTGTGGGGGTTTTGAAGCATCTGGGGACAATGGTTTGACTAAGGGAGATGTTGAAAATGTCTGTCAGGACACCTGCTAATACATCACATTCCTTGAGCAGAGGTCCAGGGATGTTGTCGGGACCTCCTGCTTTTTGACAAATTTCATTGCATATTTCGATGTCCATGTGATAAACAAACCTGAACACAGTTCAAACTTAAATCTTGAACTTGAGAAACTAAACTGCCCGTCATACTGATCCCATGGAAATAAAATTGTTGCACTAATGAATGCCAAGCACAGGTCAGGCAGCAGCTCATAGCTGGATGTTGTCCCACTGATTTCTGAGCCCAGCACTGGCACCATCATCTGTTTTGTATATCGCTCAATCCGATCCTCTGAACTATCACAATCACAGATTAATCCATTCTCTTCCATCCCAGACTCCTGTCAACTCCTGTACTTGCTTGAGCCCTGGAGCATGCATGGGTGAAGAAGGCACAAGGACAGGGCTCCCACCTCCCCTACCAATAATCAGTAAACACACTAATAGCAAATGATAATGGATTTCTTTTCAAAGTGGACGCATTTAAATTCCTGCCCACATCTCTAATCTTCCTGATTCCAAGTCATTGACTTGAAGCATTAACTCATTTTCACTCTGCACAGATACTATCCGATCTACGGAGTTTTTCCAGCATTTTCTGAAGATTAAGGATTAGCTTTATTTGTCACATGTAGATCGAAGCATACACTGAAACTCATTGTTTACAAAAATGACCAGTACAGTCTGAGGATGTGCTGGGGACAGCCTGCAAGTGTCACCATGCTTCCAGCACCAAAATATTACGCCCACGACCTACCAGTCAATTCTAACCCATTTGTCTTTGGAATGTGGTTGGGAATGGAGCACCTGGAAAAAACCCCACATGGTCACAGGGAGAATGTACAAAATCCTTAGAGACAGTGGCAGGAATTGAACCTGATCACTGATCACTGGTACCATAAAGCACTACGCTAACTATTATGTTATCATGCTGCCCCTTCAATGTTTTCAGTATTCCTTCTCTTCAGTATTTTCAGTTTTCCAGCATCAGCTGTATTTTTTTTTATCAACGTAAAGCAGGTGATAGTCAGACATGTCTTTCTCCATCTCTCCCGATTTTTGCTTCGATTCACTTGATTGGCTCTGGCACAGTGAGACATCATGCGAGGAGTGTATTTGCCACATGTAATCTTGCTCAAACCACCCAAAAGAGATTCACATTCATTTGATGTGACTTCCACGACAGTGCAGAAATGACATCTTCTTGTTTTATAAGCTATTTATGACAAAGTTAATTCCTCATCAATAAAATAGTGTGTGGGAATCAGCTTTTAGAGAAGGGCAGAGATGCTCTGATTTCACCCTCTGATTTTTTTTTATTGTCCAAACACACATTCCCAAATTTAGCTTACTGCCACATGATTTAGATAGCGCCATCACATTTTGTGAGCTCTTAAGACAGTGCTGATACCTCTGTCAGCCAGTAAAGTTACCTGTATTTATTGCACTACTCAGGTCCAGAATTGTGAGCTTCCATTCATTTTCACAAGTAACAGTCACATTATTTGTTTTATAGTACACAGGCTTTAGAGCCATTAGGACAAACAAGACAGATCCTGAATTTAAATTTGGACAGATTATGCTAGGGAGAATTCTCTGGAGCAGCTCTTGACTCTGTAGTGGATTGAAGTGAGTGAAAGAGAGAGTCAAAAGCTTCTTTCTCCGGATCTTGTTTCAATGAAGTTGGTTGAAATTAAAATTCTGGGAGTAAAATACACAGCCAAATCATTATGACCTGTGTTACACAACGACCCAGTGTACATCCATTTTTATATTAGGCCGAAATGTGCAATAATAACCAGCAATAACCAGCTCCTTCAAAAAAGGATCTTAAACTTCTGCTGAGTGTTAAATGGGAATGTTTAAGGCCAAACAAAACAAACTGCATTTGTTTACTGAGCCTTTAACATCATCAAACATCGCAAGACATTTCATAGAAATGTTATGGAAAAAGAATGTGTAACCTGCAGCTGTATAACAGGGAGCTGAGATATTGAACAACTTCTTAAAGGGAGATGGGAAGAGAAGAGGACAGTGATTTAAAGGGGGAATTCAAGAGGAGGATCCTGGTCTTATTTATTAGAGAGACAGTGCAGAACATGCCCTTTCGGTACAATGAGCCATGCCATTCTGCAACCCACCGATTTAACCCTAGCCTAATCTCTGGATAATATACAATGACCAATTAACCTTCTAACTGGTTTGTCTTTGGAATGTGGAAGGAAACCAGAGCACCCAGAGGAAACCCACGCACTCGTGGGAAGGATGCACAAACTCCTTACAGACGGCATCAGAACTGAACTTCAAATTATGATGTCCCCAGCTCTGCTAGTGTCGTGCTGACTGCTAAGCTGCAGCGGAAGTACTACTCAATGTAGCCATTATGCTTCCTTCTTTCTGATCATTTCTCAGCAAAGCCACTCTACTTAATTTTCAGGGAAGTGAAAGTCAAAAAAATATAGTGAAAATAGTCAGGCAAATCTGTGAGAGCTGAAGATAAAATGTCTGACAAACTGCCTTCAACCTTAAACATTAACTCCGTTAAACATTCTCTTCCCACAGATGTGGTCTGACCTACAGAGTATTTACAATGTCTTCTGTTTTTAGTTTGCAAGAAACATGGTCTTCATTAATTGACTCTTGATTGCTAATGTTAAATCCGGAAACTGCTGTCAGGAAGCTTGTATAAATGTGAAGATCTGTGCACCATTATGGAGTTTTGTGGCAGCACCTGGAATCTAATGACCTGCTCAGGGAAGTCATCTCTAGGGAATGGTGAAGCTGATCTTACTGATATGATGAAGACCAGGCTGAGCTATAGGACCCAACCTGTGAAGGATTTTGGCCAACTGTGTTGAGTAAGTAACTTTGTGAGATTATAGAATTGCATGTCTGAATTGCTTAACACCGAGATCAGCAGAGAATCATGGTGTTCCCCTTTAGCATACAGCTGTACACCATGAGGTTACGTGACTTAGGTGTTTTCCTCTCTGGCTTGCTTTGAACAATACCAAATATGGAAATGCTGAACAAACCATATCCCTTAGAATTAACCATAAAGGGGGTGCGTGTGCTGACTGTACGTGGAGTCGTTGCTCTCTGGACGGACGGCTCCCTGTGTTGTGTAAATAAAAAATACCTGGGTCTGAGTCTTTTGTGGAAACGGAAATTCCCTGACACAACCCAAGTATGAACATGGTCAGAAATCCCAACAGATACATCCAGATTCACTGTATATGTCCTGTCAAATTTAAGTCTTTTACATCAATAGGCCTATGAACCACCTGTCAGAGCCAGAAAAAAGATCCTGTTCTTTGTATCGCCATTCAGGAGCTTATTGAATTGAATTCAATACACCTACAAGGAGCTTGTCACAAGAAAGCAGCGTCCACCATCAAAGATCCCTACCATCCAGGCCATGCTCTCTTCTCACAGCTGACATCGGAAATGTGGAAATGAATAAAAAGTCGATGCAGATGGAGCTTCTTGGGTTGAAATGTCAACTGTTTATTCCCCTCCATAGAGGCTGTCTGACCTGCTGAGTTCCTCCAGCATTTTGTGTGTTGCTCTGCATTTCCAGAACCTACAGAACCTCTTGTGGTCATTTGTGCTTATTGGTTCACAGAGATTCTGGGCAAGCTTAAAAGTTTTAATGAAGGGAGCAAGACACGACAGCTGTTTGAGTGGGCCCACAACAACAACCTCTCGTTCAACTTCAGTAAAACTAAAATAAAACTCATTGCCGACTTCACAAAGGGGGAGGAGGAAAAGTATGCACCAATCTGGCAGAGAGGGTCAGCAGCTTTAAATTCTTGGGTGTTGTCATGCAAGATGGATCCAGGTTGTAATGACATAGAACAGAATTTCATGTGTTTCTCTGCGTTTGTTTTCTTACCATTTTTTGCCTCTATCACCTTCACATTGATGTTGATGACCTGTCTTGTGGGGTATGCTAGCGTGTGATTACAAATGGTCCCAGTACATTGATACAATCACAAGGAAGGTATTTTCTCGAACGGACAAGAAGGTTTAGCATGTCGCCAGGCACTCTAACATACTTCTACAGATATATTGTTGAAAATAACCTGACTGGTTGCGTTGTGAATCGGTGCAGCAATCTGAATGTGCTAGAGCACAAGATGCTGCAGTAGGCATTGAATTCAGCTCAATGCTTCTTAGGCACATCCCTCCTCATCATCGAAAATATTCACATGAGACGCTACATCAAGAAAGCAACATCTATTATCAGTATAAGCAACCTATATTAATCCCAGCAAGTGGCCAAAGTGCAACACTTTGCCTCTTCCCTCAACTCCATTCAAGGTCCAAAACAATCCATCCAGGTGAGGCATCACTTTACCTGCAGATGAGCTGGGGTCGTCCATTGTGTCTGGTGCTCCCGATGAGGCTTCCTCTAACACTGGTGAGACCCGTTGTAAATTGGGGGACCACTTCATTGAGCACCTTAGTTACATCTGCCGAAACCTGAACTTCCTAGTGACCTAACATTTTAATTCTGAATCCTATTCCTGTTCTGACATTACCGTCCCTGCCCTCTTCTTGTGCCATGATGGGGATGCCCTCAGAGTGGAGGAGCAACATCTCATATTCCATCTGGGTAGCCTCCAACCTGATGACATAAGGGTCGATTTCTCCTTCCAGTTTTTCAATCCTCTCCCCTCTTCTTTTATTCCCCACTCAAGCCTCTTACTTCTTCTCACCTGCCTATTGCCTCCCACTGGTCTCTTCCTCCTTCCCTTTCTCCCATGGTCCAATCTCCTGTTCTATCAGATTTCTTCCTCTCCAGCCCTTTATCTTTCCTACCCACCTGGCTTTACCTATCACCTTCTATTTATCCTCCTTCCCCTCTCCCCACCTTTTTTATTCTGGAATCTTCCTTCTCTCTTTCCAGTCCTGATGAAGGGTCTCAGCCCAAAACGTCAACACTTAATTTATTTCTGTAGATGCTACCTGACCTGCAGCATATTCTGAAGTATAAGTTCCTCCAGCATATTGTGTGTGTTGCTTTGGATTTCCAGCATCTGCAGAATTTCTCGTACCGAACATCAAAGATTCCTGCCATCCTACATGTACAATCTTCTCATGACAACCATTGGGCAGGAGGTACAGAAGGCTGAACTCTCACAACAAAAGGTTCAAGAACACTTACTTCTTTTCAACTATTTAGTTCTTGAACCAAATTACACAACTCCATTGATTACCGTAGTATAGCAATACTATGACTACTTTGATCCCTTTGTTACTTGTTTCAATTGTGCTCTTTCTTGCATAACTGTGTAAAAGTGTTTGTTTAAGTTATATTTTTCCTGTGAATTTTGTGTCTCCAATGCTATGTGCTGTGATGCTATTGCTAGCAAGTTTTGCATTCCACCTCTAGGTACAGGTACATGTACCTGTGCAAATGACAATAAACTATTTTTCAAGAAATACAATATACTTAAAAATATATATTGCAGCATATTGTTAAGTGGAATTTTAATGCCATGTCCACTGAGGAAGTTTTATGAAATGTATATCAATAAAGCCCTTCAGATGAATGTGATTACTATCCATATGATTTGCAGAAGTGAGAACACTGAGCGGTGCATGTTTGATTTGCTCAGTTTCTTGATGTTGGAATGACCCATCTTGAGTTCATTAGCAGTGCGTTGGGCACCACGAACAACAATGTTTCACCTGGTGCTTTGCATCATGATGGTGTGATCATAAATCTCCTTACTGTGATCATTTCAAATGGAATTCCTCGCATGCCTACTTCGTTACTGCATTTCACAAGAACTCTATTCCCATCCTGTAATGCCACACAATGGAATTTCATGTGTTCCTCAGTGTTTGCTTTCTTGCCACTTTTTTTGTCTCTGTTACGGCTATTTATCATCTACTAGTGGCCTACAAGAAGATGAGATTATACATGGGTTATGCCACAACATGTGCAGTTAAGCACTGTTCCTATCATTGAAAGCAGACTTTTCTGTGATTCCATGAAGAAATTGAAGATATTTTTCACTCCCATGGTTTTACGGTAGTGTGAATAGAGCAAGATCGCAGCAATTGTGCAGAAGTACAACATGCAAAGGCAGTCAAATGCTGGGACAGTAGCTTCTGCAGACGTGTCATCTTATTGCCATTAACCATTTCAAACAGATCATCTCTGAAGTATACACCCTGGAAATCAATACTGACATCAATCCGTGGCCCTTTGAGCGGCTGCAAAATTTGTATTGCTTCTTGCAGGTTCAACACCTTGTTTATGATCAGATGATCTCTTTCAGGGACCCATATATTCTCCTTTAACAAGTGTTTATGGCTTATTGGCACCTGCATGAGTGCTGCGCACAGCCTGTTCTGCCAGCAAATGTAGGACAACAATGAGATCAACTCACACCACCGGACCTGAGGTAGATGTAAGTGTGAGGCTCATAGCAAAAGTTGCACAAACCTTGCTGCTTCTGTGCAAAATGTTAAGGTGACTTTTCCACAACTTGTTTCTATTTTCATAATTGAATTTCCATCATGCATAGAGACGAGAAAGCATCTTGCTTTGTTGCACTTTTGATTTTGCTCAAGACTATTATTTTGGGCACCGTATTCACGTTCACTTCATTGATATGCCGTTTTGTGACCTTCTTGTCACAACCTGTCAGTTCAGTTGTAATGTGTATGTTATAGCCACAATATGAAGAGTTGAAATGGCACGGAATGTCATAGTTGTGTTGACACTCCTGGATTTGCAAGGGAACTTTCCCCAGACTGTCAAAGTTTCATATTTATTGTAAGGAGACATCCTGACATTTTCTTGCTGCATTAGAATAGCATGACGATAGAGCTTGTTGAAAGTTAAATCACCCAAGGCATGAACAGATGTGTCAGCATCAGCCAATAAATGCATTGATTTGTGAGTTGCAAGTATCCCCTTTAACTATGGCTGAGGGCATAATAGTTGATGAATAATAATTGTATACTCGGGATTAATGTTGTTGATCTCTGCATTGGCTTCAGCACTTGTGATAGATTTTAATGAGTTCTGACACATTTCGTTTGTTTGGTGACAAATTTTCATTGAGCATTTCACATGGCTTTCACTGATCTCCTCAAACAGAATATCTTCTGTTACCATAGTAATACCACTGTTCATTTCTGCTCCCCTCATTGGACAATCATTCTCTGTTCATTGTTTCCAGCCAAAGGTTCTGCCTTGGTATTTATAATCTCCTCTGGTACTATTCAAAGCACCTTCTTGAGGTTTCTTTGCGTGGAGTGCTCAATTTGAAAGGTAGATTTATATCTACAAACTATATGGAAACAGGACCCTTGACCCAACATCTCCAAGCCAACCAAGGTGCTAATCACATTTGCTTGCATTTGGCCCATATCACTTTAAACTTTTCTTATCAATGTACCTATCCACCTACTACACAATGTTTATAAATGGATCGAAATCCTGATGAAGGACTTGTCCTAATGAAGGAGTTGTCCTGATGAAGGGTCTTGGCCTGAAATATTGACTGCTTATACCTCTTCATTGATGCTGCATGCCCTGCTGAGTTCCTCCAGCAATTTTGTATGGTGCTCCAGATTTCCTGCAACTGCAGAATCTTGTGTTTATTGTTGTGCATACCTCCCTACACCACCCCCTTTGGCAGTTTGCTCTGTATACCAACCATTCCCCGCGTGAACATTTTGCTCTTAGATTCTCTTTAAATCCCTTTTAACCTTAAACCTATTCCCTCTAGTTTTCAACTCAAACCCTGGAAAGAAGACTCTCTATACCCCTATGTTTGTATCTCATAACGTTATAAACCTCTATACGATAAACCCTCAGTCTCCTTTGATTCATGTAACACAGTCTGAACATTTCCTTTCACTTCCTCTAGATACAGTCCCAGGTTAAAGCAAATGATGGGTTATTTGTAGGTTAGAAATGAACAAAAACAGTGCAGGGGAGAAGATCACAGAAACAGCTGTGACAGGAGAGTGAGCAGGCACAGGAGGAGCAGTTAATATCCAGACTCACTGTCTCAACCCCAGCTGTTGTAGCTTGGTGCGGGGGGGGGGGGGAGTGATAGAAGGCTTACAGAAGTGCCCCATTCTTACCCAACAGAATATGTCTTCAGCCCCACAACAGTTGGCAAATCCATCTCATCAGTCTCCCAAACTCTTAACTCTTTACTTACAGCTGTCCTTAAGTCAGGTGGTAGTAATTTGGAGTGTCCTTGTAACTCAAGTCCTTCTCTTCAGGCAACTTCCTTGTGAATCTTTTCTGCCTCCTCTCTAGTTGAGTCATATTCTTCCTAACGCATGGCAACCAGAACTCAACTGAATGCAGCCGGACCAATCATTTGGCTTATCGTCAGGTTACTTTGATATGCATTCTTTAGTCCAAAGTGATCCATATTTCTGTCTCTAGATCAAAATCAGAATATTCACATTTTGCATCTAAATGAATGAATCACCTCTCATTTCTTTCTCTTACTTCTTGCCTTGTCTTATATTCCCCAATCTTCTGTACAGTAAATATGCTGCCAGTGTAGTCTGGCTTGTCCACAGACAGTGGCTGATGATGGATATGTTCTATAAAGAAATGTCAACTGCCTATTTCCCTCAACAGATGCAGCCTGACCCACTGAGCTCCTCCAACTTCTCTTGTGTTGCTCCAGACTCCATTATCTTCAGTGTCTTCTTCCTCTATAAATATTGTGTAGTTTTCCCATCAAATATAACACACATGTTCTTTCCCTTGTACCCTTGTTGATTCCAAGAGCACTCCTTGCCTGTTAAGTATTTGTGAAGCCACTTTTCTCAATGGAACAGGTAAGAGTTTTTGGATTGGGTAACATTGATCCAGAGATCCACCAGAAGTTAAGAATGAGGCATAGAGCCTGGTGGTTATGATCATTCTACAAAGTGTTACAAGAACAACAAATAAACAAAGAAAAGCAAAGGAGAAGAAGTTGTGGCCATCTCGTACTCAGACTAGAGATAAAAACACGTTCCATTGAAATGATGTAACCTATGAAATAGTTAGATTCCAGTGGTGTGATGCCTGCTGCAGAAAAACTGAGAAGCTTCTATAAATACAAAATCACCTACACTACAACTACTAGAAAATTCACTGAACGATTATTCATATATATGTGATTACATAAATATTGTATGCAAGCTTAGGAAAGTTCAACTAAGGACACAGAGTCAATACATCACAGAAACAGGCCCTTCAACCTATCGAGTCTGTGCTGAACTGCTATCCTTCCTAGTCCCATTGACCTGCACCTGGATCATAGCCTTCCATACCCCTCCCATCCATGTACCTGTCCAAATTTCTCTGAAATCAAACGCTCATCCACCACCTCAACTCATGAAATATATTAGAAAAATAAAAATTCTACATCCTAATCCAACAGAGTGCAATTTAAATTGCATGAAATTAAAGCAAGTTTATTGCCATCCCAATAGTATGTTGTTCTTGTAACACTTAACACAGCACAGAAAAATGAGCAAAACAAACATTACTCCAATATTCATTTGCTTGCCCAAATTCAGATTAATTAGATTATGTGCATGAATGTATTGTCCTTTCAGCAGGGACTTCAGACACAGCTGCAATAAATTATACCTGCTTGATTGAAAACTGACAGCATTTTGTATAGTAAAGAGAACTACACCACAGAAACTGGCCCTTCAACCCAACCTGTCGGGACTGAGCTGCTATTCTGCCTAGTCCCATCAACCCGTACCTTGATCGTGGCCTTCCATGCCCCTTCCATCCACGTACTTACCCAAACTTCTCTTAAGTGTTGAAAGCACACCTACATTCACCACTTGTGCTGGAAGCTGACTTCACACTCTCACCATTCCCTGAGTGAAGATGTTCCCCCTCATGTTCTCCTTAAACATTTCGTCTTTGACCCTTAACCCATGACCTCTAGTTCTCTGGTAACAGTCGCACCCACACAAATATTCAAATAATCAACATCTGCATTCCCTAATCCATCATCCTTGTAGCCAGCGTGAACTGCATTTGTTTTGTCCCTGAATCTGTGATCCGGTCTCCAGGCATTTCAATCTTCATCACGTTAGGGCATTCCAAAGGATTTTCCAGGCAGTCAAACATGTCGTGGGGTAAACAAGGTACTATATTGTATGCATAGCAAAATCCAAGAACAGTAAATCAAACTGATCAGATAATAAGTTGTTTTGATTGAGAAAAAAAATGTGTCGCAGATTTTGCACCCTGATTAGAGGCATAAAGAGAGACTGGAGAAACCTCTGTAATGAATCCCCTTGCATGGGCTTCCGATTTTCACAAGTGATAGTCAACTGCTGTAAATAGGTGCAGACTCGATGGATGGAATGATCTAATATGGCTCCTATGTCTTATTGTCTTTTGGTCTAAATCCACCTTCAGTTATGTAATCATCTAGATCCTGTGCTGCAACATGTTGAAGTTTCAAATTTGCACAGTCTGTGCCTTCAAAGATCCTTTCTGTTCCTCTAGCAGTTTTGGCAGGAAATCAAGACAGCACGAGTCAGAAAAGGCTTGAATGAAGACATGCATTTATTTAACAACATGTTAAGTAATCAAAGAAATCACTTACTTTTGATCCCTGCTGTAAAGTAGGAATGATAATTCCATTTTCTGTGTTCATCAAAATTTCAACAAGATAAATGACCAATTATCAATTATCAGAGGCCACAGAAGGTTGTAGACTCAGCCGGCTCCATTACATTCTCAACACCACCCCCCCTCCACCTCGACCATCAAAAATATCTTCAACAGAAGGCGACATCTATCATTAAGGACCCTCTATTCCAGGCATACTCTCCTTTTATTGTTACCATCAGGGAGGAGGTATAAGAGCCTGACAACCCATATTCAATGTTTTAGTACTAGCTTCTTCCCATCCACCTTCAGATTTCTGAATGGGTCCACGAACCCATGAACACTACCTTTACACTAGGATTTTTTGTAATATACTGTGAGCTTTCTGTCTTGCACTTTACTGCTGCCTCACAACAGTAAATTTCACAACATATGTCAGTGATAATACACCTGAATATGAATCTATTTTATTGATGTTGGTTGAGAGATAAATATTGGGCCAACAGATCCCAAGAAAAATACCACAGCTATTAAATACAGCACAGAAACATGCCCTTCAGTTCATCGAGTTTATGTTAACCACTAAGCACCAATTCTTACACTAATGTATTTTAATCTCCCATCGCCCATTAACTAAATGGTTCCTCCTCTCCCCCTCTCCCTACTTCTTCCCAACCAAGATTTTACTACTCAACTATTCACTAGAGGCAATCAATTTACAGTGGCTAATAAGCCTACAATCCTCATATTTTTGGTTTACAGGAAAATAAGAAATACTTTTGAATTTACGATAACCGGACAAAGACTGACAAACAACCAATGTGCAAAAGAAGACAAACTATCCATATAAAAAGTACTGAGAACATGAGTTGTAGAGTAAACGTACTTGAAAGTAAGTCTATAGGTTGTAGAATCATTCAGAATAGTGATGATAGAACTATTCCGTGCCAGTTCAGAAGTCTTATGGTTGTAGGGTAATAACTGCTCCTGACACTGCTGGTGTGGGACCCAAGGTTTCTGTGCCACCTGCCCAATGGTAATAGTGAGAAGAGGGCATGGCCTGAATGGTGGGGGGCTTTGATGTTTATGGATGCTGTTTTCTGGTGGCAGCAGTCCATGTAAATGTAGTCAATGGTAAATGTAGCCTGTGGTGGACCAGTCTGTATCCATCACTTTCTATACCTTCTGTTCCTGGGCATTGGTGTTTCTAGGCCAGGATGCAACCAGTTAGGATACTCTCCGCTGTGCATCTATAGAATTTTGTCAAAGTTTGTGGTGACGTGCTAAATCTCAGCAAAGCTCTAAGAATGTGAAGACATCGTCAAGCCGTCTTTGTGATGACACACATGTTGTCCCCAGTCAGATCCTCTAATATGTTGATATTATGGAATTTATCTAAAGACCCTCTCCATCTCTGATCCCATAATAAAGACTGGCTCGTGGACCTTCAGTTTCTTCCTCCTGTAGTTTAGAATCAGCTCTTTGGCTTTGTTGACATTGAGTGAGAGGCTACTGTGATACTATTCAACCAGGTTTTCAATCTCTCTCCAAAATGCTGGTGTGGCACCACCGTTGATTCAGTGAACACAAGTGGTGTCATCAGCATACTTACATATGGCACGGGAGCTCTACTTAGCCATACAATCTTAAGTATAAAATGATTGGAACAGGGTCTAGGCATACTACCACAGCTGGTAGTGAGTGTGGTAGCCAACCCGTACTGACTGTGGTCTGCCTGTGAAGAAATCAAGGATCCAGCTGCACAGGGGGAAAGGGGGTACCGAGGGCCAGGTCTTGGAGCCTAGTGATTAGTCCCATGGAGGTGATTGTGACGTGAGCATCTGGTGGAAATCCACACAGTCACAGGGAAAGCTTGCAAAGTCCACATCAGAGGTCAGGATAGATCTTGGGTCACTCGAGCTGTGAGCCAGCAGCTCTGGTATCTGGGCCAAAGTACAGCCCAAATGGTCATTGTATCACTTCTGTGAAAGAAACAGATGTTTTCCTGGGTTTAGTGTCCCAACTTGGAGTCCACAGGCACCTTACTTTATGGCATTGGTCCGTGGCATAAAAAAGGTTGGGAACCCCTGGTTTAACACCAGGATTGAAAGGTGCTATCTCACACTGTCCAAAAGGACAGTTCAGGCTTCAGTAGCAAGAATGAAGCATCTGTCACTGTTAATCAACTCATGCTTTTTCTTGAAATCTCAATTAACATTAAAATGCAAAGTTTCTCTCCAAAGCCCTGCCTTTGTCCATTGTGCATATCGCTCTTATCCATAACCAGCTTATTGTAGAGTCTGAGCCCTTGTATCACCAACAAAATTACAAGGGTGCATAATCTCTGTCCAAACACCTACATAACTACACTCTGTTTACCAAATAATGTACTCAAAACTCTTTGTATCAGTTATAAACATAGCATCAATATTTTTTCAAAGGTATATATTCAGAAGACTATATTAGTTATAAATATTGCATCAAATAATCTTTTGTTTTATGCTTTTTCCCCAATATTTAAAGAAAAGCCACTAAGTGGAATGAGGTTATTTCTAAATGAAAGTACATCATTGGTAAAATGACTGAACAACGCTGATGTATGCTGGGAAATTGTAGCCACTTGGCAACATGATAGTGCAGCAGTCATTGTTGCTGCCTCATAGGAATGGGTGCCTGGGCTGTATCCTGACCTTGAATGCTACCTGCATAGGGTTTGTACATTCCTTATGTTACTGTGCGGGAATCCTCTGGGTGCCTCAGTTTCCTCCAACAGCCAAAAAATGTAATGGTGGGTTGATCACTATAAATGACCTATTAGTATAGATCAATGACAAGAAGAGTCAAAGGAAAGTTGATGACCATGAGTGAGAGAGAATAAGTTGCATGAATGCAGGGATCGAGGAAGGGGAGGTATTGAACTGATGGGATATCTTGCTTGGAAGTCATCATAGACTTAGTGGGCAAAGCGGCCTCCTTCTGCAGCATCATACACACAGTGGCCACTTTATTAAAAATATCTGTACATCTACTCATTAATCCAAACTCCTAATTAACCAGTCATGTAGCAGCAACTCAGTGCATTAAAGCACGCAGACATAGTCAAAAGGTTCAGTTGTTCAAATATCAGAATGGGGAAGAAATGTGATCTTAGTGACTTTGACTGTGCAATGATTGTTGCTACCAGATGGGGAGCTTTGAATATCTCATAAACTGCTGATCTCCCTGGGATTTGCACTCACAGCAGGTAGAATTTACAGAGAATGGTGTGAGAAACATAAAGCATCCAGTGAGCAGCAGCCCTGTGGGTGAAGTCCATGAACTTACATTCAGTAGCCCCTGAGTGCAAATATAGGAACTGTGAGTACTCTGATCACAGGTTGCCAATATACTGTAGCTCTGAGACTAAACAAAATCAATTACAAATTTTTAGGGGAAAACAACTGCGGCTTCAAGTAAAGTCATTATCAGAGGTACAAAGTAAAGCAAAGAATAATTTGCAGGATGAGTTTTGAGTTTATTATAAATTTTATAACTTCGTGATTTCTTTTTCATATGCTTAAATACATTTCAGATAAATGAAATTTGAATTGCCATCAAGACATTGTTAAGTTCACAGTGTGTGATTAATGGCAAACTGATGGCCAGGATATACCAAATCACTGTAAGTAGCAATGGTTGTGCGTCACGCAACATGAAACCCTTAATATTGAAAACATGCATCAGATTACCATTGATGGGATCAAACTGCAGAATTTAAGATGAATTTGTAGTGAAATATGGTGCTCTGTATTCCAAATTCAAGTTGCAAGAAATATGTATTCAATAAACCCATTAAGTGTAAATAAAAATAAAAATAATAAAGTATCGAATATGTAAAAAAGAGATCTGTAATATTGAAAACA
Organism: Hypanus sabinus; assembly: GCF_030144855.1. Taxonomy (NCBI): domain Eukaryota; kingdom Metazoa; phylum Chordata; class Chondrichthyes; order Myliobatiformes; family Dasyatidae; genus Hypanus; species Hypanus sabinus. The sequence goes on along the minus strand of NC_082727.1, from coordinate 30,882,160 downwards.
GAAAATTTCAATCTCTGCATTCCAAGACAAAAAAATTCAAGTGCATTATAAGAAATGTTAAAATGGTTTCCTGCTGCCATACTGTTACATTAACACTCAGTGGACACTTTATTAGGTACAAATGTACACCTGTTTGTTAATGCAAATATATAATCAGTCAATCATGTGGCACCAGATCAGTGCATAAGAGCATGCAGACATGGTCAAGAGGTTCAGTGTTGTTCAGACTGTTGTTCAGATCTAAGTGACTTTGACTGTGGAATGATTCTTGGTTCCAGTTGGGGAGGTTTGAGTATCTCAGAAACTGCTGATCTCCTGAGATTTTCACACACAGTGGTCTCTGGGCTTTGCAGAGAATGGTGGGGGGAAAACACCCAGTAAGCATTAGTTCTGAGGATGAAAATGCCTTGTTAATGAGGGAGGACAGAGGAGAATGGCCAGATTGTTTCAAGCTGAAAAGAAGGTGACAGTAACTCAAATAACCACATGCATCACAACAATGTTGTGCAGAAGAGCTTGACTGAATGCTCAACTTCTCGAATCTTGAAGTGATGGCCTACAGGAGGAGAAGACCACAAAGATACACCCAGCGGCCCCTTTATTAAGTAGAGGAGGTACCTTATCAAGCGTCCACTGAGAACAAATCATTCAACTGCAGACCACATGCAATTAGGATATTGTTCTACAGTACATGATATTAGTTTCATGTATGATAAAGTGCCACATTTATCATAGAAAGGAAATTATACTGTCCATAGGAAAGCATAAGATGAGGTTTGGCATAATCAAGTTTCTCCATCATTAAGTGATTAATGATCTACATATTGTATCATTTAAAAAGTGCGATTATATTCCTAGACTGAACACTGTGAACCCAGATTCCATCAATGCATTTGCATTCACAAATCCAAAAAAAATCCTCAAAGACATGTCTTACAAATTTAAAAACAAAAAAATGAAACACAGCTGAAATCTTTCGTAATTTTGCAAAGTAAGTGCATTTTTCCCTACCCTAGGTTACTGAACTTTAGAATCAGATCTATATTTATATAATAAGCTTTAAAAACAGTCATCATTACTTATTTCCAGAAAGCATTTAGCACCGACTACCACTCTTGCTGTATCCTTGAGAAAATGAGTTTTTACTGATAAAATTGATGTCCTCTCACATCAATACATGGCCACAAAAAAAAACGTTGCTCCCAACATGCACTCATTAAGCAGATAAGGGCAATTCTCTTTTCTACACTGGATAATTTAGGAGTAAACACAAAAGACAAAATAGGGACAAGAGTAAATATTTTGAGAAGTTAAAGGGAGTCATTTTCCACTTGGTGTATTGTGAAATTATCAATTCTGACGCTTGTCTTTACCTCTCATCACAATTAATGGATGCAATGTAATGGGCTGCAATGTACAATTTCCTTTTAACAATCCAGATCAATTTAAACAATTTCTCTCTTTAAATTGCTGCAGACTCAAAGGAATCCCAATAAAAAAAGGCTGTATCTGAATTGAGCTTTGTAATATATTCTTCATTTTAAAACAAGATGATAAAAAGTAAAACATGATGAACATATTAAAAACAGAAAAATATAATAGTTGCAACCAAGTATTTAAAGCAAGCTTGAGTTTCCATTCTTCCAGGATTATCCGGGGATCTCTGAGAATTAAATATGAATTTCCCAGAAACTACTGCATGCAACAATAGAATAAAATCATTAGGATATTGAAGCCAATTGCATTGACCCTGAACATTCTCATATACATTTCATATGCTCACCAGCATTCCTGCTTCATCAGAAGACTAAAGAAATTCAACATGCCCACTTTGGCCGTCACCAATTTTTATAAATGCACCATAGAAAGAAATCTAACCAGATGCATCACAGCTTGATGTGGCACCTGCTCTGCATATGACTTCAAGAAACTGCAGAAAGTTGTGTATAGAGCTCAGCGCTGCACTGGAGCCAACCTCCCCTCCATGAACTCTGTCTCTACTCCTCGCTGCCTCGGTAAAGCAAGCAGCGTAATCAAAGACCCGCCCATTCTCATCAAACAGAAGATACAAAAAGCTGAAAGCCAGAGCTCAAGGACAGGTTCTCATTTTAAAATATTTTTTATTAATTATTATTGAAGATCAACCAAAAAATACATTAAGTCAATATGTCGTTATGTACAATGAAGAACTAAATTGGCAAACAACTGATTAACAAAGTTAAGCAATATATCAGTAATAATAAGAAAAAATAAAGTGTTAAGAATATTTTTTGAAAGAAAAAAGGAAGGAAAAAAAAGAACCCCTACTAACTAAGAGAAAAAAAACTGAAAAAAAAACCCATTGGGAGCACAACCCCGGAGCTGTACATCATACAAGCTTCCAAAAAATAAAACATCAATCCACCAACTCAAATCCATTTAAAGAAAAATCGGAAGGAAACCATATTAATTAACGCAGATCAGATGATAGTAGCGGGCAAATGAACCCCATCTTTTCTCAAAATCAAATCGAGGATTAAAAATTCGACTTCTGATTCTCTCCAAACTAAGACATAGCATCACCTGAGAAAACCATTGTATCAAAGTAGGAGCAGAAGCATCTTTCCAGTTCAACAAAGTAGCCCTTCTGGCCAATAATGTGACAACTGCAATTACATGTTTGTCTGATGGAGAAATACCATGAATACATTGAGGGATTATACCAAATAAAACTGTCAGTTTATTAGGTTGTAAATTAATTTTAAAGACTTTAGAAATTGTAGAGAAAATAGACTTCCAAAAATGTTTCAATACAGAACATGACCAAAGCGTATGTGTCAATGTGGCTGTCTCGATTTTATATCTATCACACTATCAACATTAGGAAACATTTTAGACAGTCTCTCCTTTGTCAAATAGTAACGATGTACAATTTTAAATTGAATTAAAAAAGTGACTGGCACAGATTGAAGAAGAGTTAACCAACTTCAAAATCTGCAACCAATCTTCTGTTATCAAGGTCATGTTAAGCTCTCTCTCCCAATCTTGCTTAATCTTAAGTGAAGGATAATTGTGTTTTTGTAACAATAAATTATAAATTTTCCCAATAAAACCCTTCACTGAAGGATTCATTTTTAAAATAATACCTAACAGGTCAGAATCCTGTATATATGGAAAATTAGTTAAATATTCTTGTAAGAAGTGTCTGACCTGAAGATATTGCAGGAAATGTGAATACGAGAGAGAGTATTTAGTTACTAATTTCTCAAAAGACATCAATTGGCCATCTTGGAACAGATCCATGAAGGAATAAACTCCGTTATTTCTCCAAAGAAGAAAGGTAGGATCACTTAATGAAGGTTTTAAATAAATAATTTCAATAAATTAAACTAAAAAGTTCAAATTTTTTGAGATAAAAAAAATTACGAAGCTGGAACCAAGTTCATAATCACAGCGTAATCACAGGGTATAAATTTAAATTAGTAATTTTGGCCAGTTGTACAGGTAGAGAAGCTCCTAAATAATGAGGTTAAGTGAAACTGTTTCACAGCATTCAATTCCAAATCAGCCCAAGGTGGTTGTTCATTTTTATCAGCCCAATATAACCAAAAACACATATAACATATATTAACAGCCCAATAATATATTCTTAAATTAGGCAGAGCAAGACTTCCATCTTTTTTTAATTTTTGTAAACAATATTTACCAATTCTTGATCTTTTATTATTCCAAACAAAAGATGAAATAATAGAGTCAACCTGATCAAAAAACTCCCTAGTTAAAAAAAGGGATATTTTGAAATACATATAAAAATGTTGGTAAAATCATCATTTTAACTGCATGAATTCGGCCAGCTAATGAAAGCGTAAGTGGATTCCATCTACAAAATAATTGCTTCATAAAATCCACTAAAGGAACCAAATTAGCTTTATAAAGGTCTTTATGATTTTTAGTAAAGGACAGGTTCTATCCGACTGCTGTAAGATGATTGAGTGGTCACCAAGTACAATAAGATGTATCCTTGACCTCACAATCTCCCTCTTCGTGGGCTTTCACCTTATTGTCTGCCTACACTGCACCTTCTTTGTAACCATACACTCTATTCTACGTTCTGTAATTGCTTTTCCCTTGTACTACCCCAATGCACTGACATTATGAACTCATCTACGCATATGGATGGCATGCAAAACGAAGTATTTTTTACCATACCTCAGTATGGTAAAACCAATTTACCAGTTTACCAATGTTAGTTCTGAGTAAAGAAGATAATCAAAAATGGCTAAAATTGTGATCATAAATTATTCAATAATTCAAAGTGGAAAAGCAGGGCTTTGTGAGGATCACTGGGTCTGGTAACAAGTGGATTGGAATAGGAGAAGGGATGATAAAGTCACGTGACAAAAACAACCAGATGTGTTAACCAGAGTTGGTAACTTTGATACAGGATACCTGAGCAAGCCAAGGGATGGAAGTGCCTCTTACTGCTCAACATTTTCTGTTATTGCCTGCTCAGTCTGGTCTTTCAGTGCCTACATGAGTAGTCACAAAGTGTTTTGTAAACTAAAGCAGGTTAAAATTAAAATAGCTAACATAAGAATTAAGTCTTTTCTTAAAGGTTGCTTTCTGAACTCCACTGTTGCTTGGGGTCGACCTAGCTGTCCTACATTATACACAAGCCAGGGCAGTATGATTTGCAGAGCAAGCTGCTGATGTATCCAAAGGAACGGCAGAGACCAAGACACAGTTTAGCACCAGTGGCATTGCAGGAGTTTCCAGTCAGCATTGAACTCCACATAGGACCACCTTTAGGACACCAGCTCTGGAATTTTCTCAAAGTTTACTCCCAAGGCTTTTCCCGTGAGTGAAGTATAGCTGCAAGTGGAAGTTTGAGATCAGATTTTTCCTTCTCTTAGATGAATTGACAACAATGGCTGATGGGACTCATCTGCCCAAAATGAATGGTTTTAATATGCCTGTAACCAGCCTTTGCCCCTTCCCCTGTCAGTAGGATCAGTTTCACTGGGCTTAGGAGCTAATGAATGGTTTATTGTGCCAGTAAACTGCCTTTGCCCCTTCCCCTGTCAGTAGGATCAGCTCCACTGGGCTTAGGAGCTAAGCTGCACACTAAGGCCAAGAGTTAAACTTGATTGTCAGAGGCTATTTGAGACACACACCATTGGGAGCACTTAATAGGCAGTAGGAGCTTATCCCCACTATGATAACCTTAAAGAACCTTAGAGCTTACAACTTAAAGATTGCCTTAGAGCTGAACTAAACTGGATGTTGGATTTAGAATAATGCAGTAAAACACTTAAGATTAGACTTGGTAGCAGCAGGGATCCAGGTGAGTCAAACAACATCCTGAATGGACTGTCCTAAAAACAAATGATAAATAATCTTTGTGTACTTGAAAATTTCTTTCTGCTATTGCAGAGAAAATCTTCACACAGCAATTCACCTGGTGTAATATGACCAGCTGCTGAAATATCAACTGATAAGAATGAAAACTGTGTAATGTTTATGTCAGTGTGTCCACCAGAAATAACCCTGTTCACACTCCTGTCTGAGATGAACATTCATCCCCTCTACTCTAATAGGTTAGCACACCTCTTCAGGCAAACCAGTCAATACCACATAGTGATAGAATCATTCATGAGATCTCTCATATACCAGCTTATGAATTTACACTCAGGTGCCTATACTCAATTCAATGTCAAGAAACAGCTGTTTGCACAGATTTATAGGCTGTTTTCCATTTCCAAAAAGAACAAACACATAAAAACATTGTTTAAATATGGCATTACAGAAAGGGTCAGAAGAATAGTTGGGGAGAGACACCTGGTGACACATGTACCAACAATGAGCTTAGTTTTACTGAAACTACTAAGACTGCAAGTAAGATCCCAATCTACTGTGGGCAAGGACTTGTTCAATGTAATGCCATCATGTTGGGAGATGAGGAGTCAGTTAAAACATCTATCCACATGAGACTGCCAGAAATAAAACTTTTGACTGACATGAAAGCCACATTTCCAGGCTTTGCCAGCTGTCAAAGCTGTCATGAACTTGATATTCTTGATGTTCATAATCATTTAAAATGTCTAAAATCCAAATAAACAAATTAAAATATTTTAAAATTTTAAAATACCTTGCAAACCCACAAACAGAAAATAAAAGCAATAAACTCATTTCATTGAAACAAATGTAAATAACTTTATTAGTTTTCACCCTGCAGCAAGATCTCTCTGTTCAAATGAGTAGTCACACCATTCATGAACAGTTCATTCCAAGGTCAGTGACAAATTACCACATTCTGCATTCAAGGAATGGCAGAAAATTCATGATCCACCATTGAACTCCATGAGAAATCCTAAAATTGCTAGAGAACTCCTGCAACAGTTTTTGGGATATGGTCTGAGGTTGAATTCATGGTGTTCTTGACTTACCAAATTCACACAGGAACAATCAACTGCTGGCACGTCCTGAGGAGTAAATACTGACTGTGGTGTTCAGCATTTCCCAGCAGACTCCAGTTTTGTGTCTTTGAGTGGGAATAAAGGGAGCCTTTCTGGCTGGTTGCCAGTGACTAGTGGTGTTCCACAGGGGTCAATGTTGGAATCAATTCTTTTTATGTTACTCGTCAATGCTTAGATGAGGGAATTGATGGCTTTGTTGAAAAGTTTGCAGACAATATGAAGATAGGTGGAGAGGCAGGTAGTTTTGAGGAAGTAGAGAGGCTACATAAGGACTGAAGCAGATTGGGCCAAGAAATGGCAGCTGGAATATTGTGTCAGGAAGTGTACGGTCATGCACTTTGGTGGAAGAAATGAAAGGGTTGACTATTTTCTAAATGGAGAGAAAATATAAAAACTGAGTTGCAAAGAGGCTTGGGATTCCCTTAAGGTTAACTTGCAGGTTGAGGTTGCAGGAATGCAATGTTAGCATTCATTTCAAGAGCAAGGATGTAATGTTGAAAGTTTTAAAGCACTGGTGAGGCCTCACTTGGAGTAATGTGTGCAGATTTGGGCCCCCTATCTTAGAAAGGATGTGCTGAAACTGGAGATGGTTCAAAGGAGATTCATGAAAAATATTCCATGATTGAATGGCTTGTCATATGAAGAGTGTTTGATGGCTCTGGGCCTGTATTCACTGGACCTCAGAAGAATGAGGGGTGACCACATTGAAACCTATCAAATGGTGAAAGGCCTTGATAGAGTGGATGCGGAGAAGATGTTTCCTGTGGTGGGAGAGTCTAAGAACAGAGGATACAGCTTCAAATAGAAGGGTGTTCTTTTAGAATGGAAATGAGGAGGAATTTCTTTATCCAGGGAGTGGTGAATCTGTGGAATTCTTTGCCAAGGGCACTCTGGAGGCAAAGTCTTTATGTATATTTAATGCAGCCAAGTCTTAATGTATATTTAATCCAGAGATTAATAGATTCTTGATTGGTCAGGGCATAAAGGGATATAGGGAGAAGGCAGGAGATTGGGGCTAAGAGGAAAATTGTATCAGCCATGATGAAATGGCAGAGCAGACTTGATTAGCCAAATGCCCTAATTCTGCTCTTATATCAAATGGTCTTATGATCCTATGGTGTTCTTATGCCTTTCTCATAATTGTTGATGAAGATTTGGAATCAAAGGTTTATACTTACATTCAGCGGCATATGAATGGTAAGATCATAAATAGAAGTAGAATTAGGCCATTTGGCTCATCAAGTCTGTTCTACCTTTCAATAATGGCTGACATTTTTTTCAACCCCTTTCTACAACCTTCTGCCTATAAGTCTTAACACCTTGACCAATCAAAACCTTATTAATCTCTGCCTTAAGTGCACCCAATGGTTTGGCCGCCACCGCCCTCTTCAGCAATGTGTTCTACACATTCGCCACCCTGTGTCTGAAGAAACTCATTCTGATCTCTATTTTAAAGAGATGACCCTTTATTTGTGACCCTCGGATCATAAACTCTCCTACTAGTGTAAGCATCCTGAATTGACACATTAGTATGGCAGTTAGTGCAGTTACTTTATAGTATTGGCTGTCACTGATTGGGTTCAATTCTCTCTGCTGACCGTAAAGATGCTGTATGTTCTCCCTCGATCCCATTTCCTCTTGGTGCTCTGGTCTCCTCACACATTCCAAAGACAGATAGGATGCTGTGAGTCATAAAGTCATAGAAAACTACAGGAGAGAAACAGGCCCTTCAGCCCATCTAATCAATGCTGAACCATTTAAACTGCCTAGTCCCATTGACCATAGCCCTCCTTACTGCTCCCATCATGTATCTTTCCAAACACTGAAATCAAAATCGCTCCCACTTCTTGTGCTGGTAGCTCATTCTGCACTCTTACTACTCTCTGACTGTGGAGGCTTCCCCTCATGTTCCCCTTAAACATTTCATCTTTCACCCTTAACCCATGACCTCTAGTTCTAGTCTAACCAACCCCAGTGGAAAAAGACTGCTTGCATTTACACTATCTATACTCCTCATAATTTTGTATACCTCTATGATATTTCCCCTCAGTCTTCTATGTTCTGGGGAAGAAAGGTGTAACCTATTCAATTTTTCCTTCTAACTTAGGTCCTGTAAAATTTCTCTTATACCTCTTACTATCTTTCCTTTCAGTTAGTCCTGATGAAAGGTCTCTGCCCGAAACGTCGATAGTGCTTCTCCTTATAGATGTTGCCTGGCCTGCTGTGTTCCACCAGCATTTTGTGTGTATTTTTTGAATTTCCAGCATCTGCAGATTTCCTCGTGTTTGCTCCTGTAAAATTTCTCTATATTCTTTCAATATTACTTACATCTTACAACCAGCCATGCCAGCTTCTGAGATTTTGACACTAACTCTCCAGAATATGGATAACCGGCTTGGTCCTTTTAAGGATTCAGGACCATCCTTCTAATTGGCAACCATGTTTTGGTGCCAGGATTTCAATGTTTAAGGAACATGTGAATGGAGATTCAGTGCTCAATGGTCAGCTCTACTTGAGTTATCATCTAGCGTCCAATTTAGTATTCTGTTCTTGTTTCAGACTCGCATCATGTCTCCATTTCTGCCTCAGATACTCCAGCACTTGGTTCAACCATTCTTACCTAGGTCTCTCATCACAGTATGATTGAGCCAGACATGGTATTAATCTTCTGTCTGCTGTGGCCGGCCACAGTGAGAGCATTTCTAGACCAAGCCTGGAAATACATGACCTCCAGGTCACTGTGTGCCAACTTCCGCTGGGGGGAAGCCAGAGTTGGTCAGGTGAGGCTGTCAGTCACTCTGCAGTGTCGATACATCTACCGACCGTGGAGAGATTTGATGGTGACCTGGGTTCTTGCCGCGGCTTCCTCGCTCATTGCTCATTGGTGGTCAGTACAGCCATCACGGTTCCCTTCAGAGCATGGAAAAATGCCCTCCATTATCTCTCTCCTGACTGGGAGAGCCCTGGCCCAGGCCACCACGCATCAGGAACGCAGGTCAGAGATTTGCTCGGATTCAGAGGAATCCATGGCCAACATAAGGAAGGTGTCCCATCACCCCAATGGAGCAAGATGAGCCTTGGACTGTCTGATGAAGATATGACAGGGCAGATATTCAGTGGCCAGCTATGCCATCAAGTTTTGTACTTAGGCTCAAGAGAGCAGCTGAAATGGGGAAGCCTTAACCATTCTGTACTACCATGAACTCCAAGACGCACTGAAGGATGCCTTGCTTTGGGAGACCCCACAGAGGACTCAGAGGTTTTTATCAACCAGTCCATCCATCTTGGTAATCATCTGGCGGAGCAAATGTGGGACTGCTTCAAGAGGTTGGAGAGGGCTAGCCCGAGCCTGAACACATTGCAGTTCCACTCACCCATCTTGGACAATGACCAGCCTGTCTCCTGTCGAACCAATGCAAAGCGGCTGCAGAGGACTTTTCGCTGATGAGGGGTCCCGTGTCAGAGTCCTGGTGGCTTCTATTACTACGGGGAAGCAGGTCACCTGCAGGCTGATTGTCCAAAGCTTCAGCCTTCGGGAGAACTGCTAAGATTGTCCAGTGTCAGGAGGACTGTAATGGTAGCAGCCACTGCTCCCAACCCCATGGATTCTGGTGTCATGCTGAGGGCGGAGATCTCCTGAGGTCAAAACTGAAGAGAGGTGAGTGCTTTTGTGGGCTCTGGGGCAGATTGCAATTTCCTGGACTTAGGGACCACCTGTCAGCTCAATACAACACTGCAGGAATTGAGCCTGTCCATGTCCACAATTGTCCTGGATGGCCATCTGCTAGGCTCCAGGCAGATCCAGCAGCAGACGTTGGTTTTGCTGATGAGGATTGAGGATCATACGGAGGATATTAGTTTCTATATCACCTTTCATACCCCTGATCCTCAGGGATCCCTGGCTGTCCCAGTGTGACCCTCCTGTGAATAGAAGGAAGAGAGGATCATTGCTTGGTCCAGTCATTGCAAGAGGGTATTTTTTCAGCGTGGTGTTCTGACACCCAGGCTCTCCTGAAACCACCACCCGACAGGGGCAGACCTCAGTTCAGGGTAACCTGGAGCCTTCTGGAGACCCAGTCCTACCCACAAGGACAGACAAGCCGACTCTGGCCAACAGGACTTTGCGAGTTCGCACCCTGTCTAGTCAGGGGCGTGCTGGAACTAGAGACAGGGGATCTCTAGTTCAGGATCAAATCCAAGGAGGTGCCTATGACAAATACAATAAATGTTTGACTAAGATTAGTACAATATAACTTTTTACATCAAATATATATTACACCACAAAAAATAAATAGATTAAACTCAAATTTATCCGATCAATGTTTTCGAAGTAATCAAGAAATTGGTACTTTTTTACACTCTACTTGGTCTTGTTTTAAAATTCAACCTTTTTGGACAAATTTAAGAGTTTTACTGGAACAAATTATTGGAATACAACTTCCACATAATCCAACATTATTTTTACTAGGCGATATTGAAGGGATAAAATTGAAATCCAAATTGAATAAATATCAGAAAGAATTCATAAAAATTGCATTGGCAGAAGCCAAAAAGGCTATTGCAGTTACTTGGAAATCAGATTCATACTTAAGTATAGATCTATAGATCGTTGGAAGAATGAAATCTTTAGCTGCATTCCACTTGAAAAAATTATAATTTAAGAGATAAAGATGACATATTTCTGAAAATTTGGTGCCCTTATTTACAAAAGATAGGATTAAATATATAGGTGCTCCAAAGATAAAATTATTGGTTATCTGGGGAAATAAATAAATATACATATTAAAGCTATTATGAACTCCATGGAGTATGTGGGGATCTTCTGATATCCAGGCATTCTTTCTTTCTTTCTTTCTTTTTTCTTCTCTTTTTTTCTATATGTTAGGGGGGAGGGGTTGATTTTTTTTTTCTTTCTGTAACCTATTTGAAAAGTCAATTAATTTTTTTTTTAAAAAGGAGGTGCCCAAGCAGTCTGGAACTCTAGCAGCTAAGCATAAGGGTCCAGCCACCAGGTCCTGACTATTGGAAAGACTTCTAAGCACAGACCCTTGGAGCCTAGTTCTGGGGCATAAGGGCCATTTGTAGCACCTCATTGCTGTTGCCTGAGGATATGAATGAGGATTTGGGCTCTGATTTGGCCACTGCTTTTATACGAGAGTCTGGTGAACCTATGGAGGAGACTCCGCGGTCTGTCAAATCACCCCTGCCACCTAAGGAGTCTTAGGAGTCATCCTCAATGAAAGGTTTGGAGTTAATTGCAGCACCCAAACAGGTTGAAATCCCTTCCATCCACCAGGATTTGGAATATGTCTTCAGCAAGGGAAAGGCCTTGAATCTTCCACCTTGTCAACCCTGTGACTATGATATAGACCTGCTGCCTGGTACTTGTCCTCCGTGGTGTCAATTGTATGCGCTCTCAGGCCAGAGAGATGGGCAATGGAGGAGTACATAAAAGAGGCCTTTGCCATGGGATTTATTCAGCCCCCTACCTCACCAGCCAGCACAGATTTCTTCTTTCTACAGAAACAGAGCAGGAGCCTGCAGCCATGCATTGATTACAGAGGGTTGAATTGCTTAACAGCCAAGAATCATTACCCTCTTCGGCTCATGAATACTGTCTTCGAGATTCTCCAAGAGGAAAGAGTATTCACGAAGCTAGACCTACAGAGTGCATACAATCTGGTCCGCATAAAGGAGGGCAAAGAGTGGAAAACTGCATTCAATGCATCAGTGGAGCAGTATGAGTACCTGGTTATGCCCTTTGTCCTTGTAAGTGCTCCAGCAGTTTTCCGGGCCTTTAGAAATGATGTGCTGAAGGATGCTCTCTGTAAGTATACCTTTATTGGATGACATCCTAATCTTCTTGAAGTCCATGGAGGAGAATGTCATTCAGGTCAGGGACATTTTAGACCAAGTCAAGACAATGGACTTTAAGTCAAGTCCAAATTTCTTGTGACCACTGTTTCATTTTTGAATTTCATGATCTATAATAGAAATCTCAAGGTGGACCCTACTAAAACCCAGACAGTCAGAGATTGGCCACAACCATCCAATGTGAAACAAGTCCAATGATTCCTGGGATTTGCCAACTTTTTCCACTTCAGCTCAATGGTGGCTCCTCTGACACCTCTAAATAAGAAATCCATGGGCCCTTTTATTTGGACTACCAAAGTGGAGGCTGCTTTTGCAGAGCTTAAACAGCTGTTCATGACAGCTCCCATTTTGGTTTGACCTAATCCAGACCTACCCTTCATCATGGCGGCGGACGTCTTGGACATCAGAGAAGGTGCAGTCTTGTTTCAACTATCACTTTCAGACAATAACTACACCTTCTCCATTCTTCTCCAGGTGGTTATCCCTGGCAGAGATGAACTATGACTGTTGGGAATAGAGAGTTGCTCATGGTCATGCTGGTGTTGGAGGAATGTCATCAATGGCTTGAGGGGCCAAGAGTCCTTCTATCATTTGGATAGACCACAAGAACCTTGCTAATATTCAGGAGTCCAAGAGGCCGTATTCCAGGCAGACCAGGTGGTCTCTGTCCTTTAACCACTTTGATTTCATTCTGACCTGTTGACTGGGGTCAAAGAACCAGAAACCAGATGCCTTGTCCCATCAATTTGACAAACCCAAATGAAAGGAGCAGCCTCCCACCATTTTGTCCCAAGCCAAGGTGGGACATCCATTTATCATGCTCTAACCACTACCTATTAGACAATAATAAAGTCATAAAGTTATACTGCACAGAAGCAGTCCGCCAAGTCCATGCCAACCTTGATGCCTTCTTTTGCACTAATCCAGTTTTATCCTCCCTGCATTCCCATCAACTCTCCCCTGTTTTACCACTTAGAGTCAATTTACAATGGCCAATCAACCTACCAACTTGTACATCTTTGAAATGTTGGAGAAATCTGGAGCATCTGGGAGAAGTCACTGAGACCACAGGGAGAATGTGAAAGCTCTACCAGGCAGCACCAAGGTCAGGATTGAAACCATGATAAGGGGCATCAGTTCCATTAACAGTACCATCGTGCTACCCTAATGTAACTAAATTAAAGATAATTGGTAGGGGTTTCTCTGACTCAAGCACAAACCAGAAACAATGAAAAAAATAATTCTTTTTTCAGCATTTATTTCCAAACCTGTCACATCTAAATAAGAATCAGAATCAGTTTATTCCCAGTATGTGAAAAATACCAGAACTGATTATGGTTTGGTGCCAAGCATAAAACAGACAACACAATACCATAACAGACAACACAATAGCAACCAACAATTTACAAGACAATAGTTCAAACAGCCATGAGCAATCAACAATTAGGAGAAAGAATGGCCACGTGCACAAATGTCAATAATCAAATTTAAATAAATGTGAATATATGAACAGACTAAACAATTATCAACAAAACAAGGAGACCATTTAACGAAGAGCAGGAAAGACCATTTCACCAAAGTTGTGCAGGGGTAGTTATGGTATTACACCTGAGTGAGTTTTGTTGAGAAGCTGGATAGCTACAGGAAAGAAGTTTTGGAGATGAGGTGCAGTCCTGCTGGTGATAGACTTGTAGCATCTCCCTGATGGCATTTTGATAAATAGTGGAGTCTAGTGGGAGGAGTCAGCAGTAATTTTGTTAGCTCTTTTTGCCCTGTCAATTAAAAAAGTCTTTCAATGTTGATCCAATTACAAATGAGAAAATATGAAGGTGCTGGAAATCCAAACCAAACACACAAAATGCTGGAGGAACTCAGTGGGCCAGGCAGCACCTATGAAAGAGAGTACAGTCAACATTTTGTGCCAAAACCCTTCATTGGACTGGAGAGAAAAAGATGAGGAGCCAGAATAAGAAGGTGAGGGGAGGGGAGGAAGAAACACAAAGAGATAGGTGAAACTAGGAGGAGGGAAAAGGGTGAAGTAAAGCATTGGGAAGTTGATGGGTGAAAGAGATACAGGGTTGGAGAAAGGGGAGTCTGACAGGAGAGTACAGAAGGTCATGGAAGAAAAAAAAGAGTGAGGAGCACCGGAGGAGGGTGTTGGGCAGGTAAGGAGGTAAGGTGAAAGAGGGAAATGGGAATGGAGAGTGCTGAAGGAGGGGCATTACCAGAAGTTTGAGAAATTGACCTTCATGTCATCAGGTTGGAGGCTACACAGATGGAATAAAAATTGTTGCTCCTCCAACCTGAGTGTGGTCTCATCCTGACAGTAGAGGAGGCCATGGACTGACATGTCAGAATGGGAATGGGAAGTGGAAGTAAAATAGGTGGCCACTTGGAGATCCCACTTTTTCTGGCAGATGGAGTGTAGGTGCTAGGTGAAGTGATCTCCCAATCTAAGTCAGATCTCACCAGTATACAGGAGGCCACACCAGGAGCACCAGATACAGTAGATGACCCCATTAGATTCACAGGTGAAGTGTCCCCTCACCTGGAAGAAATGTTTGGGACCCTGAATGGTATTGAGGGAGGAGGTGCAGGGGCAGTTGTACCACTTGTTCTGCTTGCAAGGATAAGTGCCAGAAGGGAGATCAGTGGAGACGGATGAATGGACAAGGGAGTTACATAGGGAGTGATCCCTGCGGAAAGCAGAAATTTGAGGGGGAGGGAGGGAAAGATGTGCTTGGTGATGGGATCCCGCTGGAGATGGTGGAAGTTACAGAGAATTATATGCTGGATGCGGAGGCTGGTGGGGTGGTAGGTGAGGACAAGAGGAACCCGATCCCTGGTAGAGTGGTGGGAGGATGGGGTGAGGGCAGAAATGTGCAAAATGAGTGAGATGTGGTTGAGGGCAGTATTGTTGGTGGAGGAAGGGAAGCCCCTTTCTTTGAAGAAGAAGGACATTTCCTTAGTTCTGGAATGAGAAGCCTCATCCTGAGAGCAGAAGCAGTGGAGACAGGGGAATTGAGTGACGGGGACGGCATTTTATAAGTAACAAGCTGTGAAGAGGTAGAGTCTAGGTAGTTGTCAATGGGTTTATAGTAGACATCTGTAGATAGACGGTATCCAGAGATAGAGACAGATCATTATTAGAGATTAGACCAACTTCAGTCGTGTCATCCATGAACTTTAGGATTTTAATAGATTTGTCTCTTGAGGTACAGTTATTTGTATAAAGTGAGAACAGGAGGGGTGAAAGAACACAGCCCTGGGGAGAACCAATACTTATAGATGCTGGATCAGACAAGTAGGAGCCCAGCCTTACATGCTGCTTCCTTCCTGTCAGGAAGTTCATAATCCACAGAGAGATACTATAATGTACAGCTAGCTACGCTAGCTTGCTCTGAAGCAACTCTGGAACAATAGTATTGGCAAAAAGTGCTTTCTTGAAAAATACTGGAAGAACTCAACAGGCAGCATCAATGGAATTAAGTAAACAGTTTCCGCTTTGGGCCAAGACCCTTCATCAGGACTCTTAATGTAGTGTGATGAAGGGTGTTGGTCTGAAATGTCAGCTGCCTCTTCTGTTGAGTTCCTCCAGCATTTTGTGTGTGTTGCTCTGGATTTCCAGCATCTCCAGAATCGTTTGTGTTTTTGAAACATGCAAGGCACAATGGAAAATGTTATTATATTATTATTAACACTTCTAAACCTTATAAGTTTAAACCACTTCGCTCATTTTGGAAAGCAAACTTGGAAATTTGACATTTTCTCTCTAAGATGACCAGAATGAATCAAAACTATCACTTTGGCCCTATAGAACATTTTTTGTAGGACCAGTGCTTTTCTATCAGTACTCTTTAGATTAGTGGTCACCAACCTTTTGAAGCCCAAGATCCCCTACCTCGGCCTTAGTGAATGGCAAGATTGACTCCAAATCGATTAGTTACATGCATGCGCAGCGAGGCAGAAAAGTAAAACCCCGCAGCCCGAAGTAGAAATAATGTATGAACACCAGGTGTCACCATCGTTTTTTTGCACTGCGGACCGGATTAATACTGACAATATTCTTGCGGACCAGCTGACGGGGGGGGGGGGGGCAGTGTTAAACACGACAGGAATACAACGGTACTCAAAGAAGGTTCCTTATGTCCAGTCTATTTCACAATTTAGTTTACGTGGCTCTCGGCACTTGCTTCTGTCTCACTTGCTCATGTTTTTTCCACTGGAAAAAATCTCAGCAGGTTTGTCTTTAAGTACAGGGTGCTTGGACTCAGGGTACCGAGTCATTGCCTCATCAGACAGCCTCCCGCCTCCCGCCGCCTTGACTAGGTGTGTCTGTTCCCGTACCGGGGCCGCGGCGATTGCAGTCCAGAGAGAATGACCACCTGACCGAGTGAGGAGTGCGACAGGACGCCCACCCACCCCCCCCCCCCTTGTCGGATCTATCAGCCGACAAAAGTTTGTTTCAGTAGATCAGAGCACCATAGCTGCTCTGCTACTTACGAAACCCTGAGCCCGAATTAGGTCGTCCGTGAATATTTTAGCACCAGGTTCCCCCAGTGTGCTGAACAGGTTTAGAGGCGGTGCCCATCTGTCCACGCTCCTGGCCAGTAGCAACGGCACTTCTCACCGGCCGCACAAGGTGGCCAGTTACCCGAGGCCAGCCAGTGATCCCTGGCACACTTGGGTAATGACCTCACATGGGTTCAAGTTCAACAGTGAGCGTAACAGAGAATGAGGAAAGGTGCAGCTGACTCATATTGTTTCCTGGTGGTTTGGGACCAGCGGATGGCGGGGGAGCTATGTGCATGCACACTGGGCAGAAAGAACGGAACTAAAACCCCGCAACCCAGAAACAATCTCTCAACAGTATTTGTGTATTTATTTTTCATTTTTTTCAGGATCTACTGGGTAAGTCTCAAAGATAGACCAGTCGATCGCGATCAATGGGTTAGCAACCACTATTTTACCACTACCACATTACCACTATTTTAGATTGACTCTTCACAAACATGACCTGATTACTGGGATTAGTATCTTGACAAATGTTGACAAGGATCAAATGTATTCATAATTTACATGTATTAGGAAGTTTCTGTGGTGTATTGGCACAAAACATATGCATTGTAACATAACATTTCAATGGAGGTCAAGGTTCATTTACATGTCAAGACATAATGATTTGCCATGGACTGGATGTCTGTACCTATAGCATGATACATTTTTGAGAATGAAGTGTACCATAAGATTCTCCTGTCCAATCAGATTACAATATGAAGACATAACTGAATATAGTCATGCTAATGGTATACTGCAACAAGATACTAAATGGGTTGACATATTCAGCACAAGTTAACATGCCATACAGAAATCCAATTTCTCTCATTTTTAAGCTTCACAAGCTCTGGAAAATCATTCCTTTTTAAGACCTTAGTCTGCTTATTTCAAAGGCACACTTATCAAAAATAAAAACCTTATGACCTATCAGTTTTCAGATCCTTTTCCAAGCAGCGTATTTACATAAAAAATCTTACTTCTTTGCTTCAAAGCTTTCTTCCACAAACAAGACTTCAAGCTGTATCTGTTTTTAAGAACAGTTTATTATGAATTTGTTTACTTAAACATGCAGACTGTACCAAATTTAATTGATTCCCCTGCCTGTACTTACTGTACCAGCCATTAGAGTTATACTTTACTTAATCATCCCAGTCATTTACCCACTGGAAATGAATTCCTTGTCAAGATTAATAGGAGATTGAGAGCTGAATGTAATTCATTCATCCTTTGCTTTGACACCTGTTTTCCTGCTTATTTTAGATTAGAAGTTCTATGATGCAGCAATTTGATTTTTAACCCTTAATGCTCCGACATACCTGATGTCAAACATACCTGATCGTCATTGTACCCTGATTGAAAATCATGCTATCAGAAACCCCTGCATTGATGTCACTCTTGGTGGGGCAGCACAGTAGCATGACAGTTAATGCAAAGAATTTACAGTACAAGCTGTAGGACTGGTGTTTAATTCCCACTGCAGTCTGAAAGGAGTTTGTACATTCTCCCCCTGTCATCACATGGGTTTTCGCCACGTGCTCCAGTTTCCTCTCATATTCCAAAGACGTACAGTTAAGAGTTAGTGAGATGTGAGCACACTATGCTGGTGGTGGAAGCGTGGCAAAATTTGCGGGGGCTCCCCAGCACAATCCTCACAGATTTGATTTGATGTAGAACAATGCAGTACACTGTATGTTTTGATGTACAGGTACATGTGTCAAATAAAGCTAATCTTTCTTTCCTTCCTCTTTTATAAAATTCTTTAGAACTTACTTCTTTGTCCAAAGTTTTGATGACCTGTAAGAATAGCCTATTGGTTAGACATACCTTGAATATTTAAGATTTTATATTTATTTTGTGCAACTGAAAGTGCAGATTTATTACATTGCAGAGAAAGAAAATAGGCATCTGAAACATCTGGGAATGAGGCAAACAATCAAATACTGCAATAATTTGAGTGAGTGGTTATGATTTATTACTGCAAAGGGTAAGATGGAAGTGTAACTTAAGATTGGGTGAATCATTGGATCACTTTTTCAGCTATCTGGCAGGGAAGAAAGATACTTGTCCTGATTCAACTTTCTGAGTACCTGTCCATACCCTTCAGATCACACAATGACTTCTGTCTCCACTACCACTTCAATAACTGAGTCCAGTGAAGTTCAGTTTATTGTCATGTGCACAAGTACAGTGAGGTACAATGAAAAACTCGTTTGCAACAGCATCACAAGCATATAGATTCAGACAACACATGGATGATAAATTAAACATGAAACAACTGTAGAAAATAGGTTATTAATGCAAAAATACACCATCAGTGACATGTCTGAGTGATCCATTGTGTCCGGTTACTGAGGTAGGGTTAGGGTGTGCATATTTGTTCTAGAACTTAGTTGAGGAAAGTAGCTGTTCAGGGACCTGGTGGTGTGGAACTTAAAGGTTCTGAGCTTCCTGGCCAATGGTGCCAGTGAGAAGAGGGCATACCCTAGATGGTGGGGTTTCTTGATATTGGACACCAACTTCTTGAGGCTATTTCCCATCATAGATGCTGTCAGCAGTGGAGGGGGCTGTGCCCATAATGGGTTGGGCTGTATCGACAACTCTCCACAGCCTCTTGCATTCCTGTGCCTTGGACTTGACATACTAGGCTGTGATGCAAGCAGTCAGGATATCTTATGTAGGGATTTGTTATTGCATTAGTCACATGCCAAAACTCCTCAAGTTTCTAAGAAAGTAGAAGCACTGATATGCCTTCTTCGTGATTGCCTCAAAGCACTGAACCTAGGACAACTCATGCAAGATGTTAATGTACAGTCATATTTGTGAAACAAATTCCTTATCTTACTGCTATTTCTCCCACTGCTTTGTGAGCCTGCTGCAAAGATACTTAGGTTATTCTTATTTTCTATATTTAAGCCCACAGAATTTTAGACATCTCAATTATACCTACCCTCAGTCATGCCATTGCAAAGAAAGGAACAACAGTCTATCCAAATTTTCCCCACAGCTAGCACTTTCCAGTCCTGGAATACCATAAAATGCCCTCTATTCCCTTTGTAATGCAATCATGTGTTTGCTGTAATAAAATATGGGGTACTGACCACTGTTGCACACACTTCCTGAACTGATTCACTATACAGTATATAACAGAGACGAGGAAAAGTTTTTTTTTTCTGTTGGACGTTTGTAAGAACATAAGACTTTAGGATACAAGAGCAGAATTAGACCATTTAAGCCATTGAGTCTGCTCCACCATTCCATCATGGCTGATATATATTTCTTCTCAATCCCCTTCTCCTGCCTTCTCCCTATAACCTTTCATGGCTTGATTAATCAAGAACCTAGTAACCTCTGTTTTAAATATACCCAATGACTTGGCATCAAAGCTGTCTGCAGCAATGAATTCCACCGATTCATCACACTCTGGCTAAAAAAATTCTTTCTCACCTCCACTCCAAATGGATATCCCTCTATTCTGAGGTTGTGTCCTCTGGTCTGACTCCGCAATTATAGGAAACATCCTCAACACATGCACTCTATCTCGGCCTTTCAATATTCAATAGCTTTCAATGAGATCCCACCCACTCATTATTCCAAACTCCAGTGAATACAGGCCCAGAGTTATCTAACTCTCCTCATACCTTAACCCTTCCATTCCCAGAATCATTCTCGTTAACCTCCTCTGGACCGTCTGCGGTGCCAGCATGTCTTTTCTTAGATAAGGGGCCCAAAATTGTTCTCAATACTCCGAGTGTGGTCCAAACAATGCCTTATAAAGCCTTAACATTACGTCCTTGCTTTCATATTCCAGTCCTCCTGAAAAGAATGGTATCATTATATTTGCCTTCCTCACTACTGACTTAACATGCAAGTCAATCTTTAGGGAAATCTGCACGACGAGTCCCATCCCTTTGTACCTCTGATTCTTGAATTTTCTCCCCATTTAGAAAATAGTCTATGCCTTTCTTCCTTCGACCAAAGTTCATGACCATACACTTCCCTGCAATATATTCCATCTGCTACTTCTTTGCCCATGCTCCCACTATTTTTAAGTCCTTCCGTAGACTCCCTGCTTCCTCAACATTACCTGCCCCTCCACCTATCTCTATATCATCTACAAACTTGGCCAGAAAGTCAGCAATTCCATCATTCCAAATTGCTGACATATAACGTGAAAAGAAGCAGTCCAAATACCAACCACTGCAGAACATCACTAGCAACCGGCAGTCAACTAGAAAAGGTCCCTCTTTGTTCCTACTCTTGGCCTCCTGTTGGTAAACCAATCTTTCATTCATGCTTGTATCTTTCCTGTAATACTATGAGCTCTTATCTTGTTAAGCAGTCTCATGTGTGACACCTTGACAAAGGCCTTCTGAAAATTTAAGTAAATATCATCTACAGACTTTCCTTTGTCTATCCTGTCTGTTATTTCCTCAAAGGGTTTCTACAGATTTGTCAGGCAAGACTTACCCTGAAGGAACCATGTTGACTGTGGCCTATTTTATCATGTGCCCCAAGGATCATGAAAGCCCACCCTTGATAATGGACTCCAACATCTTCCTAACCACTGAAGTCAGGCTAACTGGCCTATAATATTCTTCTGCCTCCCTTCTGTCTTAAAGAGTGGAGTGACCCCTTCCGTCTTAAAGAGTTGAGTGACATTTACGAATTTCCAGTTGTGGTGAACTACGTGTGCCTGTCTGGACATGCCCCCTGCTGACTGCTCCTGTGGCTCCTCCCTCAGATCCCTGTACAAAGGCGATCTGAGGCCTGAGCCCGGCCTCAGTCTCCAGGATGTAGTATGGTGGTCACTCACTGCTGGTTCCTTCTTCCAATCAATAAAAGCCGATATCTCGCCTTTACGTCTCAGAGTGAGTTATTGATGGTGCATCACCAGTCCTCTGGAACCATTCTAGAGTCTAGTGACTCTTGAAGTATTGTTACAAATGCCTCCACAATCTGTTCAGTTACCTCTTTCAGAACACTGGGGTATAGTCCAACAGGTCCAGATAATTTATCAACCTTCAGTCCTTTCAGTTCCCTGGGCATCCTCTCCTTAGTAATAGCAACTACACTTGCTTCTGCCCTTCTGACACTCTCAAATTTCTGGCATACTGCTTGTGTCTTTCACAGTGAAAACTGACACAAAATACTGACTAAGTTCATCCACCATTTCTTTGCCCCCATTACTATCTATCAGGCGTCATTTTCCTGCAGTCCAATATCCACTTTTTTTCTCTTTATATATCTGAAAAAAACTTCTGGTATCCTCTTTTAATTTATTGGTTAGCTTACTTCCATATTCAATCTTTTCTCTCTTTATGGTGTTTCTAGTTGCCTTCTGTGGTTATTTAAAAGCTTCTCAATCCTCTAACCACACTAAATTTTGCTCTATTATATGCCCTCTCTTTTGCTTTTATGTTGGCTTTGACTTCCCTTGTCAGCCACAGTTGCATTATCCTGCCTTTAGAATACTTATTTGTGGTGTATCTATCTTGCACCTTCTGAATTGCTCCCTTGAAACTCCAGCCATTGCTGCTCTGCCTGTTAGTGTCCCCTTCTAGTCAGCTTTGGCCAGCTCCTCTCCCATGCTTCTGTAATTCCCTTCACTCCACTTTAATACTGATGCGTCTGACTTTAGCCTCTCCCTCTCAAACTGCAAGGTGAATTCTATCATCTTATAATCACTGCCTCTTAAGAGTTCCTTTACCTTATGCTCCCTAATTCAGTCTGGTTCATTACACAACACAACACCCAATCCAGAATTGACTTTCATCTAGTGGGCTCCACAAGCTGCTCTGAAAAGATATCTCATATGTATTCTACAAATTCCCTCTCTTGGGATCCAGCTGCAACCTGATTTTGCCAATCTACCTCAGTAATGAAACCCCCATGACTATCATTACATTTTCCTTCTTACATGACTTTTCCATCTCCCATTGTAATTTGTAGCCCATATCCTTACTGTTGTTCAGATGCCTGTATTTAACTCCTATTAAGGTCTTCCTTTCCCTTGTAGTTTCTTAACTCTACCCACATGGATTCTACATCTTCCCATCCTATGTCACCTGGGTCCTTCTGATGGTTTGATTTTATTTTTTACCAACAGACCCAGCCCACCCTCTCTCCCTACCTGCCTGTCATTTTGATACATTATGTATCCTTGGATGTTCAGCTCCTAACAATTATCTTCTTTCAGCCACGAGTCAGTGATGCCCAAAGCATCATATCTGCCAATCTCTAACTGTGCTACAAGATTACTTACCTCATTCCAAACACTGCATGCATTCAAGTATAACACCTTTTGTCCTGTATCATCACTCTTTTTGACTTTGCCTCCATGTTGTACTTTAACTCACCCAACTGACTGCAATCTGCTTTATCATCTGCCTGTCCTTCCTCACAGTCTCACTACACACTGCATCTACTTGGATACCAAATGCCCCATCCTCAGCAGTATCACTTCACTTCTCATTCCTCTAACACCCTCCCCAATAGTTTCAGCAGATCTTCCCATAAAAAGATTTGTCCCCCTCAGGTTCAGGTGCAACCCGTCCATTTTTGTACAGGTCATACCTTCCCCAGAAGAGATAGCATGGATCCAGAAATATGAAACCCTGTTCCCTGCACCAGTTTCTTGGCCACACATTCATCTGCCAAATACCCTACTTGTACCCTCACTGGCATGTGGCACCTGGGGCAATCTAGAGATTGCTACTTTGGAGGTTCTGCCTTTTAGCTTTCTATCTAACTCCCTATATTCTCTCTTCATGACCTCCTCCCTTTTCCGACCTGTGCCATTGGTATCATTGGTACCATTATGTGCCACAACATCCAGCTGCTCACCCTCTCCCTTTGGAATGCTGCAGACCCAATTTGAGACATCCCTGACCCTGGCACCTAGGAGGCAACATACCATCTGGCTGTTGCTTTCATATTCACATAATCTCATGCCTGCGCTTCCAACTAAGGAATTCCCTATCACTACTCCACTCCTCTTCTCCTCCTTTCCCTTCTGAGCTGCAGAGAGAGACTCAGTGTCAGAGATCTGGTTGCTATGACTTCCTCCTGGTAGGTCATCCTCCTCGACAGTATCCAAAGCAGTTTACTTATTATTAAGGGGGTGGCCACATGTAATTCTGCACTGGCTGCCTATTTATTTTCCCTCTCCCAACAGTCACCCAGCTACGTGCTTCCTGCTACTTAGGGGTGGCCACCTACCTGTAGCTCCTATCTATTGCCTCCTCATTCTTCTGTATGAGGTGAATGTCACTGAGCTGCAACTCCAGTTCCTTAGCAAGTGTTCAAGGAGCAGCAACTCGTTGCACTTTGTGGAGGTGTAGTCATCAGGGAGACTGGAGATCTCCCAGAGTTCCCACAACTCACACAAAGAACATACCACTTTCTCTAGACCCATTCTCACCACACTAGCCATGTACTGATAGACAAAAAAAAAGAGAAAAAAAACTTACTAGAAACTTACTTAGAGCCTCTGCTTGTCTCACACAGGCCTTGTATCCTGAGATTCTTATCTTCAAAGGACAGTGGGAGCAGAGTGTCATGAATATATTTAAGACAGAAATAGTAAGATTTTTGCTAAACAAAAGGGTGAAAGGCTGTTGAGAGAAATGGAATGCAGAACTGAAGTCACAATTAGATCAGACATAGTTTTTTTAATGGAATAACAAGTCTGATGGCAGAATTATCTTCTCCTGCTCCTGAGTTTAACTCATTTGTCCTTCACCTGAAGCAGCCCTACCATTTGCCCACAAGGAATTTCAACTGATTTAGTCTTATCATTGCATTCATGGTAAAATCTGGATCAAGGTCATCTCATGCCGGAATCAGGTCACCTCCAGACTGCTCCTCAAGGCTGTTTCCCACACCTGACCTCACCAAAATTACTTGAGGAACAATTTCATGAAAAATAGTTAATAAATATACTAACTACAAAAAAAAATGTTTGCAACTAATTGTTCACCCAGCCATCACCTCACACCATCCAAGTACAAGTCTAGCTATAGGGTTTGTACCACCTGTTTTGTTCAGGTGGATTTTTCAACATCCCTGACTCGTTGATATTTTACTTATATTTTGCTCATTATTTTGCTGATATTTTCCTGAAACAGATTCAGTCAAAAAAAAACTCTAGTGACATTAATATTTCAACTGCACCTATCAACTGTTCATTGAAAGCAGATAAAGCATGAACTTTATCTGATATCCCAGATAAGTGGCGTCAAATGTATTTATTGAGGGAAAGCAAAGTAAGGAGCAAATCTTTAATGAAATTCTGTCACATCATTCAAAACCCACAGAGCCTAAACTTTAAAACCTTAGACTACTGCTTACTGCAATCACTCTGATTAGGAGAAGTCAGAGTACGTACGTACAGTAAACATAAATTAATAACTCAAAATTGCAGTATAAACACAGTTAACATTGATGGCTCTTGGAGATTTATGTATTCAATGATTTTAAGGTTTTAATATAAACCCATGAATTATACAGATACACCAAAGCAAAACACCCAAATGGGTGTTTTATTAGATGTGCTATATAAAAGGTGACATAATTGAAAACAGACTTGACTTAAATAAGGAAATACAACTTATGGAAAAATGGCCATGTACAGTATGAACCAGAATTGGTTATAAGGTCAATGATGTCAGTATATTTCAATTCTCTCAGCATGTAATTGCTGAGGGCAAGATTGGCATTTATTACCCATCCCTGGATTACCCAGAGACGGTGATGTCAATCCATCTTTTTAAATCACTTCATTTCCTTGCTAAAACGGAATGCTTGGAAGACAGTTTAGAATCAGGCAGAGTTATATAGGGTCAAGACTAGGTGAAGGTAGCAGGTTCATTCCTTGAAGCACCCATTTGGGTTTTCATTTCTATCCAACAGCTTTATCCCTTTTTTTTAATTTTCAAAGCTTTTATTAAACTGAATTCAATTTTTCATACAGCCATATTGTGATTCCTCTTTAAGTCTCTCTTCGAGAGGCAATCAGTGTACTCTTCTTTCCTTTCCTACCAAATGTAAACAAGTGAGATCCTTGCTTTTAAAGAAAAACATCCGATCTCCAATTAGAAAAGGTTATGTCAGGTAACAAGGGAGGAAATATGTTCTCAGAGATGTTGCTCTAAAGGCCATGCACTTCTGACCAAACAAGAGAGATTGATCTTCAGGGTGCAGCAGGAAATTTGAGCAATTACTTTAAGATCATTGCATATTTACAATACACAATTACTTGATCTAATATTTTAATAAGATAGCATGCTAGCGTTAGAATATTACTTCTTGAATTGTTTTGTTGATGAAAGAATATGTTGGTAATTAAATCTTATTTTGAGACATGGCATGTTTATAGCAGAGACATAGCAATCTGAGGTGGAAGCAATGACTGGAAAACATAAAACGTAGAACAGCATAGAATCAGGGCCCTTCAGCGCATAATATCTGTCCTGATCATGATGACAATTTAAAGGACACATCTGCTTATACATGATCTATATCACTCCATTCCCTGCAGGTCCATGTGTCCGTAAATACCTCAGAAACACTATTATCACTGTCCATCACCTTCCCTGGCAGCATGCTCTCAGCACCTACTGCTGTCTGTGTAATAAACTGCCTCATAATTCTTCTTTGAACTTTCTCCCTCTCACCTTAAAGCTTCGTTGTCTGGGCCCGAACATCTCCCTCTGAAACTGGATACTAGACTTCCTGACTAGTAGACCTCAGTCAGTCTGGATCGGGAGCAGAATCTCCAACACCATCACACTGAGCACAGGGGCCCCCCCAGGGCTGTGTGCTCAGTCCACTGCTGTTCACTCTGCTGACCCATGACTGTGCTACAACACACAGCTCAAACCACATCATCAAGTTCGCCGATGACACGACCGTGGTTGGTCTCATCAGCCAGAACGACGAGTCAGATTACAGAGAGGAGGTGCAACAGCTAACAGACTGGTGCAGAGCCAACAACCTGTCTCTGAATGTGAACAAAACAAAAGAGATGGTTGTTGACTTCAGGAGGGCACGGAGCGACCACTCCCGCTGAACATTGACGGCTCCTCTGTAGAGATCATTAAGAGCACCAAACTTCTTGGGGTTCACCTGGCAGAGAATCTCACCTGGTCCCTCAACATCAGCTCCATAGCAAAGAAAGCCCAGCAGCATCTCTACTTTCTGCGAAGGCTGAGGAAAGTCCATCACCAACTCCCCATCCTCACCACGTTCTACAGGGGTTGTATTGAGAGCATCCTGAGCAGCTGCATCACTGGTTCAGAAATTGCACCATCTCGGATCGCAAGACCCTGCAGCGGATAGTAAGATCAGCTGAGAAGATCATCGGGGTCTCTCTTCCTGCCATTACAGGCATTTACACTACATGCCGCATCCGCAAAGCAAACAGCATTATGAAGGACCCCACGCACCCCTTATACAAACTCTTCTCCCTCCTGCCATTGGGCTCTCACGACCAGACTATGTAACAGTTTCTTCTCCCAAGCCATCAGACTCCTCAATATCCAGAGCCTGGACTGACACCAACTTACTGCCCTCTACTGTGCCTATTATCTTGTTTATTATTTATTGTAATGTCTGCACCGTTTTGTGCATTTTATGCAGACCTGGGTAGGTCTGTAGTCTAGTGAAGTTTTTTTCTATGTTGTTTTTACGTAGTTCAGTGTAGTTTTTGTACTGATTCATGTAGCACTATGGTCCTGAAAAATGGTGTCTCGTTTTTACTGTGTACCTTATCAGCAGTTATGGTTGAAATGACAATAAAAAGTGAATTGACTTGACTTGATTTGACATTCCCACCCTGGAAAGAAACCTCTGACAACCTACCTTATCTATGCCTCTCATAATCATAGATATTTCAATCAGGTCTTCTGTCAGTCTCTTACTTTTCAGAGAATACAATTGAAGTTTGTCCAACCTGTCCTTATACCTAAGAACCTCAAATCCTGGTGAACCTCTTCTGTGACCTCTTCAAGACCACCACATCCAGCAGTGACCAGAACTGCATACAATAATCTAAATGTGTTCTTTCTAAAGGCTGCAACATCCCTTTTATACTCTGTCCCCCATCTAATGAAGGCAAGCATGTCATATGCTTTCTTGATTATCCTACCCATCTGTGTTGCCTCTTTCAGAGAACTATGCAATGACACCCCAAGATTACCAGTGTTCTTAAGGTTCCTACCATTTACTGTATATGTTCTCTTACATTTGACCTCCCAAAATGCATTTGTCCATATTAAACTCCATCTGCCATTTCTCTGCCCATATTTCGGAATGGCTGACCCTGCTGCCTCCTTTGACAAACTTCCTCATTAACCATTATTCTGTTCATTTTTGTGTCATCTGCAAATTTGCTAATCAGCCTGCTTAGATTTTGGTCCAAAAAGTTGAAAGATGCAAGGGGATAGCTTTAAAGGAAGACCTTGCAAAACGTGATGGTGTAATGGACAATGAAGATGGTTGCTGGAGATTACAACAGGATCTAATTCATCTGGAAAGAGGACAGAGAAGCGGCCGATGAAATTTAACCCAGGCAAGTGCAAATTGATGCGTTTTGGGAAATTAAACCAGGCTAGGACAGAGCCCTGGCGAGTGTCGCAGGAGAGACAGATAGGAGACTAAGTACATGGTTCCCTGAAAATGGCAGTGGTGAAGAAAGTACTTGCTTTGGGACATCATAATACTGTTGTACAAAATGTTGGTCAGAGTACACTTGGAGTATGATGTGCACTTCCAGTTGCCACATTACAGAAAGGGGAGTATTGTGTGCAGTTCCGGTCTCCACGTTATAGAAAGGGGAGTATTGTGTACAGTTCTGGTTTCCACATTATAGGAAGGGTGTGACTAATTTAGGAAGGTTGTAGAAAAAAATTCACCAGGATGCTGGCTGGACTAGAGGGCTTGAGTAATAAGGAGCGATTGCATATGGTGAGATTGTTTTGCCTGGAGCAAAGGTGCTAAGAGGTGATCTTTTACAGGTTAATAATAGATAGGGTAGATAATCAGAGTCTTTTCTTCCAAGGGTAAGACTCTAAAGACTAGAGGGCATAGGTTTAAGCTGGGAGAGAAGAGATTAAAGGGGACACGAGAGGTAGGTTTTTCACAGAAGCTGTAAGTGGAGATGATAGGCACAAGTACAAATACAATTTGGACAAGTATTGTACCCGGATAGAAAACGCTTAGAGGTGTATGGACCAAATATAGGCAAATGAGATTAGCTTGGCTAACTGAGATGAGTTGGGCCAAAAGGCCTGTTTCTATGTTTTACAACTCCATGAAATATATAATTTTAAGCAACAAAAGCAATATTAAGAAACAATGGTAAAATGGATTAAAAATGAAATTAATTGTATCTTTTTCTAAAATAGCTTTTAAGCTACTACAGCTTGTTAATTCCCTAAAGTCATCTGGCCCTAAGAAAGAAACTTTTTTACAGAGTATCCCAAGGTGTACATTCCTTCTTCTCCATCAATTAACTAAAATGCATGGCAAGAGAGAATTCAAATATGAAACCGTTATGCAGAGACAATCTTCTTAGGGAAGTGTGTCAGCAGCAAGAATGATATGTTTTCTTTCTGGATTCTGAGAAGTTTGATAAATCCAATATGACCCAGAGATTTTGCCACAAGTAGGGCAGGAGCAGCATGTTGGAGGGGAAAGGTGGATAATGTGAGAGGTGGTGTGTTCCTGCCGATGGGCATCCTACAAAGAAACGTTAGGTTCTCAGTACTTTCCCAAATGATCCTTGATCACTTGCACAGTCAAAAGTCGGTGAGGTTGTTATAGCAATGAGACAATGATCCTAAAACATGAAGTTATCTCCTTCCCACTAGCAAGCTCTTGCCTTTATATTTCTTACTGTGCTTGTTTCTGGGGAATGTGACTAATATAGCCCACCCATTGCAGTTGACCTAGTGAGATAAGGATAATGGGCTCACTGGTTTGGGAGCGGACACAGAGAGTAGTTCACTCTTTCTGACAGTGGACGATAATGTTCAGACAGCGATGGTTGTATCTCTTCAGTAGTTCAATGTCCCTGCTCTCAGTTGTCCAAGAATCTGAGAAAACACAGGAGGATGAGAATCACTGTTGCCTGGGGGACTATGCCCCTACTGCTGAGTGTGAAGTTTGGATATTCAAACACTCATTTCTTCTGTTGGAAACACGAGAGATTCTGTAGATGCTGGAAATCCAGAGTAACACACTGGAGGAGCTCAGCAGATCAGGCTGTATCTAAGGAAAGGAATAAAACACCAGTGTTTCAGGCCAAGATACTTCACTTGGACTGGAAAGGAAGGGCGAAGAAGCCAGAATAAGAAGGTGGAGGGAGGGGAAGAAATACAAGATGAAAGGTGACATGTGAGGCCAGGTGGGAGAGGGAGAATGAAGTGAGAATCTGCTGGGAGGTAATAGGAGGAAGACATAAATGACTGAAGAAGAAGGCATCTGATTGGAGAGAAGGGTCAACCATGGGAGAAAGGAAAGGAGGAGGGGCACCAGAGGGAGGTAATAGGCAGGTGAAGAGAAGAAAAGGTGTAAGAGGAGAGACAGAATGGAAAGAGGAAAAGGACAGAAGGGAGAGGGGGTGAAATTACCAGAAGTTTGGAGGAATCGCTGTTCATGCTGCTGGGTTGGAGGCTACCCGAACAAAATGTGAGGTGTTTCTCCTCCAATCTGAGAGTATCCTCATCAGGGTAGAAGAGGAGGCCATGGACCAACATATATAAATGGGAATAGGGAGTTAAAAAGGTTGGTCTCTGGGAAGTCCTGCCTGTTGCAGATAGAGCAAAGATACTTGGCAAAGCAGTCCCCATTCTACATCAGTTCTTATACATCTCATATTCCACCTGGCTTCACCTATCACCTTGCAGGTTGTGCTCTCTCCCCACCTCCACCTTCTTATTCTGGCTTCTTCCCCCTTCCTTTCCAACCCCGATGAAGGGCCTCGGTCCTTCATAGATGCTTCCTGACTTGCCAAGTACCTCCAGCAATTCTTCTGTCAGGCAAAGATTGTGCTGGCACACTGGAGCCAGTGGTGAGTATCGTCATCAATGTCTGCATTCACCAAGAAGCAGCTCCCGAGATGTGGAAATTAGTTCCCATTTTCCAAGGTCTCATCATGTGTTTCATTGTGTTGGGAGGTTGGCAGGTGGCATTTGCTTGGTGGAGCAGTCTTTTATTGGTCCTATTATGGTCATTATTTTATTATGGATTTATTGCATATGCCTGCTAGTAAATTAAGCTCAGGGTTATATATGGTGACTTATGTGTAGTTTTATAATAAGTTTACTATGAACTTTGAACGTTAACCCCTATTTTCAATAAAATCAGTAATGGCTAAGATCTTGTCCTCTGAGTGTGCAAATAGTCTTAAGAGTTGGTAACAAGGAGCTAAATCCAAACAAGTCATGTGCTACCTGAAGAGAGAAGTTAAGGGTCATAAATTAGAGATAATGGAATATGATTTGAATTTTTTCATAACATGGAAGGAAACCAATTGGCCAATCATGTCCGCACCATAACTCCACAGTACTCTCAGCTGTTCCATTCCCCCACTTATTTCCCTGTAACATATTCCCTTTCACACGCCCATCAACTCCCCCAGATTTTTCCACCTACTCTGGGTAATTTGAAGTAACCAATTAACATACCAATTTACATGTCATTGGTATGTGGGATGAAGACAAAGCAACCAGGGGAAAGCCAAGTGGTTGCAGAAAAATGTACAAACTCCACACAGATAACACCAGAGGTCAGAATCGAAACCGGGTAGCAAGAGTTGTGAGACAGAATCAGGTGTACTATCACTAACACATGTCATGAAATGTGTTGCTTTGTAGCAGCAGTACAGAGCAATATGTAAATTAATCAAGTAATTAACATTAAAATGATACATGTATATCATTTCCTTATTGGTGGATGTCACCTTTGAAAGATACCCTCAATGGTAGAGAGGCTAGTACCCAAGATGGAGCTCGCTGAACTTACAGTCCTCTGCAGCAACCTCTCCAGACCAAATGGTGATGTTCTCCACTGTACGTTTGTAGAAGATTGCTACAAGGTCTTTGGTGATATACCAAATCTCATCAAACTCTTAATGAAATATAATCCTTGTAATTGCATCAATAAGGACCCAGAATAGGTCTTCAGAGAGGTAGACACCCATGAACTTGAGGAATTAGTAGCACTCTCTGTTGTACCACCGCACCAACTTGATTTGGGCTCTCAAGAAGTTTCATTAGTCGCACAGCACTTTAATGATACCAATTAAAATGCATAGTTATCTGATGCTAAATTAAGAGGAAATTATAACAGTCTGAAATTCAATCAAACATGAATTTCATTGCTTTGGACTGATTAGTGTCCTGTAGTTCCATGGAAGTCAGGAGGTGGGTCAATCTAAAGAAAAGGTTGCTTTAGTGCAGAGGTGTAGATTTAAATGATATACACTCAATAGCCACTTTATTAGGTACACCCGTACATTAATCTAATCAAAGGATTCAAAGTACATTTATTATCAAAGTATGTATACAGTATACAGCCCTGCATTCAGCGTTGTCCGAGATATCACTTTCCCTGGAGTAGAGTTCGGAGTTGTGCTCCACCCATCTCTCCATCTGCTTTCTTTGTCTTTGATGACCTCGCCTGTCCTGGATTTCAGTGGAGCTGTCTTGCTCTGGGTTGGACCGATGGCTTTCTTGATCCCCTCATACATTCCGCGAATGTTGCCTGTGTCGACTGATAACTGGATGCTTTTGCATAGTTGTAGCCAGTAGCCATTTGCACAGCGTCTGACTGTCTTCTGTGCGTTGTTCCTAGCTGTCCTCAACGCTTGCAACATTGCCTGAGTGGGTTGGTGATTGTTCTTCAACAGTGCAACACGCTTCTCCTCGATGGTCGCATTGAGCTCATTCGCACTTGCCTCGAACCAGTCCTGTGTCTTGCTCCGCTTCCTCCCGAAGGTCTTCAATGCAGTGCTGTGGATGGTGTCCCTGAGAGAATCCCATCTCTGCTGAACAGCTCCTCCTGGTGGGTCTGCAAGGAGGGCGTCCTCCAGTGACTTGATGAAAACCTCCGCTTTGGTTAAGTTTGGGATCAGATCCGGTAGCATTGATACGCTGTTTGCCTAGAGGCTTGGCGCAGTGGAGTCTGAGTTTGCAGCAAACCAGGGAGTGATCCGTGTCACAGTCAGCACTCTGAAAGGACCGAGTCATGAGCACGTTTTTCAGGTGGTTGCGTCTTGTGAGGATCAGGTCTAGCTGATGCCAGAGTTTGGAGCGGGGATGTCGCCAGGAAACTTTGGCCTGGAGGTAGGTGTTGGTGACACATAGTCCGTGGAGCACGCAACTCGAGCAGTCGTTGTCCATCGTCATTGAAGTTACCGATCCCATACCGTCCCAGACAGCTTGGCCAGGAGTCGTGGTCGGCACCCACTCTTGCGTTGAAGTCGCCAAGTAGCAGCAACTGTTCCTGTTTCAGGATCGCCTGTATTTGCCTTGAAAGTTGATCATAGAACTCATCTTTTGCGTCTTGTGTGGAATATAGGGTTGGGGCGTAAGCGCTAATAAGGTTGACAGGCCCCTCGGAGGTGTGCAGCCGCGCAATAAGTGGATCCACTCTGATCCATCCTTGCTGGGTTCCACCATCTTCAGCAGCGAGTTTGTCACAGCAAAGCCATGCTCTCTGGTCTCGTCCTTGCCTTTCCCCTGCCAGACGAAGGTGTACTCTCTCTCACGAAGGGTCCCCGAGTCTTGGAGCGCTGCGGTGACCACTTGAAGATGAAGCAGTTGGTTGTTAATCGCTGCTGTTCTGCGGGTGTCAGTGATCTCGCGAAGGTCATCTGATAGACTGGTTCCAACGTCCGAGTCTGAATGCTGGCTTCTTGCCTTGTTTCCTTGTTGTTTTGCTTGGTGCAGTGTTTACAGACCGCGATTCAGGATACTTGTATCCCTAAGCCCCACGCCCCCAGTGGAGCGGGCGGACTGTGGCGGGACATCACTTTATTGGCTGGGGGCTGCCCAGCTTGAGGCGGGCGGTAGCTGTCCAGTGAGGAACGATGGCCTCTCCCTCCGTCGAAAGCAACCCCTGGCGCCTTGTTCTATGCCAATCGAGCGCAGGCTTATAACCGGTAGACTGCTGCTTTCCGTGTTTTGCCGCCGCAGCGAGGCGACGCTGGAGTGTCCTCTCCAGGGCGCAGGCCTGGGCAAGGTTTTATGGAAGATTGGCAGTTGCCCATGCAGCTGGTCTCCCCTCTCCACGCCACCGATGCTGTCCAAGAGAAAGGCAGGGGCCGATACAGCTTGACACTGGCGTCGTCGCAGGAGTTGCCAGAACGAGGTTGAATGTAACATCGGACTGCTTTAGGGACTCCGGCTCCGGATTTATGCTCAGGGTTTACTCCCGAAGCCTTTCCCACGAGTGGGTATGGCTGCAAGGCAGCGGAGGTTTAAAATCAGAGTTTTCCTTCTCTTAAATGGACTGCCCTCCCAGGCTGACGAGTTCCATCTACCCGAAGATACAATAACTAAACCCAAATATTTTAATAGCAGCAGCTGCACTCAAAAACTGATCTCTGAGCACATATATTCTCTTTTTCTGACATCAGTTGATGTAAATCTTCAGTTTCCATGGATACAACACACACAAACTGCTGGAGGAACTCAGCAGGTCGGGCCGCATTTGTAGAAAGGAATAAACAGTCAACGTTTCAGTTCAGGATTGGAAAGGAAGGGGGACGAAACCAGGGTAAGAAGGTTGGGGGAAGGGAAGAGTACAGGCTGGCCAGGTGAGAGGAAGGTGGGTGGAAAAGAGAGGATGAAGTGAGAAGCTGGAAGGTGATAGATGGAAAGGAGTAAGTAAGAAGGAATGTAATAGGAGAGTAGAATGGACCATTGGAGCAAAGGAGGGAGGAGGGGCACTAGAAGGAGGTGGTTGGCAGGTGAGGATAAGAGAAGGGGTAAGAAGGGAGCCAGAACAGGGAATAGAAAATGAGGGAAGGAAAAGGGGAGAGAAATGACTAGAAGTTAAAGAAATCAATGAACTTGCCACCAGATGGGAAGCTACACAAACAGAATATGAGGTGTGGCTCTGCTGACCTAAGAGTGGCTTTATCAGAGCAGTTAGAGGAGTCTATGGACTGACATATCGGAATAGAAATGGAAAGTAGAATTAAAATGGATGGTGTATTGGAGGGGTCTTGACTGTCACATGACAGCACTGCCCACTACCTGGTCGAAAGACACGCCACCTGCCAATCAAGGTTTGAACCCTCCTTGGCCATCAATACACAACTAACCATTGGCCCCTTTAATTAGCCTTGTACTTGGCCTCAGGCAATTGGCCTTTGTAATCAGCTTAACTCTGCTGGCACTGAGCCAATGGCCCCCTGTGATTACCTGGGTGGGATCTTCCAGCCCTGCTGCACTATAAAGGATGCCACGAGTGCTGGACCCTTTCTCTTTTTTGCAGTCCCCGAGGGACCACCCTGCTTCATTCCAGGCCAAAAACCGTAGCGGCACTGGAGAAACTATCAGTGAGTTGTGCATTGAATAGGGTTGGGAGCGTTGATAATTGTCCCTAATAGCATAAGAGCCGTGGGGGGGGGGGGGGGGTGCGGGTATCACATTGTGTGTGTGTGTGTGTGTGTGTGTGTACTTTGTTCCCATGTTCGGTAGTAATTGTCTGCATGTGTTTATTGTCGATCTGACTTTTCCCATGACTGCTGTAAATTGTGCACGTGTGCATGTTGTTTCTGTTGCCATTTTCCCACATTTGCCTTCTGTAAGTAAAATCCTTTACTACCAAGGCTGCGTGTCCAGAATCCTTGTCCTTGAGACCTATCGAATCTGTTTCTTCACTTAGAGCAGATGGTTGCTGGGAAATCCTGCCTGTTGTGACAGTGTTTGACAAAGCGATCCCCCAATCTACATCAGGTCTCACCAATGTGGAATAGGACAAACCAGGAGCAGCGGATACAGTAGATGACCCTGACAGACTTGCAGGTGAAGGTTTCATGGATCCCTGGCATTCAACAGCCATAATGATTTTGCACTAGCTGAACAGCTGATCACATTGAGGAATACTCCCAGGCAATAGGCGGAAAGGAAGAAAGCAAAAGACATTCTTTTACTTTACTTTATTACATTATTGTCGCCAAACAATTGATACTAGAGCATACGATCATCACAGCGATATTTGATTCTGTGCTTCGCGCTCCCTGAAGTACAAGTGGTTAGTAAATATAATAATAATTTAAATTATAAATCATAAATATAAAGTAGAAAAGGGAAAGTAAGGTAGTGCAAGTCAGGTCCGGATATTTGGAAGGTACGGCCCGGATCCGGGTCAGGATCCATTCAGCAGTCTTATCATAGTTGGAAAGAAGCTGTTCCCAAGTCTGGCCATACTAATCTTCAAGCTCCTGAACCTTCTCCTGGAGGGAAGTGGGACAAAAAGTGTGTTGGCTGGGTGGGTCGTGTCCTTGATTATCCTGGCAGCACTGCTCCAACAGCGTGCGGTGTAAAGTGAGTCCAAGACGGAAGATTGGTTTGTGTGATGTGCTGGGCTGTGTTCACTATCTTCTGCAGCTTCTTCCGGTCTTGGACAGGACAACTTCTATACCGGGTTGTGATGCACCCTAGAAGAATACGTTCTACGGTGCATCTATAAAAATTAGTGAGGGTTTTAGGGGACAGGCCAAATTTCTTCAGCTTTCTCAGGAAGTAAAGGCACTGGTGGGCCTTCTTGGCAGTGGACTCTGCTTGGTTAGACCAAGTCAGGTCATTTGTGATATTCACCCCGAGGAACTTAAAGCTTTTGACCTGTTCCACCTGCGCACCACCGATGTAGATGGGGTCGTGCGGTCTGCTGCTCGTTCTGAAGTCAACAACCAAATCCTTCGTCTTGCTGACATTGAGGGATAGGTTATTGTCTTCGCACCATGCCACCAGGTTCCAGCTAACTTTTCAAACATTTTACAAAATTTGAAATACAAGTTGGAACGTGCTAATGAGTTTTAAATAGAAGCTGTAGTATAATTAACATTTTAAAGAACTAATAACTTCTTATTTTCAAATCCATTAAATTCTGAATTATTTATCTAACAAAATTACAATTCATGTATATAAAGAAAGGTTTTAGGATGAGTCAGTTTGCTAAGTAGTAAATTTCACAGTTATAATCTCTCTTAATGCAATGAAGTGCAACAATTAAAATGTATTTTACAGCAAGAATAATTTGTAAATAGCTGTATCTAGACAGATTTCCATTATTACAATAGAGAAAATAATGTAGCCTATGACCATATAGATTGGTACTAATAGGAACATTTCACATGGCACATACAGTCAGTGGCTACTTCATTAGGTACCTACTATACCTAATAAAGTGGCCACTGAGTATATGTTTATGATCTTCTGCTGCTGTGGCCCACCCACTTCAAGGTTTGATGTGTCCTGCATTCATAAATATTCTTCTGCACACCACTGTTATAACGTGTGGTTTTTAGAGTTACGGTCACTTTCCTGTCAGCTTGAACGAGTCTGGTCATTGATTTCTGACCTCTCACATTAGCAAGGCATTAGCAAGAAAGTTTAGTGCAATAGCACATCAGCTAATGAGACTCGTGCAAATGCAAGAAAAAGTGAAAATTCAGCAGACTAGACAAGCTATTGAAGATAATTAGGGACAATTCTTAGATAGACACATAAATGAAAAAAAAAAATGAAGGGCTCTGTGGGAGGGAAGGGTTAGATTGATCTAGGAGTAAGTTGAAGGTCGCCACAATATAGTGCAGCTGAAATACCTGAATTGTGCTGTGGTATTCTATGTTCTATGGTAATCTTCTACACTCTCCACAGCACTAATGATCTTTGTGTCATCTACAAACCTACTAACCCACTCTTCCATTCCTCCATAAAGTCATTTATAAAAATCACAAGGAGCAAGGGTCTCAGAACAGACCCCTGTTCAGCACCAGAATGTGGGCTGAAGGACCTGCACTGTTCTATGTTCTACTAAAAGGCAATGAATTTTGTGATGGGTTATCATTCTGAAATAGTAACGATGTTTCTTGCTCCACAAATGCAAACTGAATATTTCCAGTGCTCTCTGCTTTTGTTAAAAAGCTTAATGCAATTGGTGGAAAAGAATCCTGGAGATCTGGAGCAGATTATCTTGGTGTATGGTAGAGGCAAAAAAAAACGCTCAGCACATTTAAAACTGCTTGAGGGCTACAAGACCAAGTATTAGAAGTGACAACTTTCACCCCACCCTCAAATTCACCCGGTCTATTTCCGACACCTCCCTCCCCTTTCTAGATCTTTCTATTTCTACCTCTGAAGACAGCCTATCCACGGATGTATACTACAAACCTACAGACTCTCACAGCTGCCTAGACTATTCCTCCTCCCACCCTGTCTCCTGCAAAAATGCTATCCCTTTCTCTCAATTCCTCCGCCTCTGCCGCATCTGCTCTCAGGATGAGGCCTTTCATTCCAGGACAAAGGAGATGTCTTCCTTTTTTAAAGAAAAGGTCTTTCCTTCGTCCACTATCAACTCTGCCCTCCATCGCATCTCCCGTATTTCACGCACCTCTGCCCTCACCCCATCCCTCCACCAGCCCACCAGGGATAGAGTCCCCCTGGTCCTCACCTATCACCCTACCAGCCTACAGATCCAAAGCATAATCCGTAACTTCCACCACCTCCTACGGGATCCCACCACCAGACACATCTTCCCCTCCCCCCCACTCTCGGCTTTCCGCAGGGATCACTCCCTACGTGACTCCTTTGTCCATTCATCCCCCTCCATCCCTCCCCACCGACCTCCCTCCAGGCACTTATCCCTGCAAACAGAAGAAGTGCTACACCTGCCCCCACACTTCTTCCCTCACCACCATCCTAGGCCCCAGACAGTCCTTTCAGGTGAGGCACCACTTCACCTGCGAGTCAACTGGGGTGATATACTGTATCCAGTGCTCCCGATGTGGCCATTTATACATTGGGGAGACCCGCCGCAGACTGGGAGACCGTTTCGCCGAACACCGGTGCTCAGTCCTCCAGCAGTGGCGGGATCTCCCTGTGGCCACACACTTCAATTCCACAGACCACCCCCACTCCGGTATGTCTGTCCATGGCCTCCTCTACCCTCAAGATGAGGCCACATGCAGGTCGATGGAGCAATACCTTATCTCCTGCCTAGGTAGCCTCCTACCTGCCGGCATGAACATTCAACTCACAGGCCTCCGTAGATACCCCTGGCCCCCCTTACCCCATCCCTATCTATAATTTTAGTTTGGTTCTCTTTCTCTCTTTTCCCCCCTCACTATAATCTCTCCCCCCAGCCCTACCTTTCTTTCTCTTTTATTTCCCATAATTCTCCACCTTCCCCCAGCCCATTTCCCTTCAGCCGATCACTTCTCAGCTCTCTACTTCATCCCAACCTCCACTTCTTATCCCCCCCTTGACCATCCCATGTTACTTCACTCCTGATGAAGGGTTTCAGCCCGAAACGTCGTCACTACCTCCTCCCATAGATGCTGTCTGGCCTGCTGAGTTCTGCCAGCATTTTGTGTTTTTATTTATTTCCAGCATCTGCAGATTCACTCGTGTTGTATTTGAAGTGAGGCTGTGTTTGGTAGCTTCTTTCTGGTTAGGATGGATCCGATGGGCTGAATAGCTTCCTACTACATTGGGAGTTTTCTATGCTTTCTCTGTAGTACAAATAAAATAATAATAATATTCTCAGAAAGAAAAATGAGAAAAGCTTGGTAGGGAGAGCAAAGTGATAGCAAATGCTTTTCATAAATATTTCAAGGGAAAGCAGGAAGGTATGCAGGGACATAATATTAAAGAGGGATACAGCAGATGCTGTTGTGAATAAATAAGTATAAACAGGAATCCTTTCACACCAATTCCTTGGAACTGATGTCAGTTGTGGAGAAGTTTATAGAATCTATCAACATGAACAAAGATGGGCAGGTGTCAATAGATCAAAGAAAATCAGTGTGGATTCACAAGCATCATCCAGGATGAATATTCTAGTTGAATGTTTTGACGTGGATACAGAAGAAATTAGGGCAAATAGCAAGATGGGAGGAAAATAGCAAGCTGGGGGGACAGTGCTCTTGGGTGCTCTCCACATAGATGCACAGAAAGGATGCAAATTTTAGTCACCACAATTTAGAAAGGATGCAACGATCTCACAGGGAACATACACAAAACAAATTATTTATTAGTGTTTCTGGGATGTAGCTTTTCAGTTGCAAGAAGAGACAGGAGAATTTGCAACTGGTCCCCTTAGAGCAGAGAAGGATAGGATAAAAGTATGCAAAGTCTTGACAGTTTGAGTTAGACGAGTAACTCGAGAGAAGCAGATCCCATTAGCAGAGAGGTCATGGACCAGAAGACACAGATTTAAAATGATGGATGAAAGATCCAGATCTGACATGAGGAAAAACTTCCACACACAGTGAGTGGCTGTGATCTAGAATGCATTGCGTGCAAGTGTGACAGATGCTGGTTCAATTGGGGTTTTCAAACAAGACTTGCATATGTATTTGAAGGTTAAGAAAAAAAAATCCAGGGCCATAGGATAAGTGTGCAGAATGGGGTGGGTTACAAACCTGAAAGGCTGAAAAGCATCCTTCTCAACTGTAACGATCCTGTCATTCTCAAAGATTTTATATATATATATACACACACACACACATGCAGTGAGTATTTTTATGTATCGTGCTGTACTCCTTTCGCAAAACAACAAATTTCTGATTCTGATTACATAAAGGTGAGAGGAAGACAGAAATTTTAAGGAATTCGTTTACTGGTAGAAGGTGACAAATAATGATCCTGTAATTAATCAGAATTTCATCTTTTTTTCGGCTTATCAGAAAATTGGATGAATGAATGGGAAATTGTATACCTCTGCTTTTGACCTGACGATAGGGTGTTGCCTAAGTTATCTAGATAGGAACATAAAGTTGCAAAGATTTGTTATTGGCTAGTATTTTTTAAAGACTCACTACCAATACAAAGTCATTTAATCCAAGCAATGAGCCTTTTGTAATTTATCAAAACTAAACAAGGAATCAAGGAGGTGATCATGATGTATAAAGAACCTAATCCAATTAGCCAATGTTGTATAGCCTACATGCCTCATTGAGATTCTATTGACTCTTAAATTAAAGAAATAGATATTGCCAGGTTTCTTTGAAGGAGGTTTTAATTATACATTTAGAAGTAAATTTGACACAAAATAAACATGAAGCTTATTTAGGTGTATTTGCTATTCAAAACAATTCTTTCTTTTAATTCTCCAGTATTCTCCAAAAGCTTTCTCTCCTTTGCTAATGGTTCTTACATTACAAGCAGACTACACTTCAGACATACACCATTTGAAAAGTTCTAAGGTCTTGAGAAACTGTTAACTAGATACAAGTCATTTTTTTAATAACTAATGCTGTGAGCTCAGCTGTTATTAATGTACAGTTTTACTATTATTTATTGATTTGTGAGATTTTCCCTCCAGTTTGTTTTCCAATACTGGAGAAAAATCAACAGATGTTCTCATGCAGAAACTCAATCTGAAATTCCTTTTAGAGAGAGCAGTCAGTGCAGGTTGATAATAAAATCTCCTTGTCTCTGGCAGCGCACCTCAAGGATGCATGTGTAGCCCACTGCTCTACTGTCTACACCCAATGCTGTGTAGGTAAGCACAGCTCAAATGTCATCCGTAAATTCATTGGTGGCACCACTTTTGTTGGCAGAATCTCAGGTGACAATAAGGAGGCTTACAGGAGTGAGATAGTTCAGCTAGTTGAATGGTGTTGAGACAGCAACCTCACACTCAATGTCAGCAAGACCAAGGAATTGATTGTTGGAAAACACATACCAGTCCTCATTGAAGGGAGTCAGTGCTGGAAAGGGTGAGCAGTTTCATGTTCCTGAGTATCAAAATCTCAGAGGATCAATCCCAGGCTCAACAAATTAATGCAATCATAAAGAAGGCATGCCAGCTGCGCTAAATCATTAGAACTTTGAGTGGATTTGATATGTCACCAAAAAATCTTGCAAATTTCTATAGACACACTGTGGAGAGCATTCCGACTGCTTGTATCAAAGCCTGCTACAGAGTCTCCAATGCACAGGATCACAAAAAAAGCTGCAGAGGGTTGTAGTCTCAGCCAGCTTCATCACGGGTACAACATTAAGGACATCTTCAAGAGGCGGTGCCTCAACAAGGCAGGATCCATCACCAAAAGGGATATGCCCTCTTCTCATTACTACCATCATGGAGGAGTATAGGAGCTGAAGACCCACACTCGGCAATTTAGGAACAGCTGCTTTCCCTCTTTCACAAGATTTCTGAATGGTCCATGAATTCATTATTCCATTTGATTGACACTATTTGCTTATTTTTGTAATTTGTATATCTCTGCACTGGACCACTACAAAACTACAAATTCCACAGTATGTATCAGTGATAATACATCTCATTCTGATGTGGACCATTCCTTTGCCCCCACAGATGCTACCTGGCTGGCAGATTTCCTGCAGCACTTTGTTTCTTGTAGCAAGATGATGATCAAGTTCAAGTTGATTGTCAAAGACAGGTATACACATAGTGAAAATGCCATGAATATCAGCTTTTTGCAGCAGCAGCACTGTGCTTCTCAAACAGAACTTAACATAAACTTAAATTAGCATCAGCTAATTTAAGGCTAGACACTGGAGCTGAAGAAGATGGCCTGTCCTGCCTCCAAGCGGACCACAACCTCGTTGTAGGGTTTGGACGCTTGTGTGTTCAATGACCCGGAGAACTATGTTGGCTGGAGTCAGGGCTTAATGCCTTGGCTCTTGGTGGGATCACCCATGCCAAAAATGTCAAAGCGTAGAGGCTAGACTAATGGTGGTCTGCCAGTCCTCCAGATTCAGGGGGTCAGCTCAGGGCTAACCACCCTGACTGGTAAAACAAAATTGTTATGGAAACGGCAGTGAAGGTTCCTTCGTCATCTGAGAGTGATGGAATTCATGAGTCTCCACCCAGGACTTGCATGGCTAACTGTAGTGAAAACCAAGAGGAGACTACTGACATGATGAAGGAAACACTGAATGGAGGACATTCAACTGCTGCCCTAAACACCAGTGGTGTAACAGGCAAAACAGAGAGAGGGTAAGCATGGATGGGTGGGAGGGGGTAATAGAGCTTTGTCAATTGGATAATTCTGTGTTGTTCTGCCGAACATGGGGGGCACGTTATACTGGTGCCAGAATGTGTAGCGACACTTGTGGGCTGCCCTCAGCACATCCCTAGGTTGTGCTGGTTGTTCACACAAATTGTCCATTTCACTCTATGTTTCCATGTGCATGTGATAAATAAATCTGAATTATACAAAACCTGCAGGAGATGGAGGCCTACAATTCAACATCCTGCTTTATGAAAGGAGCTCTCACAGTGAAACCTTGCATCTTGTCACCTTTCCCCTTTGCACATCTGCTCACCAGGATAACAGAGCTACCGGTACACTTTTGACTGCCAATTTTTAAAAAATTGAACCGTTTTCGCCCAGTGGGGTGCAGGAAGTTCAGAAATACGTCAACAAACCAGAAACAACAACAAAAAAAGTAATCCTTTATATTAATATAAAATATTATATTTATATTAAAGATTATATTAATCTTTTATACGCAATCTTTTATATTCCGGGGCCGTGGCAGGATTTTGTCAGGATGAATCTCGGGTTGTACGTGGTGATATATCTGTAAGCTTACTCTGAACTTTGAATATCTTAGAAGAGAAAATACGACGCATCAAGCTGCTGCCTCGTTTTACTAGAGACGTCGACTGGGGGTGGGGGACCAGTTACAGGGGTTGTGACACACCTTAACCCATCCTTTCCCTTCTCCGAGGGGTTCTGTGTGAAAGCTGTTGATTGTAGTTTGGTTTTAATACCGTGAAAACTAACATGAACTTCCTTGCGTTTAACGGTGTTGCGTACGACCACACAGCTGGCATTTCGTTTTAATGATAATAATGATAGGGAGCTGCCGAGGCAGCAGACGAGAAGTGGTGGGCAAGTGGATCGGCAATAGTTACCGTGAAGCGTTAGGCAGGCAAGGCTGCTGGCCAGCGAGCCCCGAGAAATGCTAACTAGCAGCGGAGGACCCGTGTGATGGAAGGACGGGACCGAGGGGGCTGTCGCTGCCCCCCAGCAGCTCGCTGGGAGGGAGCGGGGTATAAGCAGCATTTTCAGAAAAGAGAGATCAAACATGTTTAACTTCAAGGAGAACATGACTTATGTCAGCGCTTACAGCTCCCAGCGTCCGCTAACAAGAAACTAATTGCTTCTTGAAGCAGCGGTTACATTTATTCCCGAAGTCAATGTTGGGAGACGGAATTAAATAGTCTTTGCTCTTCACGGTACGGGCTGTCGTCGCGATTGCCCGCTGATCAGTGCTGTGAGTCGGGTTGGCGTCCCTTGACAGAGCGCTGCCCTCATTCCAGTGGTCTCCTACCTACAATGCTCGACAGATTACAACTCATCGACCTAATGCTCCGGGTGTATTCACCCAGTAGCGTTACAGTTATACAGCAGGGAAACAGGCCATTCAACCCGAGTGAGGGCTAGACGCATTTCCCTGCTTTTAGCTAATATCACTCTAAATCTCTCCTATCCAGTTACCTGCCCAAATGTTGTTTAAACGTCGCAATTGCACAATCCGCTACCACTTCAACACTCAACGAGAGATGTTCCTTTTAATTTTTCCCCATTGGCCAAAAATCTACACCCTCTAGTTTTAGACTCCCCTGTCCAGCGGAAAAGACTGTGACCACCCATCCTATCTCTTAACCGGCATGACATTATATACCTCCATCACATCATTATATATATATATCACATTGCAACAGGTACCGCTATAACACGTGATCCCACTTCTCCCAGATCTCAAGAGTTCAAA
This sequence comes from Hypanus sabinus, assembly GCF_030144855.1. Lineage (NCBI taxonomy): Eukaryota > Metazoa > Chordata > Chondrichthyes > Myliobatiformes > Dasyatidae > Hypanus > Hypanus sabinus. Next base: position 30,837,282 of record NC_082727.1, on the reverse strand, counting down.
GCAAATTTATTGTCAAAGTACATATATGTTACCATATACTACTTGACATTCATTTTCTTGAAGACATTTAATGGAAAAAATAAGTACAATAGAATTTTACGGAAAACTATACATAAACAAAGACTGACAAACAACCAATGTGCAGAAGAAGACGGCAACCAGTTGTAAAGCATCCTGGAAAGGGAGTCCGTAAGTTCTGTCGTATCAGCTCAAAGTAGTGGTGATTCAGGAGCACGATGCTTGTAGGATAATGACTGTTCCTGAACCTTTCCGCAGCCTTTTCCTTTGTTGGGCATTGGTGTTTTCACGCCAGGCAGCGATGCAACCAGTTATGTGCATCTCTAGGGTTTTGTCAAAGCTTTGACTCCTTGGCAGTCCCTCAGAATGGAGATTGAATTGCTTCCACTGTTCTGTGAGATGGTTAATGAGGCCACTGTGGAGACTGCAGGCTCTTCCCTAGAGCTTCCTGTTCTGACTATGAGTAGTTTGTGTTCTAGTGTGTTCCTTCCACTGCCTATTAAGTCCTCCTGTGTGATCCTGATGTAGACTCAACACTCTCAATCCCAGCCAAAACATACCTTCTCTACTTGGAGGGGTCCTGGGTCATTGATTCTCAGGAGTCAGAGGGATTGTTGCATTTCTTTAAGGCAGCTTCCAGCACATCCCTGAGTATAATCCTGTGGCAATCTCCTCTGAAAGAAAACTTGGAACATGGTGTGTTTTTTCTGGGTGTTCTGGTGTCAGCCGTTCAACCAAAATGACCTGCCCAACATGGTCAACTGAGTGTAACTGAGCCCCAGTCCTTGGGATGTCCACCTGGGGGAGGACACTGATGATGGTGTGCTTTTTCCTTACAGAGAATTTGGAGAATTTTGTGGCAACAATTCTAATGGTGTTTTTCTAGTCCCTTGGATGACCTCTGTAGGTAGTCCAACCCTCAGAAGAAAAGAAGAGGGCAGAGATCATTGACGTCCAGATGGAAACCCTGCAAATTCGTCGAGCTCCCTAACACTCCAAAGTATCTGAATCCTTTTCCGTCCTATTGAGCATGCCCAATGATGGCAGAGGATTGTAGACTCAGCCAGTTCCATCATGGGCACTTACCACCCCTACTGCCATCAAGGACAAGTCCATGAAGTGGTGCCTCAAGAAGGCAATAGCCATCACTAAGGGTCCACACTATCTGAGACACACCCTCTTCTTACTACTACAATATAAATATGATTTATAGTAATTTTATGTATTTGCTCTGCACTGCTTTCTTCTGAAGTTTTTCTTCTCCCTCTCCCCTCTCTCTGTCACTCTGCTTATATTTCTTTATCTCTCTCCCTCTCTTTTTCTTCCTTTCCCTTTCTCTTTTTCTCACTTACTTTTAAGATGCCCCTTTTAACTCACCATTTGACTATTTTACCCAGGATCTCCATATTTCATTGGCACTCACCTCTATTTGATAGCTTTACTGTTAAATGCATCAGGATGTTTGATTCTACTCCTTTCCAGAATCTAAAATTTCTCCATAATTCTTGCCTGAAAGAGAGCTCATACCTTTCCAGGTAATTAATTTTTCCACTACATCTCTCTGTGGGGAGTCTTTCAAAGATTTATATTGAATTGTTAAAACCCTGAAGCTATATAATGCTATTATATTTGCCTAATCATTTGTTAAAACTATGTTTCTTGCTAACAGTATTTAAGATTACATTGGAATGTGTTCATTAAAATGTTTTCTTTTAAGATGTTTCCATTACTGTAGTTCAATAACAGAAGATTCAGAAGGCAGTACTCCAGAGATCAGTGTACAAGGTTTTGGCGAACAATCGCGTGCTGCACTGTCAAGAGCTGACTTCCTTAGGATGAAGTGTTAAAATGGGGCTATTTCCATCTTTGCAAGAGGATATAAGAAAGCAATAGATTATTTTTCTTGAATCAATATTCTTCCCTTAACCAACATAATTAAAACTGGTCTTTTGTTTGTTTATTTCATTGTGACCTGTGCTGTGCAAATTGGCAGCTGCATTTTCTATGGAACAATGACTACCCTGTAGAACCACTGCAGTGATTATAAATTGCTTTGGGACAATAGGGAAAGGAATTCTCTAAATACAAATCTCTCTGGCTATTGGTACACCTTGAAACTAAGGCTGAACTAAAGTACAATTGCTTAGAATATTTTATTCATTTTCAGGATCCAGGCATTGGTGGTTTAACCAGCATTAATTGCCCAGTCAAGTTGCCTTTGAGAACATGGTAGTGAGCCATTTTGTTGAACTTATACAAGCCTTCTGCTGAAAGTACACCACTGCTGTTGGAAGGATTATGATAATGTGAGACTTCAAAATGATGAAGGACTAGTGATATATTTCCAAATCAGGATGATGTACAACTTGAAGGACAGTTGATTTGGAACCTTGAGCCTTGTTATAGACAGTGCACAGTGCAACCATGATGCAGTGCTGGTGAAGGGGTTGGATGTTAGAAAGGCTGATGGGGTACTGCCGTGTCCTGGATGGTATTAAGCTTTGTTTAAAAATTAAGAGCTGACTCATCGAGGTCGTGCTCTTGGTTTGTGCCTAGAGGGTGGTGAAAAGAAGTTTCAACAGGGTGTCTCCCAGAAATGGTCAACCTTGTGCAGAATCAGAATCAAAATCAGGTTTATTATCACTGATGCCGTGAAATTTGTTGCTTTGTGGCAGCAGTACAGTGCAATACATTAAAAATCACTATGTTACAATAAGAAATATACAGAGAGAGTAAAACAATAAGTAGTGCAAAAAGAGCAAAATGTGAGATAGTGTTCATAGTCCGTCCAGAAATCTGATTCCAGAGGAAAAGAAGCTACTCCCAAAGCGTTGAGTGTGTGTACTTGGGCTCAATATAACCCCTCCCTGATGACAAGTATTGAGAAGAAGGCATATCCTGAATGGTGTTGGGGGTCCTTAATAATGGATGGCACCTTCTTGAGACACTGCCTGTTGAAGATGTTCTCGATGCTGGGAGGCTGGTGCCCATGCAGGAATAGGCTGAGTCTACAACCCTCTTTTTCTGATCCTTTATATTGGCACCTCCACACCAGACAGCGATTCAACCAGCTAGAATGCTCTCCGCAGTATATCTATAGAAATCTGATGGTCTTCAGTGATGTATCAAATTTCCTCAAACTCCTAATAAAATATTGTATTTCTGACACTGGATGCAGATGCTATGAAAGTCATCCCTATGTGAGCTGTCTCGCACTTTCATGTGAAATTTGGTCTCATTATTCCCTTGTTGGCATCTCACGGACCTTCCAGATGGTTGGAATGGTTCTTGCTCTGCCACTGCACAACTGAAAGGGCCACTCATTCTTTCATTTGCAACTTCTGCAGTGTACTGAAGGCTGCCATCCTTGCCTAATTCCCACTCCCAGGCACCTCTGAGATTTCTTATAACTTCCACTACCATATTGGAAACTTCTTGCAATGGGTGCTGATATGATATTTTGATGGGCATTGCTGAGAGATTTGAGTCAGGAACCTATTGTCCTCTGCTTTAAATTTGCCCAAAGAATTGGCCTCCACAGCCATCTGTGGCACTAAGTTCCACAGATCCATAAATCATTCCTATCCAGTCTCCCATCAAAATTGAAATGCCCTGTCCTGGTGAACCTCCTTTGCATCTATATTAGTGCAATCGCCTCCTTCCTGTATGCAGTATTCCAGCTCAACAGCTGTTTTATAAAGTTGTACTATAACCTTCCTGTTCCTATAATCTATCCCTTAGCTGATGTAACTTCTTTACCACCTGATCGATCTGTGCTACCTGTTTCATAGTACCTTGGACTTATCAATCTGATCTTCAATAAACCCTGAAGCCCTACAGTTCATTGTGTATGTCCTACCCTTATTTGTCCTCCTAAAGTGCATTACATGTAAATTCCACATCCAATGGGTCCTGTCTGGCCAATACATGCTGCTCCGCATTCATAGGAAATCCTGTAAGCACTGGGAGGCACGATGGTGGCTGTTATTGTTGAGGTATAAGTCTATGTGAGTGGGTTTCCGATATCGCCATGTCCGAGGCTACCATCCAGTTTCCATCATAATAGAATGTCCAGGAACAGGAGGCAACCATTCTTCTCCATCTCCATCGTAAATTAAATGTTTATGTATACTCTCAGATGGTCGTGGAACTGTTGGCTGGAGTCCATGAGGCCATACTACAAAGGTATCTGATGTATCTGAAGAAGCATTTGGGATGTAAGGAGTCACCTCAAAGTCTTCCATATAGAGATTAGCAATAGCCAACAGCAAGGGTGATCTCATGGCCATTCTGTCCATTTGTTCATAGTAGCTCCCCTTATAGAGGAAGTACATCGGTATGATTGTTTTCTTCACTATCTATCAACAAAATGATCAATTTTCAAGTCATCTTCCAATTTACTAATCAAACCAGTAACCGGAGCACCCAGAGGAAACACAAAGTCACAGGGAAAATTTGCAAACTCCACATGACAGTGCCCGAGATTGGGATTGAATCTGAGACTCTGGCTCTGTGAGACAGTGATTTTACTAGCTGCACCACTGCACAGCCCCAGATGTACACAAGATGTGCAAGTTTGTAAATAAGGCAAAATTTGGCAAAAAGCTGAGTCTGTGCTGTTGAATGAAGATCATGCAAGCACCATGATCAACCACATTTTAATGCCCTGAGATTCTGGAGCAAATAAATGTCTAGGTTCACATCCGAATGAATAGCGCATTGTTAAACAAAAGCTTGTGTGACTCAGTTGTACTGATATAAATTGGGCACATTCAGAGCCAGGCAAGCAGTTCGAAGAATATGTCAGGAAACATTGATTCAGCATTGAATGATATTGCTGCTAATTTTTCTTTGTGGCTCTCAGGCAAATGGATTCTCAGACCCTGGGCCATTTTACATCCATCACAGCCACCCGAAGCTGTCTTCTTGAAACTGCAAGCTTAAATCCTGCGATCATCCTTGCCATGTCATGCTTCGGATCACTTGTTCACTGTCACCCTGAAGCCTGCTTCATTTCTATTCTGTTCATGTCAGAATCAGAGGTCATACAGAGGTACAAATCCCGGAGAAGGGATGACCTGCATGGTCAGAATCGTCCTACGGTAAAAAGTTACATTTTATTCCTGCCAAAAGCTGTGCTTGTTCTTTCTTCACAAAATGGCCGCTCTCGCGGATTTAGAGCAGCAGACCTGAGAGTAAGGCCGGTTGTCATCATTCAGAAATTAATTAACTTTGAGGTGTGTGGAGCCAGGTGTGCATAGAATTTGTCTAACATCTACTGTGGGGTGTATTGAGGTGAATAACCAGATTTGCTGATACGAGCTTACCATGATTATATAATCCATATGTGTATTGCCATGCAGCCCATAAATTACATCCTGCATTGAGATGGAGAGGCTTTATTAAGTGAACCTCTTTTAGGATATGACCTAGGAGACTAATTATACCCCTGTGGCATAATAGTCATACTTGGGATGTTTCCACAAGGCATCGCAAGATAACATGAAGGGGACAAAATGCATGGAGGCTATTGTAGTAACACATGCAAAATGCTGGAAGAACTCAGCAGGTCGGGCAGCATCAGCACCTGCTGTGTTCCGCCACCATTTTGTGTGTGCGGTACTCTGGTTTTCCAGCATTGGCAGAATCTCTTATGTTAATAATATTATAGGTGGACTAGAAAATTATGCTAATCCTCTGAAAAGAGGAAAGAGAGACAGAGAAAGTTCCAGAGCTTGGTGCTGGAACATTGAAAGCAGGACCATTGGTGGTGGAATGATAGAGTGCAACAATGTGCAGGAAGCTCCGTTCAAAGGGAGGCCCTTAGTGAACTGTCTGGGTTACCACTCCCTCACAAGCTACACACCTTTCTCCAGTGGAACATGTCAGCAGTACTATAAGTCACAACTGAAGGACAGTGAATTTGGTGAAGGTGCCGATCAATGGATGTTTTGCATTCAGATTCAGATTTATTTATCACGTACATCAAAACATACAGTAAGATACGTCATTTGCGTTAACAACCAACACCCTCAAGGATATACTGGGGACAGCCAGCAGGTGTCACCACACATTCCAGTGCAACACAGCGTGTTCGTATTGCTCGGCAGAACATACCAAGCAACAAAGCAACGACAGCGACACAAGCCCCAATCCTCCCTCCCTCCCATAACACTCCTCACAGTACTCTAACCCCAGGAAAGGCCATCTCCAGCAGACTTGTGGATTTGCAGACAGTAGACCCTGACTTCCTCAGCAGACTCATGTAAGTTCAGACTTAGGGCCACGACTTCCGACCAATGTGTGAGAGGCAGAGACAGAGTAGACAGCTGGCACTTTTGTCTCCAGGGTTGAAATGTCCAGTACAAGAGGGATAAAATTCATAGGAGATGAGTGGAGCAGGTTTGTTACACGGAGAGTTGAGGGTGGTGGTATTGCATTCCCAGGGATGGTAGTGGAGGCAGATATGATAGAGGCATTTGAGACTCTGAGGTGGGCACATAAGTATTCAGAGAATAGAGGGATATGGATCATATTCAGCAGAACAGATGAGCTATCACTAACTTAATTAGTTTGGAACAGTACGATGGGAGAAAGGCTGAGGTGAGCATTAACACTCGGGGGGTACCAGAGATGGGGAGATGATGAAATATGAAGGGTGAAGGCTGAGGGGTGATGTGACAGAGAATGGCAAATCAAAATAAAAGAAGTTTTAAAGAGTGTGGCTGAGCTTCCTTGGCCCAGTAAGGTCAGTTAACACTGCATTCGGTTTGTTTGGGACACAATGCTTCTGATTACCTTGCGATTCCACCAAGATGTCATGACTGCTGTCCACGATATACATTCCGATATCCATTCCCATTTGTAAACAGTCCCTTTAAATACTGCTGGGGTGCTGCCTTGCCCTGGTTGGAGACATGTAATTAGAAAGTCAAAATTAATTGATTCAATTGAGTCAAGACTGCAGATTCCAACCCACTAGAGTCACCTCTGACCTCCTCTCGAGCAGTTCCATGCAGCTCCACACAGAAGCCGCCTTCAGATAAACACCGGGGCCACAATGTCACATTCTGTCTTTGAACGGGAGCTAATTTGGATTCAGGACAAACAGTTTGCATAACACAGCAATCCACAGCATGTGCTATATCAATGCATGAACTCTGGCATGTTAATAGTCAGCTCATCCATCACAATCTGGTACCGCTTGTGCCCGCAGCAGAAATCGCAACTTATAATTGTAAGCCAGTACAATTCACCCCATTGCTGTTACAACTAACAATACTGTTGTCGTCAAATATGGCAAGCTAATGATTCATGCAGGAAGACTTGGGTGTTGTTGAAATAAAATAATGGGTTGGCTAGCAGCATTAAATGACATCTCTGAGGAAAGTACAGGTTGCCATATTGTCACTCACGTATTTACGATCGTTGTAGCATTGATTTCACAATTGAGTTTTCATGTTCATTAACATCTCAACAGAATTATTTCAATGCCACGTATTCCTGCTACTTAATTATTACGCCTGGTTGGTTAACTCTTAAACTGTCTGAAAGGACCTGACTTTTCAAGCTTTTCCCAAACCACTATGGTACTAAAACTAATTATAAATTTTCAGTTATCCCATCACAAGGAGTACGAGAGTTTCTATGTTTCTGACACACACTCAACTTGAACTTTTTGAGTGAGGCAAATTTTACCAAAGTTCTAATTATTGATCACAGGTAGAAGAATCCAGCAGTTCATGAGCCAGTTCTAGTTAAAGGACCAGAGGTGGAGAGGGTCAGTAACTTTAAATTCCTTGGCATTATCATTTTGGAGGATCTGCCCTGAGACCAGTATGTAACTGCCATTACAAAAAAAGGCACAGCAGCACCTTGACTTTTTTTAGAAGTTTGCAAAGTTTTAGCAAATCATCTAATACTTTGACAAGCTTCTGTAGATGAACGTCAAAAGCACCCTGACTGTTTGCATTATGGAATGGTATGGGAACTCCAATGCCCAAGGATGGAAAAAGTTACAAAAGGCAGTGGATATTACATTTTACTGCTTGAACCAGCGTGGATAACTTCAATCGTCTCAACACTGAATTGATTCCAACAACCTCTGGACTCTAAATTCATGTTCTTAGTGTCAGTTAGTTATCTATTCATTTATGTGCTATTTAGTTAATGTTATTCTTTGATTTTTGTATTTACAAAGTTTGTCTTTTTTTTTGCATATTGGTTAATTGTCAAACTTTGTGAACAGATTTTAATTGATTCTATTGTATTTATTTGCTCTACTGTGATTACCAGCAAGAAAATGAATCTCAGAGTAGTATAAATGAAACATACATACCTTGATAATAAATTTACTTTGAACTCAAGCACATTGCTCACCACATTTAACAAGATTCTCACTCCCACTTTATGTATCTGGGCAGCTTTGGGTAAGCCAGCTTTTGTATTGGCAGTAAATCACCTTTGACTTGTCATTGCATTTCCAGCCAGCCACGTCCTCAATCAAGACAACATGACTGGCTTGAATCTGAAAATTTTGACTGAGTTCTGAAGGCCAAAGCCAGGATCTTGTAGCTTCTGTGTGTCAACATGTGAAAACTGCAACAATAGTAATATCACCAAAGACACCTTTACCTCACTCTTCAAATCTCTGCTTTCCACAGGGATCGTTCCCTCCATTATTCCCTTCTCCATTCGTCCCACACCAATGATTTTCGCCCTGGCACTTGTCCCTGCTAGCAGAAGAAGTGCCCATTCACCTCCTCCCTCACCTCCATTCAGGGCTCCAAACAGTCCTTCCAGCTGAGGCAGCAATTCACCTGTGAGTCTGTTGAGTTCAGATAGTGTATCTGGTGCTCCCGGTGTGGCCTCCTGTACATCGGTGAGACCTGACATTGATGGGGGTGGGGATGGTGGGGGGGTTACTTTGTTGAGCACCTTCACTCTGTCCTCAGCAAGCAGGAACCCTGGGTGTTTTATATCCAATCCCCATACCCCCATTTCCATTCTGACTTGTCAGCCATGGCCTCCTCTGTTGCCAATATCAATCCCCTCTCAGGTTGGAGGAGCAACATCTCTTATTCCATCTGACAGCATGAACATTGATTTCTCTAACATCTGGTAATTTCTTACCCCTCCCTCTTCTCTCTTCTTCCATTCCAGCTCCCCTCTCAACTCTTCCTTTCACTTTACCTGCCCACCACCTCCCTCTGGTTCCCCTTCTCCTTCTCGTTCTCCCATGGTCCACATTGCTCTCCCACTGGATTTCTTATTCTCTAGACCTTTGCCTTTTCCACCTATCACCTCCCAGCTTCTCCCTTCACTGCTCTCCCCCACCCACCCACCTTCTTACTCACATGGCTTCACCTGTCACTCTCCAGCTTGTATTCTTTCCCCTCCCACCACCTTCTTCCCCCTTCCGTTCACATCCTGATACGGGGTCTTGACCAAAAGCATCAACTCTTTATTCTTTAGATGCTGCTTTGACTTGCTGAGTGCCCTCGGTATTTTTTGTATGTTACTATGAACCATCAAAACATTTATGTTTAAAGACAACACCCACATCATTATTTTGGTGCCATGATTAAACTCAAACACAAAACTATGTAAGAATATCTTCCAACTGGAAAGTCAGGCACTAATTGTATGATTTTATTACTATCCTATGGAACTGAAGGAACAAAATACTAAAGGAACTTAGCAGGTCAGGCAGCGTATTTGGAAAGGAATAAAGAGTCAACATTTTGGCCAAGACCCTTCATCAGGACTGGTTCACAGCCTCATTGCTCCCTTTTCCTAATAAATCTCCATAACACTACAGAGATTTTTGTACTTCTCTTCAGATGTTGCCTATTTTCTTCAATATTCAACACATCCCCATTATTAGCGCCGCCTTCAACTGTTGCAGTCCTTAAGTCAAGAAATCCTTCCCTACACCTCTCTTCCCTTCCACCTTCCTTTAAGGCACCTATGCGATCACATCCATCTAAACAATCCCTTCAGTGGCTTGTGTCAAGCATCGTTTGAGAACATGTCCATCAATCACCTTGGAAACTTGAACCACATTCTGGATGCCACGTAATTGCAAGTCATAGAACATAGAACATAGAAATCTACCGCTCATTACAGGCCCTTCAGCCCACAATGTTGTGCTGACCATGTAACCTACTCTAGAGATTGTCTAGAATTTACCCTAGCACATAGCCCTCTATTTATCTAAGCTCCTGGTACCTTTCTAATAGGCTCTTAAAGGCCCTATTGTATCCGCTTTCACCACCGCCACCAGCAGTGCATTCCACACACCCACCACTCTCTGTGTGAAAAACTTATCTCTGACATACCCCTTGTACCTATTCCAAGCACCTTAAAACTATTCCTCCTCGTGTTAGCCATTTCAGCCCTGGGAAAAAGCCTCTGGCTATCCACACAATCAATGTCCCTCATCGTCTTATACATCTCAATCAGGTCACCTCTCATCCTCCATCACTCCAAGGAGAAAAAGCCAAGTTCACTCAACCTATTCCCATAAGGTACGCCCTACAATCCTTGTAACATCCTTGTAAATCTCCTCTACACTCTCTCTATAGTATCCACATCCTTCCTGTAGTGAGGTGACCAGAACTGAACACAGTACTCCAAGTAAGGTCTGACTAAGGTCTTTTATAGCTATAACATTACCTCACAGCTCTTGAACTCAATCCCACGGTTGATGAAGGCCAACACACCATACAGCTACTTAACCACACTGTCAACCTGCGCAGCAGCTTTAAGTGTCCTATTGGCATGGATCCCAAGATCTCTCCGATCTTCCACACTGCCAAGAGTCATCAATATTATATTCTGTCTTCAAATTTTACCTATCAAAATGAACCACTTCACACTTATTTGGGTTGAAGTCCATCTGCCACTTCTCAGCCCAGTTCTTCGTCCTGTCGATGTCCCACTGAAACCTCTGACAACCTTCCAGACTATCCACAACACCCCCAACCTATGCATCATTAGCAAAATTACTAACCCACCCTTCTGCTTCTTCATCCAAGTTACTTATAAAATTCACAAAGAGTTCGGGTCCCAGAACAGATCCTTGCAGAACACCACTGGTCACCAACCTCCATGCAGAATACGAACCACCTACAATCACCCTTTGCCTCCTGTGATCAAGCCAATTCTGGATCCACAAAGCAAGGTCTCCTCAGATCCCATACCTCCTTACTTTCCGAAGGAGCCTTGCATGGAGAACCTTAAAGAATTCAAACAGCCTTGTAAGGCACAACCTGCCCTTAACAAAGCCATGCCGACTATCCCTAATCAGAATACGTCTCTCCAAATACTCATAAATCCTACCTCTCCGGATCTTCTCCAACAACTTGCCCACCACTGAATTGAGACTCACTGGTCTATAATTTCCTGGGTTATCTCTACTCCCTTTCTTGAACGAGAGAACAAAATTTGCAACCCTCCGATCCTCCGGTACTTCTCCGTATTGATGATGCAAAGCTCATCGCAAGGGATTCAGCAATCTCTTCCCTCACTTCCCACAGTAGCCTGGGGTATATCTCATCCAGTGTCGGTGACTTATCTAACTCAATGCTTTTCAAAAGCTCCAGCACATCCTCTTACTTAATGCTCAAGCATTTCAGTCCACTGTAAGTCATCCCCACAATTGCCAAGGTCTTTTTCCCTGAAGCAGAGTATTCATTAACCACCTCCAAAATTGAGTACCTCAATTTTGATTAACACCAGGCTTGGTTTTGCAAATACTTATACACCAAATTAACCACTGCAGCTGTTGATATTAGGCTCCTGGATTTTCAAACCAATTAAAACCAAAGAAGATATTGCAAATATATGAAAGAAACATTAATTTGGACCATGTAATCACTGTAATCACCGGAGGGTTTAATGCTTTCCTGCAGTTCCAATGTTAGCTTTATCCTGTTCTGTGCCATTTCACAAGAGGCAGCATTTGACTGAAAACAGAAGAGAGAAATTAAATCTGGAGACATAGAAAGATCAGCAAATAAATAATAGTTTTCGCACCCAAATATTGGTTGTTTTCATTGGGATTTCAGGGTTGGCCGGAGCCTCCAGGAAGTGTAGGTTAATTTCCCGGACTCTTCAAGCAGAAGTAATTGATGGGAAATTGTAAGGGCATTGAAAATGTGTCTGTATTTTATTTCATTTTCTCTGACCACGTTCATTTATTAGTTATAAAAAATGCAGGAGGTGTAAGAGAGGTCTGTGTGACTGACAGTGAAGGATCATCTTGATATATAATAAAGGGTTTGTTTGCTTTCCATCTGTCCAGAGAGAGCCGGACACAAAGTGGTAAACACAGAATGCTGGAGGGTCTCAGCAGGTCAGGCAGCATCCATCCAGAAGAATGAAGTCCTGATGAGGGATCTTGACCTGAAACATTGTCTGTTTATTCCACTCCATAGGTGTTGCCTGATGTGCTGAGTTCCTTCAGCATTTTGCATATGTTGCTCCGGATTTCCAACATCTGCAGAATCTCTTGTGCTTAGAACATGAGTGGTGGAAACACAAGGGTAGGATTGCTGAAGGTCTTAGGAAAAGCAGTTGACCATTGTGCACTAAAAGGAAAACAAATGTCTTTAATCACTACAGGGGAATTCCCTATCCCTGGGATTGATTTAGGCACTCAGTCATTGAATGAAACTTCCCAGGCTTGGAAAAGATTACTTGCTTATTTTGTTTTACTGATAGAACTCTGTGACAACAACATAGGTTTTGCATGTTACTTTCAGAATGTTTTAATTGTCTTTCAGAGCACATGTATCAATTACTGCATCAGTGAAGCAACATCTATCATCAAAAATCAGCATTATTCAGGCCATGCCATCTTCTTGCAGTCACCATTAGGCAGGAGGTACAGAAGCCTGACCTGCCCCACCACCAGATTCAGGAACAGCTACTCTCCTTCAACCATTCAGATTCTGAATCAACCTGCACAACTCTAATCACTACCTTCAATCATTTTGCACAAGAATGGGCTTCATTGTTTTGGTTTTAACAATGTTATTTCTTGTAACACTTACGTATAATTTATGCTTAATTTATGTGTTTGTTGTGAGTGCTGTGTTTCTCGTGAGATGTGCTAGGATACTACTACAAGTAAGTTTTTTATTGCATGTATATAAGATCATAAGACATAGGAACAGAATTAGGCCATTCAACCCATCAGGTCTTCTCTACCATTCCATCATGGCTGGTTTATTATCATTCTCAACCCTATTCTTCTGCCTTTTCCCCATAATGTTTGATGCCCCGACTGATCAAGAACCTATCAATCTCCACTTTAAATATACCAATAATTTAGCTTCCACAGCTGTCTGTGGCGATGAATTCCACAGATTCACTACCCTGTGGTTTAAGAAATTCCTCTTCATTTCTGTTCAAAATAGACGTCCCTCTACCGTGAGGCTGTGCCCTCTGCTCCTCGAGTTCCCCACTATAGGAAACATCTTCTGCACATCCACTCTATCTAGGCTTTTCAATATTCTATTGATTTCAATGAGATCCCCCTCATCCATCTAAACTCCAGAGAGTACATGTCCAGAACCATCAAATGCTCCTCATATGTTAACCGTTTCATTCCTGGAATTATTCTAGTGACTCTCCTCTGGATCCTCTCCAATGCCAGCAATCCTTTCTCAGATAATGGGCACCAGAACTACTTAGAATACTCCAAGTGTGCTTAGGCCAATGTCTTATAAAGGTTCAACATTACATCCTTCTTCTTATAATCCAGTTCAGGAAATGAATGCTAACATTGCATTTGTCTTATAACCTGCAAGTCGACCTTTATGAACTCCTGCACCAGGGCTCACAAGTCCCTTTATAACTCTGTTTTTTTAAATTTATTCCCCATTTTGAAAATAGTCTATGCCTTAACACCTTCTACCAAAATGCATGACCATACACTTCCCCACACGATAGTTCATCTGGCACTTTTTTGCCTGTTCTCCCAATCTATCCAAGTCCTTCTGCTTCCTCAACACTACCTGTCCCTCCAGCTACAGTATCTTCATATCTTCCACAAACTTGGCCACTAAGACATCAATTCTAACATCCAAATAATTAACATATAACGTGAAAAGAAGTGCTTCCAACACTGACCCCTGCAGAACACAACTAGTTACTGGCAGCCAATAAGGAATGAAAGGGTTACCGTATGAGAAACGTCTGGCAGCTCTTGGGCTGTATTCCCTGGACTTCAGGAGAATGAGGGTGGACCTCATAGAAATATTTTGAATGTTAAAAGGCCTGAACAGATTAGATATGGCAACGTTATTTCCCATGGTAGGGGATTCTAGGACAAGAGGGCATGAATTCAGGACTGAAGGACATTCTTTTAGAACTGAGATGTGGAGAAATTACTTTATTCAGAGGGCGGTAAATCTGTGGAACTTGTTGCCATGAGCGACTGTGGAGGCCAAGTCATTGGGTGTATTTAAGGCAGAGATAGATAGGTTCTTGATTAGCCTGGGCATCAAAGGGTATGGGGTGAAATCAGGGGAGTGGGGATGACTGGATGAAGTGGATCAGCCCATGATTGAATGGCAGAGCAGACTCGATGGGCCGTATGGCCTACTTCTGCTCCTAAATCTTATGGTCTTAAGAAAAGCCCCCATTATTCCCACTCTTCGCCTCCTGTCAATCAGATAATCTTCTTTCTCATAATACTTACTGACTGCCTGTTACACCACTGGTGTTTAGGACAGTAATGAAGGTCCTCCATCTCTGGTGGCGTCCAAAGATTCTTTCCTCATGTCAGCAGCTTCCTCTCGGTTTTCACTACTGTCAGTCATATAAGTCCCACCTCGAGACTCAGGAACACCATCACAGTCAGATGTAGAAGAATTCTTCATTTCCTCAAAGAATTCCAACAGATTTGTCAGGCAAGATTTCCCCAGGATCTCATGCACTGTAAATTCTATTTATCATATCTATTTTTGTGTGATTTTATTCTTTTATATATTGCTTGAAATTTGATATTTGATTTTTATATCTTATTTTATGTAAAGCACTTTGAATTGCCATGAGTTTGAAAAGTGTTATACAAATAAACTTGCTTGCTTATGTAAGGAAACCATGCTGACTCATCTACTTTATCATATGTCTCCAAGTACTGGACAGCTCATCCTTAATAATGGACTTCAACATCTTCCCAGCTACTGAAGTCAGGCTAATTGGCCTGTAATTTTCTTTCTTCAGCCTCCCTTCCTTCTTAAAGAGTGGATTGACATTTGCAATTTTCCAACCCTCCAGATATATTCCAGAACATATCAATGCTTGAAAGATTGTTGCTAATGCCTCCACGATCTCTTCAGTTACAGTACCTCTTTCAGAACTCCGGGGTGTAGTCCATCTGGACCAGGTGATTTATCTACCTTCAGACCTTTCAGCTCCCCAAAAATCTTCGCCTTAGTAATAGCAACTACAATCACCTCTACCCCCTGACACTCTCAAGTTGCTGGCATACTGCTAGAGTCTTCCACAGTGAAAAAAGACACAAAATACTTATTAAGTTTGTCCACCAATGTTTTATCCCCCATTACTTCCTCTCCACATCATATTCCAGTAGTTTGATATCCACTGTCACCTCTCTTTTACCCTATATATCTGAAAAATATTTTGGTGTCCTCTTTTGTGTTATTAGCTAGCTTACCTTGACATTTCATCTTATGTTTTTTTCAGTTTCCTTCTGTTGGTTTTTGAAAGCTTCCCAATACTCTAACTTCCTACTAATTGCTGCTATTTTATGCCAGCAATGAGTAGGAAGTTAGACACTGGGCATTTTACATGTCCTTTCTTTTGCTTTTATGTTGTTTTTGACTTCCCTTGTCAGCCGCAGTTACATCATCCTCCCTTTAGAATCCTTCTTCATCATTGAGACATATCTATCCTGCACCTTCCAAATTGCCATATACTATGCTGAGATTCATTTTCTTGCAGGCATTCACATTCAAACAAAGAAATACAATAGGATCAATGAAAAACTACATGCAAATAAAGACTGATGAACGACCAATCTGTAAAGGAACTCAAACCGTGCAATTACAATAAATAAATAAATAAATTCATGCCGACAACATACCTACATACTGAGAATATGAGTCCATAGGTTGCATTCAGGGATCATTTCGGTGTTGTGGTGAATGAAGTTGTCCACGCTGGATCAGGAGCCTGATGGATGTAGTGTAATAATTGTTCCTGAACCCGGTGGTGTGGGACCTAAGGCTCTTGTACCTCCTTCCCAAAGGCTGACTGAGAAGAGAGCATGGACTTATGGTGAGGATCATTGATGATGGATGCCGCTTTCTTGTGGCATTGCTCCTTGTAGATGTGCTCGGTGGTGCAGAAGGCTTTGCCTGCGATGGACTTGGCTGCATCCACCACTTTCTGTAGACTTTTCCACACTTTTCTTTCATATGTGAAGGAAAGTAAATGTTTTACTGAAGGTTTTCAATTTTTAGATGGTCACCGAGCAGCAACTGTTTCCAATATTGAACCAAGATAACAAAAAGCCTTTACGAGCCAATGAGACTTTGGGATATGGGCACTTCTGCACTAAACCAACTTCCTGACTTAGCAAAGTTTTCTCATTACAGTGCATACTTCAATGAAACATCAGAGTGAAAGAGACCTAAGGTTGATCAATGTTATCGATTCACTTTATTCTAATAACAAACTTTAACCAATTAAGAAGTAGCAATTTTTTTAAAAAGTAAAACAAGTTCCCATCCAAATCAAAAATAAAAAAGAACTAAGTTATTGTACTTAGAACATAGAACACTACAGCGCAGAACAGGTCCTTCAGCCCCTATGTGCAACCTTTTAACTTACTCTAAGATCAATCTAACCATTCCCTTCCACATGTGCCAATCTAAAACTTTATTAAATAGGCTGAATGTATCTGCCACTACTACCACTCCAACAGCATGTTCCACACACCACCATATTCCGGTTGAAAAATCTCCCTCTAACATCCCCATTTACTTTCCTCCATTCACCTTAGAATTCCTCCCCTGTCTAATAGCCATTTCCACCCCAGGAGAAAAGCCTCTTAAATGAGCTGAAAAGAATCAGGAGATGTGGATAAAAGGTAGGACAAAATGATGAAAATAATGCTGGAGAGGTAGTAATGGGGGACACAGAAATGGCAGATGAACTAAGTAAGTATTTTGTGTCAGTCTTCACTGACAATATGCCAGAAAGTCAAGAGTGTCGGAGGCTAATACTAAATAGTGAGTGTAGTTGCTAATACTAAGGAGAAGGTTCTTAAGAAGCTGAAAGGTCTGAAGGTAGATAAAGTCACCTGGACCAGATGGACGACAGCCAGAGTTCTGAAAGAGGTAGCTGAAGAGACTAGGGAGGCATTTGTAATGATCTTTCAAGAATCACTAGATTCTGGAAGACTAGAAAATTGCAATTGTCACTCCACCCTTTAAGAAGAAAGGAAATTATAGGCCAGCTAACCTGACTTCAGTTGTTAAGAAAATGCCAAAGTCTGTTATTAAGGATGAGGGTTTGGGGTACTTGAAGGTGCATGTTAAAGTAGTATGCCAAAATCAGTATGATTTTCTTCAGGGGAAATCTTGCCTGACAAATCTATTGGAGTCTTTGAGGAAGTAACAGGCAGGATAGACAAAGGAGAGTCAGTGGATGTTGTCTGCTTGGATTTTCAGAAAGGCTTTGATAAGGAGCTGCAAATGAGGCTGCTTAACAAGATAAAAGCTAATGGCATTACAGGAAAGATACTAGTATGGATAGAAGAATGGCTGACTGGCAAGAGCCAATGTGTCGGAAATAAAGGGGGCCTATTCAGCTGCTGATGGCTAGGGATGTTCCACAGTGATTGGTATTTCGACTGCTTTATTACACATTTTATGACAATGATTTGGGTGACAGAATTACTGGCTTTGTTGCTAAGTTTACAGACAATATGAAAATAGATGGGGGGGCAGGTGTTATTGAGGAAGCAGGAGAGTCTGCAGAAGGACTTGGGCAGATCAGGAGAATGGGCAAAGAAGTGGCAGATGTATAGTCATGAATATTTGTAGAAGGAATAAGGGCATAGACAATTTTCTAAATGAGGAGAAAATTCAAAAAAACAGAGGTGTTCAAAAAACAAAAGGACTTGGTGTTCCTTGTACAGGATTCCCTGATATTAGAAGGAATTCCTCTTGCCAGAGGTTGGTAAATCTGTGGAATTCATTGCCAAGGACACCTGTGCAAGTCAAGTCATTGAGTATATTTAAAGCAGATGTTGATAGGTTCTTGGTTAGTCAGGACATCAAAGGTTACAGGGAGAGGGCAGGAAAATGGGGTGGGAGGAATAATAAATCAGCCATGATGGAACGGCGGAACAGACTTAATGGGCTGTGGTCCTGTCCGCTCCTATGTCTTATGGTCTTATGAAACATGATCAAGACACCTCATTATCTACCCCTGCTTCTACCTCTTATGTTTACCTTCAGTTACTCTGATGAAATAAATTAAAGTCAGTTGTGCCACTAAGGTAGAGCCCTTCACTTTGGGATGCAGAAGAGAAATCCACTCAAGATGATCAAGGTTGTGTCCTCATGTGAAGAGCTAATCCTGGAATTCCAGAGTGCCATTAGGGAATGTTGCAGATCAGATACTTCCACTCTCCCCATAGCAAAAGGAAGAACTGGAAACAATATGAAAAGCATCAAATTGGTTCTTCAGTTAAGCCAGGACCTTCAACTTATCTTTGAGCTATGGTACATTTTACAACAGGATGCCACTTTATTGATGGTAATTCTTTGCAATGTTGGCTGCTATTAAATGCTCATAAAGAAATCATTTTATCCCTGAATATTACTGATTCATGACAGAGATTTGAAATGTGCAGCAAGTTTTCAGCAGATAACAGAACTCCTCTTTGACCTGACAAGAACTTTTTATATTTTAAAATAAAATGTTTACTTATAAAAACTGTATACATGAAATAAAAGCAGGATATGGCTTTAAGTTATTGATGTTCTCTGTTCAAAATATTACGTGCTGTCAAATTGAAGCATTGTATATCCATAGCACTGCTGACCATTACCAGTCAGGTGGTCTCTTTGAACAAAACACTCCATAGGTATTTTTTGGAGCCATAATACACAGAACCCAACAAGGAGTGATGGGGTGGCCATGGCTGGTTAGCACCTCTTGCATGATGGGTTGTCTTGTCCACTCTGAGGCAGTTCTCTCACCTTTGGTTCCCACTGGGCACTCAGATCACCTGTGGCTCCAGGTAGCTGTGTGTATGCAACAGCGGCCACACCCTGGTACACTGCATCAACAGGTGGGCTAAATTAAGTGATGGTAGCCAGTGGGTCTCATATCCAGGTGAGGTGTGGACACGTCTGTTCTAGCATGTGAGGTGAGCTCCAGTAGACCAGGTGGATGAGGGCAACAGTGAGATCCAATGGCCAGGAAGACAGTTCTGCAACACCTTTTGGAGAGCCAAGGGCATGTCAAGACACAGAAGAAGTGATAGTCATCCATTGCAACCAAAGAAGACCCCAGTGGTGATGACTACTCATATCACTGGACCTGAACTTCTGAGGTTGAGAGAGAGTGGAACTGCCCCAGTGCAACAGCTTTTCCACTTTGAAAACTCTCCACACAGGTTTCTTCGTGCAGTTCACAACTTCTGGAAGAAATGCACAAATCTAACTGTCACCGTTGGACCAATCATACACAGTACCCATTTTCTCAGTGTTCAGTGACAGTAGAACCTTGGATTGCCACCTTTCTCTACCAGGCCTTTGCCGTGGCTCCACCAAGCTCTAATGCATCCCTCAGCACATTCTCCTGCAGCCTGGAATTTGCCTGTCAGTGGCATTCAGTTATGGACATCTTGTTGTACAAGAAGACCAACAAATTTTGGGCAGACTGAAGTGGACCTTTCACTGAGTTGATAATCTTTCAGCTCCATTTTCTGTTTGTCTCCGTATGAGTTCATGAGGACAGTATGTAGCTCATCTGCTGAATGACAAAAGCTGAAAGCAAAGGAGGAAGCAAACTAATCTGGTACATGCTTAGCTGTTATTCACTTCAGTTAAGCAAACATTTTTAATACAGCTGGTGTGTTGGCAATGAAAGTTCAAAGTTCAAAGTTCAAATTCCAAAGTACATCTATTATCAAAGTACATACAATATATGTCACCATAAATGAGATGAAGAGTCCTTTTTAGTGAATGCATAGGTTGTGGGAACATTTCAATGATGGGGGAAGTGAAGCTGAGTGAACTGATCCCCTTTGGTTCAAGAGCCTGATGGTTGAGGAATAGTAACTATTCCTGAGCCAGGAGGTGAGAGTCATGAGAATCCTGTACCTTCTCCTGATGGCAGCTGTGAGAAGAGAGCATGACCTGTGTGGCGGGAGTCCTTGATGATGGATGCTGCTTTCCTGCAACAATGCTCTGTGTAGATGTGCTCCATGGTGGGGAGGGTTTTACCGGTGACATCCACTACTTTTTGTAGGATTTTCTGTTCAAGGGCATTGGTGTTTCCACATCAGGCTGTGATGCAGCCAGTCAATATGCTCTCCACCACACATCTGTCAAAATTTTAGATGTCATGCCAAATCTGCTTTCTTCATAATCGCATTTATGTGCTGGGCACAGGACAGGTCCTCTGAAATGGTAACACCAAGGAATTTAAAGTTGCTGATGCTCTTCATCTCTGATCCCCAATGAGGACTGGCTCATGGACCTCAGTTTCCTTCTCCTGAAGTCAATGATCAGGGTCTTGTTGACACTGAGTGAGAGGTTGTTGTTATGGAACCACTCAGCCAGATTTTCAATCTCCATCCTAAATGCTGATTCATCATCACCTTTGATTCGACTAATTACAGAGGTGTCATCAGCAAACTTGAATATGGTATTGGAGCTGTGCTTAACCACACAATCATATATGAAAAGCAAGTAGAGCAGGGAGCTAAGCACACAGCCTTGTGGTGCCCCTGTGCTGATAGAGATTGTGGGAGGGATGTTGTTTTCATTCCGAATGGACTGAGGTCTGTAGGTGAGGAAATACAGGATCCAGATGCACAAGGGGGTATTGGGGCTTATTGACTAGTTTTGAGGGGGTGATGGTATTGAATGCAGAGCGGTAATTGATAAAGAGCAATCTGATGTATGCACCTTTGCTGTCCAGATGTTCCAGGGTTGAGTGAAGAGCCAACAAGATAGCATCTGCTGTGGACCTGTTGTGCCAGTAAGCAAATTGGAGTGGATCAAAGTCACTTCTCAGGCAGGAGTTGATATGTTTCATCAGCAACCTTTCAAAACTCTTCATCGCTGTGGGTGTATGTGCTACTGAACAATAGTTACCACGTTCCTCTTGGACATTGGTATTATTTAAGCCTGAAGCAGGTGGATACCTCAGATTGCTGAAGCAAGAAGATAACAATATCAGTGAACACTCTAGCCAGTTTATCAGTACAAGTCTTTAGTACTCAGCCAGGTACCCAGACTGGGCAGGGTACTTTCCACAGATCCACCCTCCTGAAGGATGTTCTCACATTGGCCTCAGAGACTGAAATCACAGGGACATCAGGTGCTGTGAGAGTTCGTGATGGTTCCTCCATGTTTTGGCATTTCCTCATTCCTGGTTCCACATCTGGGAATCTCCTCTGGTGTAGAAGGTACTTGCAAAGATCCAATTGCTTCCCATCTCAGTCTCTTTAGGGCAGGGGTTCCCAACCTTTTTTATGCCATGCACCAAGCAAGGGATCTGTGAACCCCAGGCTGAGAACCTTTGCCCTAGGGAAACAATTCACCAGTTAGAGCACTCAGTTTTAGCTGAAAATTAGATGGCTTCACCTGTTTTGGTCCTCACCACTCTCTTTTATTTGCTTTCCAAATCTCCCCAACCCTTTTCTTCCTGTCCCATGCCCTCTATTTCAACATCGCATTGCCCTTTTCCTACATCATTATTGTCCTCTCTCTCTCTCCCTCTCTCTCTCTCTCTCTCTCTCTCTCTCTGTCCCTCTCTCTCTCTCTCTCTCTGTCCCTTTCTCTCTCTCTCTGTCCCTTTCTTGCTCTCTCTCTCTCTTTCTCTCTCTCTCTCTCTCTGTCCCTTTCTTTCTCTCTGTCTCTCTGTCCCTTTCTCACTCTCTCTTTCTCTCTCTATCTCTCTCTCCCTCTCTCTATCTCTATCTCTTTGTCTCTATCTCTGTCTCATTCACAGAGACTGTGGGGACAGTTCCTTTGAGAATCCTTGACCATTTCAGAATGTTGCAGCCTGCAAGGATCTAGGAGATGCCTGACTTTGCTCTCTGCTCCCTCCAAGAATACAAATACTTTTGTGGGAACCCTGCTGATAATATTGGACAATGTTATTTTTCATCACCTAACTTCCTCGCCTTACTGGGGATGACACAATTTACAGAGTGCCAGAGCTACACATAGCAGTGCTTCAGACCTTGAGAAAGAAGGGTGAACTCCGAGTTCCAGGCATGCATCCTTTACACTCAGCAATGGCAACCTAGATTTCTGAAGCTCCAAGGTGTTACACAGAAACTTCACTCCAAATGTTTTCTTTCTGGTTGGTTGTCTCTTCTGGCAGGCTGCGTCAAGGAAATTGATCTTTCTTGACGGAGGGCCCTGCATTCCAGATAGAAGTACATGACCTCTTGAAGTTTTATCATCCAAATGGCCACATTTAGCATTTCAAAGGAGGAACAAAGTCATTGAAGCTTATTGTTCAGAGCACCTAAAGGGCTCCATTAGCAGCAAATATTAAGTAGCCACACACCCCCTCACATCTCTTTCATCTCCAGCTCCTGCACAAGATAAAAATTATTCATTTATCAGTTGGACAGATGTGAACTTAAGTGAGAAAATGTTCAGAGAATTTCTTTATCCTTATAGCGTTGGCAATGATAAAAATAGCTTCCTTTCTTTCTGTTGCTGTATGAGGATAAAAAGTCGGTTT